>NC_068356.1:39634385-40008135 GCF_020536995.1 Dreissena polymorpha
TAATGGCAGAAGTCAAGGCAGATTATTTGCAGGAGTCATGGCAGATTATTTGAAGGAGTCAATGCAGATTATTTGCAGGTGTCAAGGCAGATTATTTGGAGGAGTCAAGGCAGATTATTTGAGGGAGTCAAGGCAGATTAATGGCAGAAGTCAAGGAAGTTTATTTGCAGGAGTCAAGGCAGATTATTTGCAGGAGTCAAGGCAGATTATTTGCAGGAGTCAAGGCAGATGATTTGCAGGAGTCAAGGCAGAGTATTTGCAGGAGTCAATGCACATTATTTTCAGAAGTCAAGGAAGATTATTTGAAGAAGTCAAGGCAGATTCTTGGTAGGAGTCAAGGCAGATTATTTGCAGGAGTCAAGACAAATCTTTTGAAGGAGTCAAGACAAATTATTTGCAGGAGTCATGGCAGATTATTTTCAGAAATCAATGCAGATTATTTGCAGGAGTCAAGGCAGATTATTTGGAGGAGTCAAGGCAGATTATTTGAGGGAGTCAAGGCAGATTAATGGCAGATGTCAAGGCAGATTATTTGCAGGAGTCAAGGCAGATTATTTGCAGGAGTCAATGCAGATGATTTGCAGGAGTCAAGGCAGAGTATTTGCAGGAGTCAAGGCACATTAATTTCAGAAGTCAAGGAAGATTATTTGAAGAAGTCAAGGCAGATTCTTCGCAGGAGTCAAGGCAGATTATTTGCAGGAGTAAAGGCAGATTATTTCAGAAGACAAGGCAGATTATTTGCAGGAGTCAAGGCAGATTATTTTAGAAGTCAAGGCAGATTATTTGCAGGAGTCAAGGCAGATTATTTGCAGGAGTCAAGGCAGATTACTTTAGAAGTCAAGGCAGATTATTTGCAGGAGTCAAGGCAGATTATTTGCAGGAGTCAAGGCAGATTATTTGCAGGAGTCATGGCAGATTATTTGCAGGAGTCAAGGCAGACTATTTCAGAAGTCAAGGCAGATTATTTGCAGGAGTCAAGGCAGATTATTTCAAAAGTCAAGGCAGATTATTTGCAGGAGTCAAGGCAGATTATTTGCAGGAGTCAAGGCAGATTATTTGCAGAAGTCAAGGCAGATTATTTGCAGGAGTCAAGGCAGATTATTTAAAGGAGTCAATGCAGATTATTTGAAGGAGTCAAGGCAGATTATTTGCAGGAGTCATGGCAGATTATTTGCAGGAGTCAAGGCAGATTATTTGCAGGAGTCAAGGCAGATTATTTGAAGGAGTCAAGGCAGATTATTTGAAGGAGTCAAGGCAGATTATTTGCAGGAGTCAATGCAGATTATTTCAATGGTCAAGGCAGATTATTTGCAGGAGTCAAGGCAGATTATTTCAGAAGTCAAGGCAGATTATTTGCAGGAGTCAAGGCAGATTATTTCAGAAGTCAAGGCAGATTATTGCAGGAGTCAAGGCAGATTATTTCAGAAGTCAAGGCAGATTATTTGCAGGAGTCAAGGCAGATTATTATTATTTGCAGGAGTCAAGGCAGATTATTTGCAGGAGTCATGGCAGATTATTTGCAGGAGTCAAGGCAGATTATTTGGAGGAGTCAAGGCAGATTATTTGCAGGTGTCAAGGCAGATTATTTGGAGGAGTCAAGGCAGATTATTTGAGGGAGTCAAGGCAGATAAATGGCAGAAGTCAAGGAAGTTTATTTGCAGGAGTCAAGGCAGATTATTTGCAGGAGTCAAGGCAGATTATTTGCAGGAGTCAAGGCAGATGATTTGCAGGAGTCAAGGCAGATTATTTGCAGGAGTCAAGGCAGATTATTTGCAGGAGTCAAGGCAGATGATTTGCAGGAGTCAAGGCAGAGTATTTGCAGGAGTCAATGCACATTATTTTCAGAAGTCAAGGAAGATTATTTGAAGAAGTCAAGGCAGATTCTTCGTAGGAGTCAAGGCAGATTATTTGCAGGAGTCAAGACAAATTTTTTGAAGGAGTCAAGACAAATTATTTGCAGGAGTCATGGCAGATTATTTGCAGAAATCAATGCAGATTATTTGCAGGAGTCAAGGCAGATTATTTGGAGGAGTCAAGGCAGATTATTTGACGGAGTCAAGGCAGATTAATGGCAGATGTCAAGGCAGATTATTTGCAGGAGTCAAGGCAGATTATTTGCAGGAGTCAAGGCAGATGATTTGCAGGAGTCAAGGCAGAGTATTTGCAGGAGTCAAGGCACATTATTTTCAGAAGTCAAGGAAGATTATTTGAAGAAGTCAAGGCAGATTCTTCGCAGGAGTCAAGGCAGATTATTTGCAGGAGTAAAGGCAGATAATTTCAGAAGTCAAGGCAGATTATTTGCAGGAGTCAAGGCAGATTATTTAAGAAGTCAAGGCAGATTATTTGCAGGAGTCAAGGCAGATTATTTGCAGGAGTCAAGGCAGATTATTTGCAGGAGTCAAGGCAGATTATTTGCAGGAGTCAAGGCAGATTATTTGCAGGAGTCAAGGCAGATTATTTGCAGGAGTCAAGGCAGATTATTTGCAGAAGTCAAGGCAGATTATTTCAGAAGTCAAGGCAGATTATTTGCAGGAGTCAAGGCAGATTATTTGAAGGAGTCAAGGCAGATTATTTGCAGGAGTCATGGCAGATTATTTGCAGGAGTCAAGGCAGATTATTTGCAGGAGTCAAGGCAGATTATTTGAAGGAGTCAAGGCAGATTATTTGAAGGAGTCAAGGCAGATTATTTGCAGGAGTCAAGGCAGATTATTTCAATGGTCAAGGCAGATTATTTGCAGGAGTCAAGGCAGATTATTTCAGAAGTCAAGGCAGATTATTTGCAGGAGTCAAGGCAGATTATTTCAGAAGTCAAGGCAGATTATTGCAGGAGTCAAGGCAGATTATTTCAGAAGTCAAGGCAGATTATTTGCAGGAGTCAAGGCAGATTATTATTATTTGCAGGAGTCAAGGCAGATTATTTGCAGGAGTCATGGCAGATTATTTGCATGAGTCAAGGCAGATTATTTGCAGGAGTCAAGGCAGATTATTTGAGGGAGTCAAGGCAGATTATTTGCAGGAGTCAAGGCAGAGCTCCAGATAAGGTTTTGTGAAATTCTTAAATTACTACCAGATTTTCAAAAAGAATTCTTAACTCTGAAATTTTATTCTTAACTTTACTACTAAGTTTTGGAAAATAATTCTTATTTTTTCTAAATGACCTAAAAATATTCATAATGGTTATTTCCATGCAAAAAAAAATCAAAATAAACATACTAGCAACTTTATTTATACGAGTTCAACAGCGTCTTTTCAGTATTATACAATTTTATTTTTCAAATACCTTCACATGCCCAAACTGTGCTCAGATTGCATGCCTTAGATGAATTTTTACATATTTCACAATTAAAACGGGTCTCCCCTTCAATATTTTCAACGATTAGCCACGGGACTTGTCCCTTCCACACGTTCAATGTTTTTTTTTGTGTTTAAGTTTGGACCAGTCGTGTCGCGTTTTTGTTTAGCTTTTCCGACTGTGTTGGCTGCTGAACATACAACATCGTATAAGATCTTTTCTATATTGTCTTTCTAAATATTTTACTTCGGCTCTCTTTGCGTACAATATGTTAAAAGCCTGTTTTTGGACGCTTTGCAGTTTTTTAGGACGTTCTCTGGGCGCCGCCTTTGTTTTTTGACAGATAGACTGTATATGCCGCTTTTATTGAAAAAAATGCGCTTTGTTAAACAAACCCGATAACCATTCTATATAAGCACCGCAAAGATCTTCAATACGCGAAAATAACTCAATAAAAATCGATACGAACCGATGTAAAAATAATATTCCTAACTTGATTTTGTAATTCTTAATGGTACGACAAGATTTTAAAATAAATACGTAACGGACTTGAAAATAATTCGTAATTACGAAAATATGACCCTTATCTGGAGCTCTGAGTCAAGGCAGATTATTTGAAGGAGTCAAGGCAGATTATTTGCAGGAGTCAACGCAGATTATTTGCAGGAGTCAAGGCAGATTATTTGCAGGAGTCAAGGCAAATTATTTGAAGGAGTCAAGGCAGATTATTTGCAGGAGTCAAGGCAGATTATTTGCAGGAGTCAAGGCAGATTATTTGCAGGAGTCAAGGCAGATTATTTGCAGGAGTCAAGGCAGATTATTTGCAGAACACTAAAGTGAGCAAATTTCAAAATGCTATCATAAAAAGCAGGAGTCAGTTTCATGTAAAATCCTTGTATATGTGCATATAATGAACAAATAAACAAGGCAATCACAAACAATATTCCTTCCATACCAGGGCTTTTTAACAAAACCGGGAACAACTTGATAGCAAACACAAACATTCGGATGCAGATAGGCTCGGGAAAAAACTGCATAATGTTTTGGACATGTTACTTGTGGTTGTGACCCATACTACTCCTTAGCTAGAGAAGGTATTTAGAAGTGATGCAACAGGTTAAACCAGTTAAAGTGCCAAGTGATATTTTACCAGATCACCATTGTGAAAAATGGTAAAAATAAAAAAGCGAATTTTTATTGACTGAATAATACAGACCTTGCTATGTGAGTCTTTACAGGCCTACTGACCTTGTTATGTGAGTCTTTACGGGCCTTCTGACCTTGCCATAAGAGTCTATACGGGCCTACTGACCTTGTTATGTGAGTCTATACGGGCCTTCTGACCTTGCCATAAGAGTCTATACGGGCCTACTGACCTTGTTATGTGAGTCTATACGGGCCTTCTGACCTTGCCATAAGAGTCTATACGGGCCTACTGACCTTGTTATGTGAGTCTATACGGGCCTTCTGACCTTGCCATAAGAGTCTATACGGGCCTACTGACCTTGTTATGTGAGTCTATACGGGCCTACTGACCTTGCTATAAGTCTATACGGGCCTACTGACCTTGCTATGTGAGTCTATACGGGCCTACTGACCTTGTTATGTGAGTCTATACGGGCCTACTGACCTTGCTATGTGAGTCTATACGGGCCTACTGACCTTGCTATGTGAGTATATACGGGCCTATAGACCTTGCTATGTGAGTCTATACGGGCCTACTGACCTTGCTATGTGAGTATATACGGGCCTATAGACCTTGCTATGAGAGTCTATAAGGGCATACAAACCTTGCTATGTGAGTCTATACGGGCCTACTGACCTTGTTCTGTGAGTCTATATGGGCGTACTGACCTTGCTATGTGAGTCTATACGGACCTACTGACCTTGCTATGTGAGTCTATACGGGCCTACTGACCTTGCTATGTGAGTATATACGGGCCTATAGACCTTGCTATGAGAGTCTATACGGGCCTACCCAACTTTGCTATGCGAGTCTATACAGGCCTACTGACCTTGCTATGTGAGTCTATACGGGCCTACTGACCTTGCTATGTGAGTCTATACGGGCCTACTGACCTTGCTATGTGAGTCTATACAGGCCTACTGACCTTGCTATGTGAGTCTATACACGCCTACCCAACTTTGCTATGTGAGTCTATACAGGCCTACTGACCTTGCTATGTGAGTCTATACGGGCCTACTGACCTTGCTATGTGAGTCTATACACGCCTACCCAACTTTGCTATGTGAGTCTATACGGGCCTACTGACCTTGCTATGTGAGTCTATACGGGCCTACTGACCTTGCTATGTGAGTCTATACAGGCCTACTGACCTTGCTATGTGAGTCTATACACGCCTACCCAACTTTGCTATGCGAGTCTATACGGGCCTACTGACCTTGCTATGTGAGTCTATACGGGCCTTGATCTGCCCATCCAGTATCAGCTGCATGAGCTCGTCCTCCAGAGCAAACACTGTTGTATTGAACGAGGCGGCCATCTTGGCCATGTCTGCAGACAGGTATGGGCTAAAGTACTGCAAATAGACAACACAACTGTACTGGCACTGGACACAAGCTTAAGTACTGCAAATAGCAACACAACTGTACTGGCACTGGACATAAGCTAAAGTACTGCAAATAGCAACACAATTCTACTGGCAAAGACATGTGCTAAAGTACTGCAATCAGCAAATGAACTGTTATACTGCCAGGGAATATGGGACCAAAATACTTTCAAACAGCAATGTGACAGTATTCTGGCATGGAAAACAGTCTCAAGAACTGCATGCTGGTATTTTTTGTTAAAAAAAAGGTCTCTCATTAGGAAAAATGCAGTTTAGGCCAAACAGTGTTGTCCCTGATAAGCCTGTGCCAACACTTTATGCACATGAATTGAGCCCAGTTTTCCCAGATCGATGCTCAATATATCTGATGATACAAGAACATCAAAATATCACCTTTTGCATGAAGCAACAAAATGACAGTAACTTCTATACAACTTTTCAGTGATTATCCAATTTCCCTATGTTCAGCAGTTCCATGTCAAACTGTTAATGAACACCCTGCATTAAAAAACAAAACATATACAATTTATATATAATTTGAAAGACAATAAAGGCTAAACAAATTTTAATAGCACAAAGCAACTTGTAAACCATGTTTATTTACCTGGCATAAGGCTCTATTCCGTATCTGGGAGTATAGTGTATTAACATGTGGAACTAGGTACATATCTAAAAATAAATTGTCCTGAAACAGAATATGAAATATATTTAGTTAAAAGTACTGAACAAAATATTTAAACATTTTATAATTAATAGGTAGCTTTTCTTCTCAAAGTACTGTAACACCAATATAATTTTTCAGACACATTTTTCGTTTTTTTTGTCCTATCAACCACACAATAAATTGTTCAACAAACATTAAAGTTAAAACTCTAAACATCTGACTTAACAGTAAATTCACAAATATTAGATTATATGAATATGCCTGCTTTTCCGCATTCAAGGACTTTCATCTTAACCAAAATAAATAAATCCACAGTATATAGGTTACTTTTAAAACTGATGCTACAGAATTGTGTTCTGACAACAAATAGACTATGACTCAACTCAAACAAGGAAGCATACTACATTGTAGTGTACAGTCTGACATTAATCTCTCTACATACTACATTGTAGTGTACAGTCTGACATTAATGTCTCTACATACTACATTGTAGTGTACAGTCTGACATTAATCTCTCTACATACTACATTGTAGTGTACAGTCTGACATTAATCTCTCTACATACTACATTGTAGTGTACAGTCTGACATTAATCTCTCTACATACTACATTGTATTGTACAGTCTGACATTAATCTCTCTACATACTACATTGTATTGTACAGTCTGACATTAATCTCTCTACATACTACATTGTATTGTACAGTCTGACATTAATCTCTCTACATACTACATTGTATTGTACAGTCTGACATTAATCTATCTACAAGGAAGCATACTACATTGTATTGTACAGTCTGACATTAATCTCTCTACATACTACATTGTATTGTACAGTCTGACATTAATCTCTCTACATACTACATTGTATTGTACAGTCTGACATTAATCTCTCTACATACTACATTGTATTGTACAGTCTGACATTAATCTCTCTACATACTACATTGTATTGTACAGTCTGACATTAATCTCTCTACAAGGAAGCATACTACATTGTATTGTACAGTCTGACATTAATCTCTCTACATACTACATTGTATTGTACAGTCTGACATTAATCTCTCTACATACTACATTGTATTGTACAGTCTGACATTAATCTCTCTACATACTACATTGTATTGTACAGTCTGACATTAATCTCTCTACATACTACATTGTATTGTACAGTCTGACATTAATCTCTCTACATACTACATTGTATTGTACAGTCTGACATTAATCTCTCTACATACTACATTGTATTGTACAGTCTGACATTAATCTCTCTACATACTACATTGTATTGTACAGTCTGACATTAATCTCTCTACATACTACATTGTATTGTACAGTCTGACATTAATCTCTCTACATACTACATTGTATTGTACAGTCTGACATTAATCTCTCTTAATGCAAAAGCATGCTTTAATCAGGATATGTTTTCCTCTATAGATATTTACATTTCAAGGAAACATTCCATTTTTACCCAAGCCTAACTTTTTTTAATATATAAATAAGCCCATTTTTTCCCACAAATTGTGCATGCCAGTTAAAAGGAGGATATCAGATGAAAATGAAACAATGAGCTTATCTGTGATACTTACTTTAATTTCATCTAACAATTTTAGACAGGAAGCATAATTGGATTCGTTAAATTTGTGTATGATATCACGAAGTTGTGGCTCCAGTTCCAGGAATAACTTGAAAGAACTGAAACACAACAAGACATATGGGCCATGCTCTGTGAAAAGGGGGATAAATGCATGTGCATAAACTGTTGTCCCAGATAACCCTGACACTTCCGCCTTAACTAGAATTTTGCTAAGAAGATACTTTATTATCATGTAAACACAGCTAACAAATAAGCTAACAGCAAGTTAATAAGGTAGCACCTTTTGATAATATTTCAATAGGCATGTAATTAATTCATGTAATTAATTCAAACACATTTTTTCAATTTTTTGTATGTGCTGTGCTCTAAGAAAATGGGGCTTAGTGCATGACCATTAAGGAGAGCAGTCTGAACAGGCTAATCAGACGACACTTTCCACCTTGACTGAATTTTCGTCAAGACTAGACTCTCTTGAAATGTAAAATTCAATACAAGCAGAAAGTGTCGTCCCTGATAAGCCTGTACCCACTGCTAATCTGGGACAATACTTTATGCACATGTGTAAGTCATGTTTTCCCAGAAGGCAACTCATACAAATTTTGTTTAGACAAACAAAGGTATAAATGATTTAATTCAAGCAAAAATATTTGTAATGACTGCTATGATACCTGCTGGATATAACATGGCTCTGTAGCTCCTGTCGGTCAAACGATGCCAGTGCACACAATGCACCATACGTGGCCACGTCATGTGGTGACAGCAACTGAAAGTTAAAGCACTCAGAACATGGCTTTTCTGTTGAAACATATGAACCAAGTGGTGCAAAAATAGTTATTCTGCCAAATGTGGCCTACATAGCTCCAGACCAGACTCGCATTTGCACAGTCTGGTTAGGACATACCCTATCCTGTGTGAGATATAAGGTCATGAAAGGTTTCGTGGTCTTGTTGGCAACATAATGACTCCTTATAACATGATTCTGAACATAGCGGCAGCTCCGCTGTTCCGACAAGTCCTTATTCCAATTTTCACATGTCTCATATCACGAGCAACACGGTTTGGATCTGTTGGAGCTTCTCTAAGGATCTATATAAAGGCCCATTTTCTGATGACGCAGCTCACATTTAAAGCTACACTGTTTGAACCTGTCCTTAGGCCCATTTTCTCACCATGCCACTCATATAAGCTTCTGCTTATCAGATAACCTATCTTATGAAAAACAACTTACAGTTACCGTAAAACGTTGTGCATAAGGCGCACATTTTTACCCCAAAATTTAATTTTCAAAACTTGATGCGTGTTATGCACAACTACAGCCATGCCAAGACATTTTTTCCCTGTCAGTTACCCAGTTACGGTAACTCGCATCATTCTGTTCCCCATTGTTTTAACTGTAACTATGTTAATAATTGTGTTATATTTACGATCTGAATATAGATGGACAAACGTTACAAAGTTAACATTAATATTTTCTATCTTTTTCAGGTACATACAGAGCATTGAAATCAAATAAATTTGAAGAAGAAAAGAAAAACAAGGAAGCCATTTTTATTTAAACTTTATTGTTTTTTTCCACAATATTATACCCTACTGTACTAGGTTTACACAATTTATTTGGGGGCACTTGTCGCTTTACAATAGTATGTCGGCAAGGTCTTTCCCGATATATTTATTATTATTTTTCTTGCTTTTCAAATGTGTTAATAAAATTGATGTTGTGTTTGTTTACACATTTTCATACGTCTTGTCAAGATTGGGGTTGTGATTATCGAGCAATTTGCGTCACCTGTTAAGTTTTGTGTAGCTGGGCTATTATCAAAACATGCGAACCGGTAAACGACTTCTCACCTCCATTGTTTGTTTAATGCCGGTAATGTCAGTAATGGTGTTGAGAAGTTTGAGTCGTTAAAGTCTCCTGTCAATTATAGATGCTTGAAAAGAACGCGTGAGATGGGAAATGTAAATAAAATACGCGGTTGTGAATTAGTCATGTGTCAATAACCCCGTGCCAATACCAATAAAAAATTTCAGTGTCTTAGTTATACCAAGCACACTAATCGGTCCGCAATGTGTACTCCTCCACAATAAAATGGTGGACAGTTACTTCGGAGACTTATGATGAAAACCTCGATGGTATCCCTGTGGAAATTGTGCATTTCATGCATAATTTATTTAAATCGAAACATTTACGCGTAATATTATAGTTTAAAAAACACACACAAACAAGTTGTATCTTTATCGTTATCGTCTTTAAGATAATTAATTATTGAAAAATAAAATAACACGTGAGATCGGCAATATAAAAAAAACGATTTTCAGTGAGCCTACGGTACGGAAACTTTTTTTCCCGATTTTTTTGCTTCAAAAAGTAGATGCGCGTTATACATAAATGCGCGTTATACACAGCGTTTTACAGTACTTTAATTTTCAAACCTACATATAAATTTGCAGGAATTTATGTCAAGAATTAAGGTGTATCCAAAATACCGGTAGCTTTCCCTAAGAAAAGGACTCTTATTCACAAAGCTGCTCAAGATTTATTTATGGTTAGGAACCTGACTCATGGATAGGTCTTTTTATATATAATGTTTTAAACCAATACATATTGCTACTATGCACTTAACCATTTTGTAAAATGAAATATTTTTTATTTTACACACAAAAACTTGACCTTAAGTTAAGATTTATGACCAACCAAGAGCAACGGACTAATAGCAGTAGAAGCAATACAAACACTAGAACATTTTCATATCTGAAAATACACAAACACATAGAAATAGAGTGTTGCTTACCTCTGGAAAATCACAGTGATCAAAGCTTGCTAAAAGGAAGTATTTAGCAGCAGATTTGTATTTCTTTGTGGCCAGGTCTGCAAGTCCGGCCGCACAGCGCAGGCGGGTCAGGACAGTCTGCCCTCCATCCTTGCCATGCTGGGAGATACAACAAGGTCACCTCAGAATACACATAAACTGCATATACATGTGTAGCCTGTTATCTAATAAATTTGAGCCTTGCATTGCGAAAACAGGCTTAATGCATGTGCATGAAGTGTTGTCCAAGATCAGCCTGTCCAGTCTGCACAGGCTAATAAGGGACAACACTTATCATCTAATCTGGATTTTCGAAAAAAATAAATATTTAGATTGATGTTTTTTATTATATTTTCATTCTCATACAGTTTTATACAATATAAGAAATGATCTTTATTAGTTGCCAGATCGTGAACATACGGCTAACAGATTAAACAGATGTCATTGTTGCCCATGGGATTTTGTCAAAGTAACTTTGATATGGCTGGGGAAAAGAAATATATACACAAGTTCGCTTTGAATGAAACATTAAACCCTTAATTGTGTGAATAAATGCAGACCTTACCAACATTTGAGCTGCGTTCTTAGAAACTGGATTTACGCCTTCTGCACAGACTAATTCTGACACACATGAAATTTTATATTAAAAGGAGGTCTCTTCTAAACAAAAACTAGATTAGATGGAAAGTATTGTCCCTAATTAGCATGTGCTGATTGCACAAGCTAATCTGGGTAAACAATATATGCACATGCCTTAAGGTCAGATTTGCCAGATTGCAGCTCATATGGTGCCTACCTCTGAGACTTCTGGTGTACTCTCTGCCTTGTTCATGTAACTCTTACCTCTGAGACTTCTGGTGTACTCTCTGCCTTGTTCACGTAACTCTTACCTCTGAGACTTCTGGTATACTCTCTGCCTTGTTCACGTTACTCTTAACTCTGAGACTTCTGGTGTTCTCTCTGCCTTGTTCATGTAACTCTTACCTCTGAGACTTCTGGTGTACTCTCTGCCTTGTTCATGTAACTTACCTCTGAGACTTCTGGTGTACTCTCTGCCTTGTTCATGTAACTTACCTCTGAGACTTCTGGTGTACTCTCTGCCTTGTTCATGTAACTTACCTCTGAGACTTCTGGTGTACTCTCTGCCTTGTTCATGTAACTCTTACCTCTGAGACTTCTGGTGTACTCTCTGCCTTGTTCACGTAACTCTTAACTCTGAGACTTCCGGTGTACTCTCTGCCTTGTTCACGTAACTCTTACCTCTGAGACTTCTGGTGTACTCTCTGCCTTGTTCATGTAACTTACCTCTAAGACTTCTGGTGTACTCTCTGCCTTGTTCATGTAACTCTTACCTCTGATACTTCTGGTGTACTCTCTGCCTTGTTCATGTAACTTACCTCTGAGACTTCCGGTGTACTCTCTGCCTTGTTCATGTAACTCTTAACTCTGAGACTTCCGGTGTACTCTCTGCCTTGTTCACGTAACTCTTACCTCTGAGATTTCTGGTGTTCTCTCTGCCTTGTTCACGTAACTCTTACTTCTGAGACTTCTGGTGTACTCTCTGCCTTGTTCATGTAACTCTTACCTCTGATACTTCTGGTGTACTCTCTGCCTTGTTCATGTAACTTACCTCTGAGACTTCTGGTGTACTTTCTGCCTTGTTTACGTAACTCTGTACGTGGGACCAGTTCTGGAGGTACACGCTCACCTACAGAATACATACACAGTGATACTTCAGCTATACCAACAGGAGAAAAACATTATTATACAATGTGATTTGATTATAAATAATAAAAATTCAGATACATAAAGAACAGAAGATAAAATACAGAAATTACAGATAATTAGATTCATAAATAACAGTTGCTTTTTACAGAGCAACTTGAGAATACAACTTGAGAATACATGCTATTAATACCAACACAAAATTATCCCCAAAAAGATGAATAGTTCATCTTATAGCTATCAATTATTGATCTTTAAGCTAGCAATCTACCTTAATGACATTGAGGCACATGTTGACGACATGTTTAGGGCTGGTACAGTAGTCCCTGGCACGTGAGTAACACTTGAGGGCGTTGCTGAGGTCCCCGCAGTCCAGGTAATGATCACCCAGATCATCATGGCCCCGTCTGTAACAGGGTCACATTGGAAATCATAGTATATGAGATATGTTCAGACTACCAATCTGCAACAGGGTTACAGGGTCAATGACTAATGTCAGTACATGAGATAGCTTCAGCACACCTGTCACAACAGGGTCACAGAGTCAATGAGATATCTCAGTACATGAGATACCTTCAGCACACCTGTCACAACAGGGTCACAGAGTCAATGAGATATCTCAGTACATGAGATACCTTCAGCACACCAGTCACAACAGGGTCACAGAGTCAATGAGAAATCTCAGTACATGAGACAGCTTCAGCACACCAGTCACAACAGGTTCACAGAGTCAATGAGTTATCTCAGTATACATGAGATACCTTCAGCACACCAGTCACAACAGGGTCACAGAGTCAATGAGATATCTCAGTACATGAGATACCTTCAGCACACCTGTCACAACAGGGTCACAGAGTCAATGAGAAATCTCAGTACATGAGATACCTTCAGCACACCTGTCACAGCAGGGTCACAGAGTCAATGAGATATCTCAGTACATGAGCAGGGTTGTCATTATTAACGGATTGCCGATCGAATTCATCGGTTAAAATCGCCAGAAAATCAGTTGTTTTTCCTGAATCTTTAAAATTGCTATCGGAAGTTTTGATCACGCAAACCGACAATAATTGACGAGGAATAACCGTAGTATAGTAGAGCGACGCCCATTCAGTCAGTCCATTTACTCCACCTAAGAGCTACTGTTTTCAATGAATTTCTCAGCGAGTGCCCAATATTGATTTTTCCACCTGTCAATCAAATTCTTCTTGGTAAGCACGTCAACCAATCAGCGCTCAGGCAGCCGAATACACGCCGACCCCCACGTGAAATTGTATCAAATAGCTGTACACTTCACAAATTATTACTGACCGTATCTCAACGAATGTAGCAATGTAGAGCGTAATTTACTTGTTTTTTTAGTTAGAGAAAAGGTTTACACATATTAAAAAATGCTCTTCGATTTTCTACCAAAATAATATATTTTAGCGACCTGTGCGTTACGAAGTTGTTATTCAGCACCTAAATATTAAAGTCCACGCTTTCCCCGAGGAAGAATTAATGACGTGATGTTATACATGAAGTCTTATTTTGGCATGATTTTCCTCTGTGCATGAAAAACACGAGAAATGTGTCTATGTTGCTAGAATTTTCTTAATTTTCCGTGAATTATGAAATCTGGAAATGATTTCGGATAACACATTTAATTATACGCATTTGAAAATACTTCAATTAAATAATGCATTTTGTTATACAAATGGGCATAACACATAATGTAATAAGTAGGTAAATAACGTTTTTTGAGATTGCCAAACTATGCATGTTTATAGGTCTACATGCATGAATGACCTGACAAGTTATATCACGATCCGGAATGAAAAGTACTTGGTAAAATTTAAAGAAAGAAGCGTTTTTATTCTCAGAATTTCACTTTCAGTTTCGCAAACTTTTCTGAAAAGAGGTTCATGTAACAGTTTAGATTGAGTCGTCGATTTGTCGTAATTACTAAATATAAACGATTTTCTATGCTCTCAAATCGCGTCACGTGATTTACGCATGTTAAATGGGAATTCCCTAATCCCACAATTCAATTTGTATATGCACTTGCGTTAAATGGCGGACGACATTCATCGTCAATATTTGCCGTAATTTGGTTTTGAAAAAAAGAAATCGTCATTATACTGGATTATCGAGTAATGGATAGAATTTGAACATGCAAAGATCTATCAATATAATATGTTTTTACATTGTACAGTATACTAAACATATGAAAATCTTAAAATTTCTATTCTTTTTAGACCTCATTTTAACTTTTTATGCTCTGAAAATAGCAGTATTTTGTCCCTAAAATGTCTAGAATTCGTTTTCGGTCGGGGGCCCCCCTGACCCCCTTACCAGGGCCTTGCCCTGGACCTACAAGGGGGCCTTGGCGGCCCCCTTGACCCCCGGCCGAATCGGTTACTTTTCCAAAATAATCCTTTGTTTACAATCATAATGACAACCCTGCATGAGATACCTTCAGCACACCAGTCACAACAGGGTCACAGAGTCAATGAGAAATCTCAGTACATGAGATACCTTCAGCACACCTGTCACAACAGGGTCACAGAGTCAATGAGAAATCTCAGTAGATGAGATAGCTTCAGCACACCTGTCTCAACAGGGTCACAGAGTCAATGAGAAATTTCAGTACATGAGATACCTTCAGCACACCTGTCACAACAGGGTCACAAAGTTCAATGAGAAATCTCAGTAGATGAGATACCTTCAGCACACCTGTCACAACAGGGTCACAGAGTCAATGAGAAATCTCAGTACATGAGATACCTTCAGCACACCTGTCACAACAGGGTCACAGAGTCAATGAGAAATCTCAGTACATGAGATACCTTCAGCACACCTGTCACAATAGCGTCACAGAGTCAATGAGAAATCTCAGTACATGAGATACCTTCAGCACACCTGTCACAACAGTGTCACAAAGTCAATGAGAAATCTCAGTACATGAGATACCTTCAGCACACCTGTCACAACAGGGTCACAGAGTCAATGAGAAATCTCAGTACATGAGATACCTTCAGCACACCTGTCACAACAGGGTCACAAAGTCAATGAGAAATCTCAGTACATGAGATACTTTCAGCACACCAGTCACAACAGGGTCACAGAGTCAATGAGAAATCTCAGTACATGAGATACCTTCAGCACACCAGTCACAACAGCAAGACAACAGGGTCACAGCGTCAATGAGAAATCTCAGTACATGAGATACCTTCAGCATACCTGTCACAACAGGGCCACAGAGTCAATGAGAAATCTCAGTACATGAAATACCTTCAGCACACCTGTCACAACAGGGTCACAGTGTCAATGAGATATCTCAGTACATGAGATACCTTCAGCACACCTGTCACAACAGGGTCACAGAGTCAATGAGATATCTCAGTACATGTGATAGCTTCAGCACACCTGTCACAACAGGGTCACAGAGTCAATGAAAAATCTCAGTACATGAGATACCTTCAGCACACCAGTCACAACAGGGTTACAGAGTCAATGAGAAATCTCAGTACATGAGATACCTTCAGCACACCAGTCACAACAGGGTCACAAAGTCAATGAGAAATCTCAGTACATGAGATACCTTCAGCACACCAGTCACAACAGGGTCACAGAGTCAATGAGAAATCTCAGTACATGAGATACCTTTAGCACACCTGTCACAACAGGGTCACAGAGTCAATGAGAAAACTCAGTACATGAGATACCTTCAGCACACCTGTCACAACAGGGTCACAGAGTCAATGAGAAATCTCAGTACATGAGATACCTTCAGCACACCAGTCACAACAGGGTCACAGAGTCAATGAGATATCTCAGTACATGAGATACCTTCAGCACACCAGTCACAACAGGGTCACAGAGTCAATGAGAAATCTCAGTACATGAGAAACATTCAGCACACCAGTCACAACAGCAAGACAACAGGGTCACAGAGTCAATGAGATATCTCAGTACATGAGATACCTTCAGCACACCAGTCACAACAGGGTCACAGAGTCAATGAGAAATCTCAGTACATGAGATACCTTCAGCACACCTGTCACAACAGGGTCACAGAGTCAATGAGATATCTCAGTACATGAGATACCTTCAGCACACCAGTCACAACAGGGTCACAGAGTCAATGAGAAATATCAGTACATGAGATACCTTCAGCACACCAGGGTCACAGAGTCAATGAGAAATCTCAGTACATGAGATACCTTCAGCACACCAGTTACAACAGGGTCACAGAGTCAATGAGAAATCTCAGTACATGAGATACCTTCAGCACACCAGTCACAACAGGGTCACAGAGTCAATGAGAAATCTCAGTACATGAGATACCTTCAGCACACCAGTCACAACAGCAAGACAACAGGGTCACAGAGTCAATGAGAAATCTCAGTACATGAGATACCTTCAGCACACCAGTCACAACAGTGTCACAGAGTCAATGAGAAATCTCAGTACATGAGATACCTTCAGCACACCAGTCACAACAGGGTCACAGAGTCAATGAGAAATCTCAGTACATGAGATACCTTCAGCACACCTGTCACAACAGGGTCACAGAGTCAATGAGAAATCTCAGTACATGAGATAGCTTCAGCACACCAGTCACAACAGGGTCACAGAGTCAATGAGATATCTCAGTACATGAGATAGCTTCAGCACACCTATGACAACAGGGTCACAGAGTCAATGAGATATCTCAGTACATGTGATAGCTTCAGCACACCTGTCACAACAGGGTCACAGAGTCAATGAGAAATCTCAGTACATGAGATGCCTTCAGCACACCTGTCACAACAGGGTCACAGAGTCAATGAGATATCTCAGTACATGAGATACCTTCAGCACACCTGTCACAACAGGGTCACAGAGTCAATGAGATATCTCAGTACATGAGATACCTTCAGCACACCAGTCACAACATGGTCACAGAGTCAATGAGAAATCTCAGTACATGAGACAGCTTCAGCACACCAGTCACAACAGGGTCACAGAGTCAATGAGATATCTCAGTACATGAGATACCTTCAGCACACCAGTCACAACAGGGTCACAGAGTCAATGAGATATCTCAGTACATGAGATACCTTCAGCACACCAGTCACAACAGGGTCACAGAGTCAATGAGATATCTCAGTACATGAGATACATTCAGCACACCTGTCACAACAGGGTCACAGAGTCAATGAGAAATCTCAGTAGATGAGATACCTTCAGCACACCTGTCACAACAGGGTCACAATGTCAATGAGAAATCTCAGTACATGAGATACCTTCAGCACACCTGTCACAACAGGGTCACAGAGTCAATGAGAAATCTCAGTACATGAGATACCTTCAGCACACCTGTCACAACAGGGTCACAAAGTCAATGAGAAATCTCAGTACATGAGATACATTCAGCACACCTGTCACAACAGGGTCACAAAGTCAATGAGAAATCTCAGTACATGAGATACCTTCAGCACACCTGTCACAACAGGGTCACAGAGTCAATGAGAAATCTCAGTACATGAGATACCTTCAGCACACCTGTCACAACAGGGTCACAAAGTCAATGAGAAATCTCAGTACATGAGATACCTTCAGCACACCAGTCACAACAGGGTCACAGAGTCAATGAGAAATCTCAGTACATGAGATACCTTCAGCACACCAGTCACAACAGCAAGACAACAGGGTCACAGAGTCAATGAGAAATCTCAGTACATGAGATACCTTCAGCACACCAGTCACAACAGGGTAACAAAGTCAATGAGAAATCTCAGTACATGAGATACCTTCAGCACACCAGTCACAACAGCAAGACAACAGGGTCACAGAGTCAATGAGAAATCTCAGTACATGAGATACCTTCAGCACAACTGTCACAACAGGGTCACAGAGTCAAAGAGAAATCTCAGTACATGAGATACCTTCAGCACACCTGCCACAACAGGGTCACAGAGTCAATGAGATATCTCAGTACATGAGATACCTTCAGCACACCTGTCACAACAGGGTCACAGAGTGAGATATCTCAGTACATGTGATAGCTTCAGCACACCAGTCACAACAGGGTCACAGAGTCAATGAGAAATCTCAGTACATGAGATACCATCAGCACACCAGTCACAACAGGGTCACAGAGTCAATGAGAAATCTCAGTACATGAGATACCTTCAGCACACCAGTCACAACAGGGTCACAAAGTCAATGAGAAATCTCAGTACATGAGATACCTTCAGCACACCAGTCACAACAGGGTCACAGAGTCAATGAGAAATCTCAGTACATGAGATACCTTTAGCACACCTGTCACAACAGGGTCACAGAGTCAATGAGAAATCTCAGTACATGAGATACCTTCAGCACACCTGTCACAACAGGGTCACAGAGTCAATGAGATATCTCAGTACATGAGATACCTTCAGCACACCAGTCACAACAGGGTCACAGAGTCAATGAGATATCTCAGTACATGAGATACTTTCAGCACACCTGTCACAACAGGGTCACAGAGTCAATGAGAAATCTCAGTACATGTGATAGCTTAAGCACACCAGTCACAACAGGGTCACAGAGTCAATGAGAAATCTCAGTACATGAGATACCTTCAGCACACCTGTCACAACAGGGTCACAGAGTCAATGAGATATCTCAGTACATGAGATACCTTCAGCACACCTGTCACAACAGGGTCACAGAGTCAATGAGATATCTCAGTACATGAGATACCTTTAGCACACCTGTCACAACAGGGTCACAGAGTCAATGAGATATCTCAGTACATGTGATAGCTTCAGCACACCAGTCACAACAGGGTCACAGAGTCAATGAGAAATCTCAGTACATGAGATACCTTCAGCACACCAGTCACAACAGGGTCACAGAGTCAATGAGAAATCTCAGTACATGAGATACCTTCAGCACACCTGTCACAACAGGGTCACAGAGTCAATGAGAAATCTCAGTACATGAGATACCTTCAGCACACCTGTCACAACAGGGTCACAGAGTCAATGAGAAATCTCAGTACATGAGATACCTTCAGCACACCAGTCACAACAGGGTCACAGAGTCAATGAGAAATCTCAGTACATGAGATACCTTCAGCACACCTGTCACAACAGGGTCACAGAGTCAATGAGAAATCTCAGTACATGAGATACCTACAGCACATCAGTCACAACAGGGTCACAGAGTCAATGAGAAATCTCAGTACATGAGATACCTTCAGGTCACCAGTCACAACAGGGTCACAGAGTCAATGAGAAATCTCAGTACATGAGATACCTTCAGCACACCTGTCACAACAGGGTCACAGAGTCAATTACTAATGTCAGTACATGAGATACCTTCAGCACACCAGTCACAACAGGGTCCCAGAGTCAATGAGAAATCTCGGTACATGAGATACCTTCAGCACACCTGTCAAAACAGGGTCACAGAGTCAAGAAGATATCTCAGTACATGAGATACCTTCAGCACACCAGTCACAACAGGGTCACAGAGTCAATGAGAAATCTCAGTACATGAGATACCTTCAGCACACCAGTCACAACAGGGTCACAAAGTCAAGGAGATATCTCAGTACATGAGATACCTTCAGCACACCTGTCACAACAGGGTCACAGAGTCAATGAGATATCTCAGTACATGAGATACCTTCAGCACACCAGTCACAACAGGGTCACAGAGTCAATGAGATATCTCAGTACATGAGATACTTTCAGCACACCTGTCACAACAGGGTCACAGAGTCAATGAGATATTTCAGTACATGAGATACCTTCAGCACACCAGTCACAACAGGGTCACAAAGTCAATGAGAAATCTCAGTACATGAGATACCTTCAGCACACCAGTCACAACAGCAAGACAACAGGGTCACAGAGTCAATGAGATATCTCAGTACATGAGATAACTTCAGCACACCAGTCACAACAGGGTCACAGAGTCAATGAGAAATCTCAGTACATGTGATAGCTTAAGCACACCAGTCACAACAGGGTCACAGAGTCAATGAGAAATCTCAGTACATGAGATACCTTCAGCACACCTGTCACAACAGGGTCACAGAGTCAATGAGAAATCTCAGTACATGAGATACCTTCAGCACACCTGTCACAACAGGGTCACAGAGTCAATGAGAAATCTCAGTACATGAGATACCTTCAGCACACCAGTCACAACAGGGTCACAGAGTCAATGAGAAATCTCAGTACATGAGATACCTTCAGCACACCTGTCACAACAGGGTCACAGAGTCAATGAGAAATCTCAGTACATGAGATACCTACAGCACACCAGTCACAACAGGGTCACAGAGTCAATGAGATATCTCAGTACATGAGATAGCTTCAGCACACCTATGACAACAGGGTCACAGAGTCAATGAGATATCTCAGTACATGAGATAGCTTCAGCACACCTGTCACAACAGGGTCACAGAGTCAATGAGATATCTCAGTACATGTGATAGCTTCAGCACACCAGTCACAACAGGGTCACAGAGTCAATGAGAAATCTCAGTACATGAGATGCCTTCAGCACACCTGTCACAACAGGGTCACAGAGTCAATGAGATATCTCAGTACATGAGATACCTTCAGCACACCTGTCACAACAGGGTCACAGAGTCAATGAGATATCTCAGTACATGAGATACCTTCAGCACACCAGTCACAACATGGTCACAGAGTCAATGAGAAATCTCAGTACATGAGACAGCTTCAGCACACCAGTCACAACAGGGTCACAGAGTCAATGAGATATCTCAGTACATGAGATACCTTCAGCACACCAGTCACAACAGGGTCACAGAGTCAATGAGATATCTCAGTACATGAGATACCTTCAGCACACCAGTCACAACAGGGTCACAGAGTCAATGAGATATCTCAGTACATGAGATACATTCAGCACACCTGTCACAACAGGGTCACAGAGTCAATGAGAAATCTCAGTAGATGAGATACCTTCAGCACACCTGTCACAACAGGGTCACAATGTCAATGAGAAATCTCAGTACATGAGATACCTTCAGCACACCTGTCACAACAGGGTCACAGAGTCAATGAGAAATCTCAGTACATGAGATACCTTCAGCACACCTGTCACAACAGGGTCACAAAGTCAATGAGAAATCTCAGTACATGAGATACATTCAGCACACCTGTCACAACAGGGTCACAAAGTCAATGAGAAATCTCAGTACATGAGATACCTTCAGCACACCTGTCACAACAGGGTCACAGAGTCAATGAGAAATCTCAGTACATGAGATACCTTCAGCACACCTGTCACAACAGGGTCACAAAGTCAATAAGAAATCTCAGTACATGAGATACCTTCAGCACACCAGTCACAACAGGGTCACAGAGTCAATGAGAAATCTCAGTACATGAGATACCTTCAGCACACCAGTCACAACAGCAAGACAACAGGGTCACAGAGTCAATGAGAAATCTCAGTACATGAGATACCTTCAGCACACCAGTCACAACAGGGTAACAAAGTCAATGAGAAATCTCAGTACATGAGATACCTTCAGCACACCAGTCACAACAGCAAGACAACAGGGTCACAGAGTCAATGAGAAATCTCAGTACATGAGATACCTTCAGCACAACTGTCACAACAGGGTCACAGAGTCAAAGAGAAATCTCAGTACATGAGATACCTTCAGCACACCTGCCACAACAGGGTCACAGAGTCAATGAGATATCTCAGTACATGAGATACCTTCAGCACACCTGTCACAACAGGGTCACAGAGTGAGATATCTCAGTACATGTGATAGCTTCAGCACACCAGTCACAACAGGGTCACAGAGTCAATGAGAAATCTCAGTACATGAGATACCATCAGCACACCAGTCACAACAGGGTCACAGAGTCAATGAGAAATCTCAGTACATGAGATACCTTCAGCACACCAGTCACAACAGGGTCACAAAGTCAATGAGAAATCTCAGTACATGAGATACCTTCAGCACACCAGTCACAACAGGGTCACAGAGTCAATGAGAAATCTCAGTACATGAGATACCTTTAGCACACCTGTCACAACAGGGTCACAGAGTCAATGAGAAATCTCAGTACATGAGATACCTTCAGCACACCTGTCACAACAGGGTCACAGAGTCAATGAGATATCTCAGTACATGAGATACCTTCAGCACACCAGTCACAACAGGGTCACAGAGTCAATGAGATATCTCAGTACATGAGATACTTTCAGCACACCTGTCACAACAGGGTCACAGAGTCAATGAGAAATCTCAGTACATGTGATAGCTTAAGCACACCAGTCACAACAGGGTCACAGAGTCAATGAGAAATCTCAGTACATGAGATACCTTCAGCACACCTGTCACAACAGGGTCACAGAGTCAATGAGATATCTCAGTACATGAGATACCTTCAGCACACCTGTCACAACAGGGTCACAGAGTCAATGAGATATCTCAGTACATGAGATACCTTTAGCACACCTGTCACAACAGGGTCACAGAGTCAATGAGATATCTCAGTACATGTGATAGCTTCAGCACACCAGTCACAACAGGGTCACAGAGTCAATGAGAAATCTCAGTACATGAGATACCTTCAGCACACCTGTCACAACAGGGTCACAGAGTCAATGAGAAATCTCAGTACATGAGATACCTTCAGCACACCAGTCACAACAGGGTCACAGAGTCAATGAGAAATCTCAGTACATGAGATACCTTCAGCACACCAGTCACAACAGGGTCACAGAGTCAATGAGAAATCTCAGTACATGAGATACCTTCAGCACACCTGTCACAACAGGGTCACAGAGTCAATGAGAAATCTCAGTACATGAGATACCTTCAGCACACCTGTCACAACAGGGTCACAGAGTCAATGAGAAATCTCAGTACATGAGATACCTTCAGCACACCAGTCACAACAGGGTCACAGAGTCAATGAGAAATCTCAGTACATGAGATACCTTCAGCACACCTGTCACAACAGGGTCACAGAGTCAATGAGAAATCTCAGTACATGAGATACCTACAGCACATCAGTCACAACAGGGTCACAGAGTCAATGAGAAATCTCAGTACATGAGATACCTTCAGGTCACCAGTCACAACAGGGTCACAGAGTCAATGAGAAATCTCAGTACATGAGATACCTTCAGCACACCTGTCACAACAGGGTCACAGAGTCAATTACTAATGTCAGTACATGAGATACCTTCAGCACACCAGTCACAACAGGGTCCCAGAGTCAATGAGAAATCTCGGTACATGAGATACCTTCAGCACACCTGTCAAAACAGGGTCACAGAGTCAAGAAGATATCTCAGTACATGAGATACCTTCAGCACACCAGTCACAACAGGGTCACAGAGTCAATGAGAAATCTCAGTACATGAGATACCTTCAGCACACCAGTCACAACAGGGTCACAAAGTCAAGGAGATATCTCAGTACATGAGATACCTTCAGCACACCTGTCACAACAGGGTCACAGAGTCAATGAGATATCTCAGTACATGAGATACCTTCAGCACACCAGTCACAACAGGGTCACAGAGTCAATGAGATATCTCAGTACATGAGATACTTTCAGCACACCTGTCACAACAGGGTCACAGAGTCAATGAGATATTTCAGTACATGAGATACCTTCAGCACACCAGTCACAACAGGGTCACAAAGTCAATGAGAAATCTCAGTACATGAGATACCTTCAGCACACCAGTCACAACAGCAAGACAACAGGGTCACAGAGTCAATGAGATATCTCAGTACATGAGATAACTTCAGCACACCAGTCACAACAGGGTCACAGAGTCAATGAGATATCTCAGTACATGAGATACCTTCAGCACACCAGTCACAACAGGGTCACAGAGTCAATGAGATATCTCAGTACATGAGATACCTTCAGCACACCAGTCACAACAGGGTCACAGAGTAAATGAGAAATCTCAGTACATGAGATACCTTCAGCACACCAGGCACAACAGCAAGACAACAGGGTCACAGAGTCAATGAGAAATCTCAGTACATGAGATACCTTCAGCACACCAGGCACAACAGCAAGACAACAGGGTCACAGAGTCAATGAGAAATCTCAGTACATGAGATACCTTCAGCACACCAGTCACAACAGGGTCACAGAGTCAATGAGAAATCTCAGTACATGAGATACCTTCAGCACACCTGTCACAACAGGGTCACAGAGTCAATGAGATATCTTAGTACATGAGATACCTTCAGCACACCAGTCACAACAGGGTCACAGAGTCAATGAGAAATCTCAGTACATGAGATACCTTCAGCACACCAGTCACAACAGGGTCACAGAGTCAATGAGAAATCTCAGTAGATGAGATACCTTCAGCACACCTGTCACAACAGGGTCACAATGTCAATGAGAAATCTCAGTACATGAGATACCTTCAGCACACCTGTCACAACAGGGTCACAGAGTCAATGAGAAATCTCAGTACATGAGATACCTTCAGCACACCTGTCACAACAGGGTCACAAAGTCAATGAGAAATCTCAGTACATGAGATACATTCAGCACACCTGTCACAACAGGGTCACAAAGTCAATGAGAAATCTCAGTACATGAGATACCTTCAGCACACCTGTCACAACAGGGTCACAGAGTCAATGAGAAATCTCAGTACATGAGATACCTTCAGCACACCTGTCACAACAGGGTCACAAAGTCAATAAGAAATCTCAGTACATGAGATACCTTCAGCACACCAGTCACAACAGGGTCACAGAGTCAATGAGAAATCTCAGTACATGAGATACCTTCAGCACACCAGTCACAACAGCAAGACAACAGGGTCACAGAGTCAATGAGAAATCTCAGTACATGAGATACCTTCAGCACACCAGTCACAACAGGGTAACAAAGTCAATGAGAAATCTCAGTACATGAGATACCTTCAGCACACCAGTCACAACAGCAAGACAACAGGGTCACAGAGTCAATGAGAAATCTCAGTACATGAGATACCTTCAGCACAACTGTCACAACAGGGTCACAGAGTCAAAGAGAAATCTCAGTACATGAGATACCTTCAGCACACCTGCCACAACAGGGTCACAGAGTCAATGAGATATCTCAGTACATGAGATACCTTCAGCACACCTGTCACAACAGGGTCACAGAGTGAGATATCTCAGTACATGTGATAGCTTCAGCACACCAGTCACAACAGGGTCACAGAGTCAATGAGAAATCTCAGTACATGAGATACCATCAGCACACCAGTCACAACAGGGTCACAGAGTCAATGAGAAATCTCAGTACATGAGATACCTTCAGCACACCAGTCACAACAGGGTCACAAAGTCAATGAGAAATCTCAGTACATGAGATACCTTCAGCACACCAGTCACAACAGGGTCACAGAGTCAATGAGAAATCTCAGTACATGAGATACCTTTAGCACACCTGTCACAACAGGGTCACAGAGTCAATGAGAAATCTCAGTACATGAGATACCTTCAGCACACCTGTCACAACAGGGTCACAGAGTCAATGAGATATCTCAGTACATGAGATACCTTCAGCACACCAGTCACAACAGGGTCACAGAGTCAATGAGATATCTCAGTACATGAGATACTTTCAGCACACCTGTCACAACAGGGTCACAGAGTCAATGAGAAATCTCAGTACATGTGATAGCTTAAGCACACCAGTCACAACAGGGTCACAGAGTCAATGAGAAATCTCAGTACATGAGATACCTTCAGCACACCTGTCACAACAGGGTCACAGAGTCAATGAGATATCTCAGTACATGAGATACCTTCAGCACACCTGTCACAACAGGGTCACAGAGTCAATGAGATATCTCAGTACATGAGATACCTTTAGCACACCTGTCACAACAGGGTCACAGAGTCAATGAGATATCTCAGTACATGTGATAGCTTCAGCACACCAGTCACAACAGGGTCACAGAGTCAATGAGAAATCTCAGTACATGAGATACCTTCAGCACACCTGTCACAACAGGGTCACAGAGTCAATGAGAAATCTCAGTACATGAGATACCTTCAGCACACCAGTCACAACAGGGTCACAGAGTCAATGAGAAATCTCAGTACATGAGATACCTTCAGCACACCAGTCACAACAGGGTCACAGAGTCAATGAGAAATCTCAGTACATGAGATACCTTCAGCACACCTGTCACAACAGGGTCACAGAGTCAATGAGAAATCTCAGTACATGAGATACCTTCAGCACACCTGTCACAACAGGGTCACAGAGTCAATGAGAAATCTCAGTACATGAGATACCTTCAGCACACCAGTCACAACAGGGTCACAGAGTCAATGAGAAATCTCAGTACATGAGATACCTTCAGCACACCTGTCACAACAGGGTCACAGAGTCAATGAGAAATCTCAGTACATGAGATACCTACAGCACATCAGTCACAACAGGGTCACAGAGTCAATGAGAAATCTCAGTACATGAGATACCTTCAGGTCACCAGTCACAACAGGGTCACAGAGTCAATGAGAAATCTCAGTACATGAGATACCTTCAGCACACCTGTCACAACAGGGTCACAGAGTCAATTACTAATGTCAGTACATGAGATACCTTCAGCACACCAGTCACAACAGGGTCCCAGAGTCAATGAGAAATCTCGGTACATGAGATACCTTCAGCACACCTGTCAAAACAGGGTCACAGAGTCAAGAAGATATCTCAGTACATGAGATACCTTCAGCACACCAGTCACAACAGGGTCACAGAGTCAATGAGAAATCTCAGTACATGAGATACCTTCAGCACACCAGTCACAACAGGGTCACAAAGTCAAGGAGATATCTCAGTACATGAGATACCTTCAGCACACCTGTCACAACAGGGTCACAGAGTCAATGAGATATCTCAGTACATGAGATACCTTCAGCACACCAGTCACAACAGGGTCACAGAGTCAATGAGATATCTCAGTACATGAGATACTTTCAGCACACCTGTCACAACAGGGTCACAGAGTCAATGAGATATTTCAGTACATGAGATACCTTCAGCACACCAGTCACAACAGGGTCACAAAGTCAATGAGAAATCTCAGTACATGAGATACCTTCAGCACACCAGTCACAACAGCAAGACAACAGGGTCACAGAGTCAATGAGATATCTCAGTACATGAGATAACTTCAGCACACCAGTCACAACAGGGTCACAGAGTCAATGAGATATCTCAGTACATGAGATACCTTCAGCACACCAGTCACAACAGGGTCACAGAGTCAATGAGATATCTCAGTACATGAGATACCTTCAGCACACCAGTCACAACAGGGTCACAGAGTAAATGAGAAATCTCAGTACATGAGATACCTTCAGCACACCAGGCACAACAGCAAGACAACAGGGTCACAGAGTCAATGAGAAATCTCAGTACATGAGATACCTTCAGCACACCAGGCACAACAGCAAGACAACAGGGTCACAGAGTCAATGAGAAATCTCAGTACATGAGATACCTTCAGCACACCAGTCACAACAGGGTCACAGAGTCAATGAGAAATCTCAGTACATGAGATACCTTCAGCACACCTGTCACAACAGGGTCACAGAGTCAATGAGATATCTTAGTACATGAGATACCTTCAGCACACCAGTCACAACAGGGTCACAGAGTCAATGAGAAATCTCAGTACATGAGATACCTTCAGCACACCAGTCACAACAGGGTCACAGAGTCAATGAGATATCTCAGTACATGAGATACCTTCAGCACACCAGTCACAACAGGGTCACAGAGTCAATGAGAAATCTCAGTACATGAGATACCTTCAGCACACCAGTCACAACAGGGTCACAGAGTCAATGAGAAATCTCAGTACATGAGATACCTTCAGCACACCTGTCACAACAGGGTCACAGAGTCAATGAGATATCTTAGTACATGAGATACCTTCAGCACACCTGTCACAACAGGGTCACAGAGTCAATGAGAAATCTCAGTACATGAGATACCTTCAGCACACCTGTCACAACAGGGTCACAGAGTCAATGAGATATCTTAGTACATGAGATACCTTCAGCACACCTGCCACAACAGGGTCACAGAGTCTACATGAGATACCTTCAGCACACCTGTCACAACAGCAAGACTGTAAATGAACCACACTCTGGGAAAACAGGGTTTAATGCATAAGAAGAGTGCAAAAGCTTACATTGTATCTGGGATGAAACATTTCACATATACATTTAGCCCAGTTTTCTGAGAGACCAGCTGAAGACTAATAAGTTTTACTCGTCTATTGAATCAATGCTTTCTAAGACTGAAAATATTTGCTAAATTCTAAGTTTTGTCATTGTGGCGTTTAAATTGGGTTTTATAAAATAATATTTGCGATGTTCTAAACTGAGCTAAACTGTAGCATCTAGTACTGAACATTTCTTTATGAGACACAACAGTTGGGTTTTATTAAGACTAATTCTGAGGGTTTAGAGTGATAAAGTACAATCTTGTATTGAACATTCCTTTACGAGACACAAAAGTTGGGTTTTATTCAGACTAAATTTGAGGGTTGAGAGTGAAGCGGAACTATCTAGTACTGAACATTTCTTTACAAGACACAACAGTTGGGTTTTATTAAGACTAATTTTTAGGGTTGAGAGTGAAACTGAATTATCTTGTACTGAAAATTTCTTTACAAGACAAAACAGATGGGTTTTATTTAGACTAATTTTGAGGGTTTTGAGTGACACAGCACTATCTTGTATTCAACATTCCTTTATGACATGACTGCTTCATGCACAACCTACAATAGGCTGATTGCCATGTAAAATGTTCATTGCCCAAATGTTCTTGTTTTAACCAAGGTCTTAATCAGCAAGAACTGTTAAATTCCCATGTGTAGTTATTTATAACACTTTTCAAAACTAACATCTAATAAAATGAAAATATTACTATATAAAAGCACATTTGTATATGCCAACTTGCTAAAGCAAACTTTAAGTAATACAAAAATTAAACAATATCCAAAGCAAAAAACAGGGACTTTTTACATAGCAGAACTAATTCATTGTGTCTTTTTTAAGTATGAGACGACTAAATCTATTATTTTTCAAATGACGTATGTATAATTAATCAATACATGAACAAGCATTTTCATTGAACTTACCTAATACTCTCCTTGATGGAATTACTTTTATAATTTTTCAAGTCTGTATCTAGTTTTTCTATTTTGAGTGCAGCCTTTTTTGATGTTGTTTCAATCCACTGTGCATCTAGAGGCGTGTTGTTATGCATGGCTCCCACTACAGCATCTGGAAGGCTGGAGTTCCTGTAAATGTCAACAGGTGACATTAACACAGATGAGGTCGTTTAATAAAGTATGCAATTGAAAACAATACACTTTTCATTAATGTTGTATTTGAAATATAAGCCATTGCCACATAGAATTACAAGAGCACCGCCTTGCGGGTGCAGACCGCTCATCTATTTTTCTTTTTAAAGGTGAAGGGACTCTAAATTTCAATCACAAAGGAGGGAGGGGTGGAGTGAAGAGGGGTGTATAGTGTGGGGATGTGGTCATTTATTACATTATCTTCCAAAAATGCGACAAAAATGAAAAAAAAAAATCAAGGGGGGGGGTTGGACGGTATTTCAAAAAAAATAAAATAAAAATAGATATTTGTGTTTTTTAACCGTTAAAAAACAACAAAACACTTGTGGGGTGGGTGGGTGGGAGGTATAGTGTGAGGGTGTGGTGGTCATTTGTGAGATGATCTTAAAAAAAACAACAATGGGGTGGGGGGAAGGGGGGAGGGCGTGGGGGGTGGTTTGGGTGGAGTCTATTGTGGTATGTCAGGTAAGAGTTGTTTTGTCAAAGTATCAATCAAATCTAATCATAAATAAAGAAGTTATGGCAATTTTAGCAAAATTTAAAAATTTTACCTTGAGAGTCAAGGTCATTCAAAGGTCAAGGTAAAATTCAACTTGCAAGGTACAGTAACCTCATGATAGCATGAAAGTGTTTTGAAGTTTGAAAGCAATAGCATTGATACTTTAGAAGTAAGGGGATCGAAACACAAAATTTAACAATATATTCAAAGTTACTAAGTCAAAAAAGGGCCATAATTCCGTAAAAAATGACAACCAGACGTATGCAACTTGTCCCTTTACTGTCCCCTTATGATAGTTTGCGAGTGTTCCAAGTATGAAAGCAATATCTATGATACTTTAGGGGTAACGTGGACCAAAACACAAAACTTAACAACCAAATTTTCAATTTTCTGAGATTAAAGGGCCCATTATTCCGTCCAAATGCCAGTCAGAGTTACATAACTTTGCCTGCACAGTCCCCTTATGATAGTTAGTAAGTGTTGCAAGTATGAAAGCAAAAGCTTTGATACTTAAGGAATAAAATGGACCTAAACACAAAACTTAACCAAAATTTTCAATTTTCTAAGCATAAAAAGGGCACATAATTCTGTCAAAATGCACGCCAGAGTAATCTAACTTTGCCTGCCCAGTCCCCTAATGATAGTAAGTAAGTGTACCAAGTTTGAATGCAATAGCATTGATACTTTCTGAGAAAAGTGGACCTAAACGCAAAACTTAACGGGACGCCGACGCCAAGGTGATGACAATAGCTCATATTTTTTTTTTCAAAAAATAGATGAGCTAAAAATGAGCAGATCTCTGGTAAAACAGGGCTGAATGCATGTGCAGAAAGTATCGTCACAGATTAGCCTGTGCATTTCACGAAGGCTTATCTGAGAATATACTGACCTAGACTAGACCATAACAGCAGACAGTATTGTCCCTAAAGCCTGTGGGGACGGCACAGGCTAATCTGGTACAACAAACATACATTTAGCCAAGTTTTCCAATATAAAAATGTTTAGGAAAGAGGAAGGAAAGTCGGATACAATAATTTCCCAACAAACCAAACAATATATTACATGTTTTACAATATGAAAAAAAAGGGAAAAAGATGGATTTTCATTTACATGAATGAAAACATTTATGACCAAATTTTTGTCAAGCAGTAATGTGTATCAGTATTTACAGGGGTGTGATTTAAATCACATCAGGGGAAGAAATGCCTTACCCCACCTTCAGGATTCAACTAAACTCTTAATGCGCATACAGATCCTGCAAAATGTATAACTAATTGTAAAACAAGTTTAACATGGCAAGGGAGGAAATCAGCTGAAAGGAGTAAAAATCATAATGCTGATTCATAAAAATAGACCCCATTCTTAAAATACTGCAACAATCTTCAGTGGTTTTATATACTTTGTATTTACCTTTGTATTTAACAGCCAGTGGCTTTTGGATGGGGAAAATTTAATTTGATTAACAAGGCAAATGTGAACAAGGGACAAAATTGTCACAAAACCAGGTTTTCATTGTGAAAAAAGTCTGATAAAGGGAGACAACTCAAACTGAACTTTTGAACTGAACAAACAAAATTAACCCCCTTTGTTTCTAAATAAATATATTTTTAGTTGTGGCGACCTTGAACTTGGAGATATTGATGTGATTCTTTCGTGCGACACACCGTCCCATGATGGTGAACAAATGTGCCAAATGATTTTAAAATCTCACAATGAATGACATAGTTATGGCCCGGACAAGCTGATTTATGGCCATTTTTGACCTTTTCACTCAAAGTGTGACCTTGACCTTGGAGATATCGACATAATTCTTTCACGCGACACAACATCTAATGATGGTGAACAAATGTGCCAAATGATTTTAAAATCTCACAATGAATGACAAAGTTATGGCCCGGACAAGCTTGTTCCGCCCGCCAGCCCACAGACATTCGCCAATCTAATTACCAGTTTTTTCCTTCGGAAAACCTGGTTAAAAATGATATTATTATAAGAATTATTAAAAATTTCAATGTTCTTATTCTTTATGATATCACAAATTTACCATGTTAGGTTTTTAAGAATATTAAGAACTACTTAAATATCTTCCTAAAAGTTAATAATTATGTTTTTTTTATTTATTTTTTATATGCAATTTTGGGGAAATGTTTTGTTTTAATTTGAGAAAAAAAAATATAAAAAAATTGCAATTAAGAAACAGCCTCTTTGGGTGTTTATAATAAGAAGAACAAGACTATTGCCAGGCAATATGTCCCCTACCAGCTCAACAATTGTCGGAATTTAAAAAAAATAAATATTTGTTGCCATAGCAACCAGAATTTTTGACGTAGGAACAAAATGAAATGACATAATAATGTACATTTTGCCATGTATCCATGTGTCAAGTTTCATGAAAAAATATTAAGAACTTTTAAAATTATCGCAGGATCCAGAAAAGTGTGACAGACAGACTCACAGACACACAGAGCGAAAACCATAAGTCGCCTCTGGTGAATACGGTAGGGGACAAAAAATCACTAAAATTGTGCTTCATTATGTATGAGTTGCTTACCCTGCTATAGCTTCCTGTAGTTTCCTGTAGATCTGCTGGTAAAGGTTGGTGTTGTACGTTGTCATGACATAGTTCAAGGCCGTCCTCAGTGCATCAAGTCGAAGGGGTGGACAGTGGTCAGCAATGAATTTCAGTCTGTACAGTTTTGCCAGGCCTGTATACTGACTGGCATACTGCTCCAAATCCTGCAAAAACACATTTGCTTTCAAATGCTTGCAATGTAATGATTCTATAGTGTTTTTTGAAGAATATTACATTGATTGTGTAATAACATTTTTAAACAAAGGGGAAATCCAACATGTAGATCCAGCAAATTGTGACATCTTCTCCAAGTATTTTATTAAAAAACAAACCCAAACAATATATCCAGGCAGGGCCAAAAAAACCTTCGCAAGGGGCCTCTTTTTCTTCCCTTTAACCAAAAAGGCCCTTTCCACTACGAAATTTCTTTAAAATCATGCATTTTTCTCTAAATTACCGATCTACCTCAGTATTTTTCATTCCCCAAAGCCAGAAATTGTCTTTTTTTCCCGTAAAAAAAGGCTGTGGCCCTTCTCCCAAAGTTGGTGTTTTGGCCCTGATCCATCTTTTGATGCAATGTCAATTTAAAAAGAGCTTTGTCAGAGCCAAACAGCAGTCAAATACCAGCTTATTGCTGTTGAAACACGCTTCAAGTTCTTTTTGAGTTATCACAGATTTTTATTTAAGCTTTCATTTATTTTTGTAAACATAGCCACCACAATTTTGTCAGACAATAAAACAACAACATGCAAATTTATATTATTGCCCTCTATCTAGATACAGAACACTCCACGCGTTTTTTTCTGCTAGCGAGTGTTCACGCGGCGTTGAGAGAGCGAGGTGAACTCGATAAAACGCTCTGCGTTACGCCGCGTTCGCTAATTCCCGCGGCGTGTATTACTTTAGCCGACAATGCAGACAATTTCTGTTCTTATCAGTGACCGCCGCGCAACGCCGCATTAGCAGTGTGTTACTGGGCATGCCAAAAATTAAAACATTGTTATAATAAATTGTTTAAATACTGTAGTACATGTATAAAAAGATAATTGTATAGAAAATTAATATGTATAAAAATTATGTCTTTTAATTCACAGGTACGTCTACAATATGAATGAATATAAGACATTTGACAAATTAATATTTAAATCATAACACATATAACACAAGAATAAATGTTCCGTAAAATTTCCAAATGAGAATAATAATTAGTAATCCGAAACACACTATGATTTTTAATGTTAACACGACGTTTACAAATGCTTCCAATATACAGTTATCATGTATATTTCCCGACAAAAGCGCGCGAAAATTATGCTGCAATGTACAAGGTCAAGGTATACTCCTGCAAAGCGTCCGTGTATTGATTTTTTTATACAAACTTTGTAGCGCAGAGAACATTGAATTTTGTTGATTTCGGTTAAAAGTTTCTTTGGTATTTTTTAACAAATTATATTGCGAATAAGTTGATATTTCTTCCAAAATAATTTCAAATCGAACACGCGGAATCTTTATCGTTACGGTATTTTAGTAGAGTAATTATTTTAACAGTAATTGAACTGTTAACTGATTAAAGAAGACATCTAGGCGGAACTGGATTTGAAGTGTTTGACGTTATGAAAACACGCAAAGCTTGTCTACTGACCTATTGTGTAGACTGCTGTCTGCGGTGTTATGACAAAAGGGATTAACATGTGTGAATGTCACTCTGCCGATTTGGTCCATAATTACTGGTAAACATTTTTTTGAATGTTGACGCAACAAGAATACAACTGTGAATATTAAATGCAACTATCAACTCAATAGTTACCACCTTCTTTTAGCAATCAATAGAATAACCAACCTACAAAGAGAAAATAAATGCATTAGCGAGCAGAGAATTGACTTTGTTCCGACAATTAAAACCATTCCTTATGCATTCGTTGAACGCGTTTACTTGAGTAAGTTATGCCTTTAGACAGGAAGCGGCTTTTCTTTGATTACGTCAAACTGTCAATTCACACAGATTTGCGAGATGTTTAAGGTCCTTGGTCATTTGTTTACATGTTCAGTATAGAAAATCACCTGCTAACATGAAAACTTTGGATTAAATTATCTAAATAAAAACAATGTTGCAAACTGTGTTTATATTAATTGGTAAGTATTAGTTAAAAGACGACGTTTTGTGTGTCGTAAATCAACGAGTTTTCTATACAACAACAACTACTTCTACAACCACGTCGGGATAGATCTATCTTGGTTGTTTTTTTTAATTGTAAATATTATACTACATGTACATGTATGTACTTGTAATAAATGTAATTTTATTTGAAAATCAGGAAGTCAAACAAAATTAAATTGATCGTTATCTCGTAAAATGCGGAGTTTCCCCCTCGTTGCCAAAGCCGAGGGCCGCCGTGTCGGCTTATCACTTTTGCCAATCGTTAACCGCCTCGTCCAAAATCATGCAAACGCAGCGTCTCGCGCGATTTTCTTAATCTCCCTCCAGGTCAATCCCTGCGGAGTATGGAGGGAAATTGGGGAAAACGCATGGAGTGTACTGTACCACGTTCCATCAACCAAGCTTAACTAGAATAGCAATTTTCTAAAGTACTTTGTAAGTTGTCACAGGATCCAGATATAAGTTTTCAATTATTTCTGTAATCATACCAATCTCAATGTTTTTCTTACCAACATCTGAAAAAGGTGCATATCCCCCATATTGCCCTCTATCTACCAACCAAGTTGTATAAACTTAGCCCAAGCACTTTTTGAGTAATCACAGGATCTAGATTGTTTGACAGATTTTTTTTACTTGTTTCTGGAATTACATCATCCACAAATTTCGTATGCCAAAAATCTGACACAACTCGCATATTTCCTATATGGCCCCCCTATCCACAAACCAAGCCATCCACAAACAAAGTTGTATCAACCTAGATTAAGTACTAAAGAGGGAATTGCAGGTTCCAGACTAAGACCAGGGGTGGCGAAATCTCAAAAAACTATACTTGTCCACGGACAACCATTTAGGAAATTTAACTTGTCCGTTGCTGAACTACACTTGTCCGTTAATGTTTATATAAATTATAAACGCATTTATTGATGAATGTAAAATAATGTGGAATATATCAAAATGAGTATGATTTGCTTGTTTTGTTTATAGTTGTATTTCAATGGTACATTCATTATAACAGTATATTATAAACAATATAAAGACTTTGTCAAACTTTTAATCTTGCAAAGCTAGTGTTATTAAAACACGTGTTGAACATAAGTACATCGTTATCTTAACAAATTAGACTAGTCCAATATGTCGACCTCATCAGACTGAGGCTCTGCACCGCTACTGGTAGCAATTTGATTATCATCAACTGGTAACCATTGAAAATCTGTTAGCCAGGTTTTTTGAAAAGTTCTGGTGCGTTTACTTAGATCATATTTTTTTTACATAATCTTTCTAGTATTTTTGGGAGGTGGACTGCTCAAAGCTTCGTGTTTCTTCTCTGTTGTTGAATATTAAAAAAAAAAAAAGTTCCATCTTTACCATTAAAGTCGTCTGAAATAGCAAGGTAGACCGTGTTTTGATTATCTTAGTTTGATACTTTTTATTTCCGTCTGATTGTAAATATAAAGAAACCAGTCTGTAACTGTCTAACAGTCGGGCCGAATGTTGAAAATGCGGCATGCTCCCGGTCTCTTGTAGAATCACTGCGCAGGAGAGTGCCCGTATTTTAGCTTGATTGCTCCGCAAATAGCACTGACAATGTAATCGCGTGTCAACATCCGGTTTTGTAAAACTTAATTACGGCTTTAATACAATGTATTTTTTTGTATACCTGGACCCGACTTTAAAAAACTTGTTGTCCACGGACAACTTAATTGAAAAATATCAGTTGCCCAGACAAGCAAATGTACGACTCGGGCAACTCGGACATTTGATTTCGCCACCCCTGAAGACAGACACGTGGACAGTCTGACGTGGGGTAAAACTATGATACCTCCAGTTTTACAGATAGGGGACTAATAAGCAAAAGTTACCAGAGAAGTTGCTTCAACAATATGCTGAAATTCTTCCACATTGTCGTTCTCTTCAGGTGCCCCATCAACCTGCATTGGCTCGGCAGCTGCCTATATAAGAGGCAAATTAACAATGTTTAATTTAATAACAATTTAAGATCCGTGCCGGCTTAATAGAATAAGGTCTGATGATTCGAACATGCTGTATCATTCAACCCAGGGCTCTCGCTGCCATTCGCAACTATAGCCAAGTGCAAACGTTTTAGAAAAGTGGAGATAAAATCTTTCAATTTGCAAAAATGGGTGGCCATTAAAATCAATAAGATTTGGAGAATGGCTGGTCAATACAGGTCATGGAAAGTTGAACATTGAAATGGAAAGTTGGGAGCCTTTAGACTTCTTGAAATGGTTCATAGATGATGCCTTGATTAATTACCTTGTGCCATTTAATTAAGCTTCTGAAGTCGAATGGCCCATTAAAACAACAATAAATATTGGGCTTGTTTTACATATTAAATTTGAAATCTCTGCAGTTAAATAAGGTTTAAAATGTTTAAAAAAAATAAACAAAATATTTGTAACAAAATATATATATTTGATTTAATATTTAATTGCTTAAATTTACAATGAAGTAAAAAGAGCCAGAACATAACTGGCTAAATCACAAGTTTATAAGTTAATATACCTGTACAGGTAAAGAAAACAAAAGCACTGTATAACGGGTGCCACGCTTGGCTACGGGTGCAGTTTTTAATAAATGAAAGCTTGTCAGATTTTTTTTAATGATTTTTTTATGTCACAGTGACCTTGACCTTTGACCTAGTGACCCCAAAATGGGTGTGACGTGTAAAACTCATCAAGGTGCATCTACATATGAAGTTTCAAAGTTGTAGGTGGAAGCACTTTGATTTGAGAGCCAATGTTAAGGTTTTAGCATGACGGGGACAGCGGACAACACGACGAGCTGGCTATGACAATACCTCGGGGTTTCTCCGAAAACGCTGAGCTAAAAATCAAAATGTAAAAAGAACCACCATAATCTACTATCAATGACAAATAAGAAAAAAGTAGGTTTTATTTACTTATGTCTTATAATAAGTGAAATGCAGCCAATTGACATAGACCATCCATTTCAGCCTCTATTAAAGTCATTAATTCAGCAGTAATGTGGCTTATCAGTTCTTACAAACATAGCATGTTGATGGTTTAATATATTAATGAAACTCAGTTAAATACATCATTAACACAATATGAACACTTAACGGCAATATATTACAGGGACCTCGTTTCGTCGTTTTTGGGGACGAATTTCGACCCCATTCCCCCCTTAAAATAGTATATTTTTTCCCCTATTTCAGCTTAAAATTCCCCCCTTCCCCCTTATTTTTACCTATATTGCCAGCTGGTATAGAAAAGATCTTATAAAATTCCCCATTTGCAAAAAACGACGCTAAATTCCCCCCTCTTAGGACCCCGGCCCCAATCCCCCAAAGTGAAGCAAGGGCCCTGTATTATAAGAACTGAACTTATTTATAACACAGGTTTGGAGCTACAGTGTATGGGCATAGTATCATGACCACATTAAAACTGAACATTCAAGCATGAACTAGTGTAATATTGGTTTTTAATAATAACAAAAAATTCGCATTGAACACTATGACTTAAGAATTGTTACTTTTAAAATGGCTCATATTTGTTTAGAACTGGCGAAAAATATTTAAATGGAAAATAGGTGGTGAAAGAAAACTTTAAACCAGCAACTTGAATTAATCTAGCAATATGCTTGTGATTCAACCATTTCAAGGTGTGTGTGGTTACACACAAACAATTCCAGCAAACAGTTCTTTGGAAACAAAGTGACGCAACATTCATTCAGTTTTGGACTTGGGGAAAATGCCAGTTACCAGAATTAATTCAAATGAAACATTTTTTAAGGCCAATGGTAGGCTTAAGATGCAACTTTGGTTTTACACTTTAACAAATACGAAAATCTGTAACAAGTCTCTTCAAAGGAATAGGGAACTGTTTTTGATTATGGTTGTTGAAGATAAAAGGTTCTGCTCTAAAATATTTAATAGTTACAAAGCAACAATAAAATTGATATTCATTGAATAAGCATGAATGTATTTTTGCAATAAAATTTTATGAACAGCGTATAATCAAAGAACTATTAGAACTAAGATAATGATGTTGAAAATAAAAATAATAAATGTCCGCCATTTTGAAATCGTTCTTCGACACATTGCTTGTATTTGCTTAGACATTCAGAAATAACGCTATTAAACAGGTAAGGTTTTAAACTGATTCATAATAGGTTACGCTTGTAAATAGGTATTCGTGCCTGGAAAAGACCTTGCTGTATTGGAAGTGGCATTTCTCCGAATTCACCGGTGAAACCGGACATTGAATTGAGCATGCGTTGATCTTTGTACCTGGAACGCTTGAAATCATAAGGCTAAAAACCACCATCTGTTCTGTTCTGTTCTTTCCTGTATTTCCCCCCAATCTGATTGAGGCACTCCTGGCAGGTAGTCCAGCCAAGATAAGGTTAAATCCAGTTTCACGTTCAAATCAAATAGTGAATTTACATAAACACATTGAGCTATTCACAAATGCCTTAATACATTAAATATAGCTCTTAATTCAGGAGACCGTGACGGTGTCTCAGCATTAGTTTAAACTGCGGCTTAAAGGGGCCTTTTCACAGTTTTTGGTATGTTTTTGAAGTTTGTCATTAAATGCTTTATATTGATAAATATAAACATTGGCTCTAAAAATCTCCAGTAAAAAACAAGAATACAATTAAAGAATTAAAAAAAAAGTAACTCTCAACGGGGCTCGAACCATTGACCCCTGGAGCCATGGAGCAAAAGTCTACCGCTCTATCCAATAGACCATCCGCTCTTATACTATTTCCAATGTATTTTTTACCTCATATATGCAATCATCGTAGTATCAAATAATACAACGACAACAACAGAATTCTACAAATTATTAAATCGTTTCGCGTTGCAACGCTTTATAATTTTCAGGTTTTTTAATCGTCAAAAGATGCACATAATGGATATTTTAGAGCATGGTTAATGTTCAGTATTACTGTTTCCTCACAAATATCATAACTTCCAGAAAAATTTGCGAATCTGAAACAATTATTTTTCAATTTTGTCAATTTACCAAAGCGTGAAAATGCCCCTTTAATACAGGTTAATTATGGTATATGGATAAATGATATATCGTTTAGCTCGAAATATTCGGTCGCGCAACGTTATTAAAAGTTATTAAAAAGTTATAAATGCTTGCCATTTTATGTGTGGTCTGTCTTATTAAGTGGGGTTAACAAAGGGGCCAGGTGAAAGCAGTTGCACTCTTTTATCGTGTAGATGGTAAATGTAGCATTGGCTGGCTCTTTCCATACGGAGTTGTAGTCGCATGGGTAGTTGTATGATACTTCTAATGTTTTTGTGGGAGCAGTCCATAATAAGATAGGTAAGGTCCTCCCTGGTGTTAAATATTTAAAGTCCAAGGGGATGGATCTCTTCAATTATTTCTGCTAACATTTTGTTCCAATTTTTCGTGTTCCTTCGAGTTGTTCGCAATCAAGCAGGAAGTGTTGCAGTGTCTCATCACCATTTCCACACATCAAACATGTTGGACTGACATTGACTTTGTTATATTGGGCTGTATTGGTCTGGAGGATATATGTTCCCGTTATTACTCTTGCCTTAATCTCTGCTTTTCGAACATCATGCTCCACTGGGAGAACCGACCTCCAGATGTTATGGGCTACTTTTGTAGGGTTGTCCTGTATTTGTAAGTACTTAAGTGTAGACTTCTGTTCAATTTCGTCCGACCACTTCTGATGCCAATATTGATTGATGGCTTTGTCTATTATGGTTTTTCATTTGGGGTTTTCAATAGGATGTTCAAAAAGGTATCTGACGTCTGGGAGGTTGTACTTTTCAAGAGCCTTACTAGAGACTGAAGCTAAAGAGAAGCTGTCATATGAGGCCATGGTAATTTGTCTAGAAAGTATGTTGTACTCTGCTGAGCCTTGGAGTCTAGAAATATTGGTGAAGAGAGAGAGAGTCTTCGTCTATCTATAATTGACTCAATAGGTTCACTGCCTAGGAGTAAATGTTCTTCTGCAGTCGCAGTACGTGTTGGTAGGCATTGAAAGTGCTTAAACATACTCCTTTGTTGTCTGTCGAGCTTTTATATATCCCCTTTGGTGACCTTTAAGATTTCGACCCCAAACAAGGCTCTTGGTATTGCATAGGTGTTTTCTAATTTGAGAGCAACAACTGGTGAAAAACCTTTTCTTGCATGTAACCCGGGACCAAGAAGTGCATATATGGTCTGCCTTGCAGTTTTAAGGCGATCGTCCGTATTGAGGTTGTTCTTTAGTGTTCTTATGATTCCTAAGTGTTTTACTTCAGAAGAGTGTTTTACATGTGCGCCATTTATATCGATGGAGCCAGGGGAGTTTCCTTTAATTGTGAGAATCTCTGATTTTTCTGGATTAATAGTCACTTTATCCTTACTTGTGCAAAAAATAACTATGTTAAGCATGGACTGTAGGTCTGATTTGGATGTCGCTAATAGAGCCGTGTCATCTGCACATGTAGGCGCTGCTACTCTCGTTTTTCCTAAGTTAGCCCCAAGGTTACTTCTGGTTAAATAGTCTAGCGTGATGTTGTGGTAGCATTTATATAAGGTTGTTAATAACTTTGCTCCTTGCTTGTTGTAGAAGAAACTTTTCAGAAAGTAAATTGTCCCATTTCACTTTAACCGAGGTATTTTTGTACAGATTTCGAAGCAGGATCCATAGGTGACCTTGTATTCCAAGGTGGTACAGCTTGTTAAACATAATGTTGTGGTCTACAGTGTCAAAGGCCTTCTGAGCATCTAGGCTAGCGAGGGTCAGGTTGTCTGATGAATTGGTGTTGTAGATAGTCTCTGATATGATACATGCCGCATTCATTGAGTAGCTATTTGCAGTAAAGCTTCTTTGCATGGGATTTTGCTGACTGTCAAAAATTGCATCGATTCTGTTTTTAAGTATACTTTCAAGGATTTTCATGATAGTGTTTGTTACGACGATACCCCTATAGTTCCATGGATTAGTTTTTAATTCCCCCTTTTTGTGGACTGGGGTCAACGTTCCTTCTTTCAGCTCGTCCGGTACATCTAACTCTGTGAATATGGTATTTATAATGTCAGTTATAACTGGTGTCAGTTCATTTTTAGCTGGATTAATGTGCTCTGCTGCAGTTTCATCTTGATCTGGGGCTTTTCCAGTATTAAGGTTTCTTATAGTTTCTTCAATTTCTTTATTGCTCACTTTCTCCAATGGTTTTCCACTTTGTATTTCATTTTCATATATTATTTCGTTTTGAAGGTGTATGTTATAATTTGGGTCTTCTGATATGGACGGTGTTAACGTTGCTTAAGTTTCAAAATGGTTTTCCATATAGATAATATCTCGTTTGGCTGTGAATATTCGTTGCCATCAATCACCAATGTAGTACTTCCATGGTCGTTTACCACTTTTCTCTGTGCATTTACCATCTTATGGAAGGTCTAGTGATCACTTTCAGATGCTTGCATTAATTTGTTAACACGCCTCCTATTGACATCTGCAAGTGCACGTCTCTGTAAACTGCGAAGTTTTGTCTTGTCACTTTTCATCAACCGCTTTGATTCTTCACATTGTCTACCCGTATCTTTCCATTTCTTAAACAGTTCTTTACACTTCTTGAAAGAGTTACCAATGACTCTGTTCCAGATACTTCGTCCAGCTGTTTTAAGTCTTTTCAGTTTTCTATAGTTAGGAATATATTTTTTAGCTGCATGATTGAGTATATTTATCACTTTGTTTATACGTTCATTTGTATTTCCAGATTTCATTTGGTCAACTTTTGAATTTACTTCACTTTGATATGTTTTAAGGTTACATTGTTCCCATTAAGTTTTGGAGAGCACTTTCTTCCTATTCGGTAGTTTATTTGTCTTCTTCGTTTTCAATTGGAGTCTAATAGACATTAGCGTATGATCTGACGTATTAAGCGCATGTAGTACAAAACAAACGCAGTCAACAGCTAAAAATCATTCGAAACTTAATATTGCAAAAAACACGGATACATTTGTTTTCTATATAGCGAAAGTACTACAATACTGATATACTTTAATAAGTATACAACAATGGAGTCACAATGTTATGCTGAGTTAACGGTATTAAGATTTTCTAGTTTTCTTGAACAATAAATACACAAAATACACATTTTAATTATGTAAAGCTAAACAATATACGATATTTTGGACTTTTTAAATCTCTTTCTTAGTTTTACACAACAACGATCCTTCTATTTATATGACATTATGTTGTTGTTGTTCCTTTCACTAATACGCTACTGAGCTACGGCATGGGATGCTCAATAATTCTCGTGCACCAATGATGCTATCCAAAAAAGATCGCGCCGCCTGTTTTCGAGGAGTTCCAAAGTAGGGCCAAACGAAAAAATCTATCAATATTTATTGATAGATATTTTCTCAACGCCATAGAAACATCGGATTTAAACTTCCAATAGTGTAGTCGAGTCATGGAAAACTGTCAACACTAATTTGTGTTGAGGTGACAATCAACAACGTTACGCTAAGATGGAACTTAAAAAAGAAGACACAAAACACATCTGAATTATATTACAGCCATGGCAATATAATGAAAATATTTCTAACCGATACTTACATGCATGTGAATAAGAAAAATTCCGGCCGTTTTGGCAACGGTTTAATCAATGCCAAAGATTGAGGCTGGCGTTTATTTGGCTTTTTTTCATATCGCAAAATTAGCCGTCATCGTTTTATATAACTGGTAATCATAAATGAATCGCAATTCCTACGGAGTTGACATGAACATATTATATTGTGATAAGGCGTGGTGGGCTCGTCACTCCCTAACTGGATCCTTGTGCTGCGCATGACCATATGTTTTCCCATGCACTTGATTGCGCAACAACAAAAACATTTTATATGTAATGACCGGCGTTTTCTAACAAACTACCTGTTTCAGTCTAAGTAAGGAAGTCTATCCCGTGCAACGGATGTATGCATGATGACAAAACTGCTCTACTCTTTAATTATCCATTTCAAACGAAATCAGGTTCATTCTGACCACGAGAATATCATTACTGAAGGATTTATTTGCCATATGGAGTGTTTATCCGAACGGATGAACGTAAGAGAACATATGAATCCATATTAAATGTGTGATAATGTAGTGTATATCAACTGAAAATGCAAATTAAATGTCTCAAACTGACTCCATTTGGTTGATTATTCGGCAGCTTATTATATACTGACATGGTTTTTTTACTCTTTTTTTCGGTTTAAATATGTAAGCCGAGGCGGTGCACTTTAATGTACTCCACATGGTATTTTTAAGTGAATGCTTTGAAAAGAAGTCTGTAACTAAGCGAATCAGTTTTGTCTCAGCCTCATGACTCCGCTGTGATGGGTTAAATGGCAGTAGGAATGTAAAAGATACCGCTGGTGTAGGTTTGTAAGTGGGTGAATATTTAAATAGGTTCCATTCTGAATAAAAAAATATTCAAAAACACAATTAGTGAAGCAGTGTCGACAGACATTTTATAAGTTACGTACATGTCAGACGGACGTTAACCTAAGCTGGGCACGACATAATGTGACCCAGATTGCATTAAGGAAGGTTTATTTGACGCACGTCAAAAGCTGTGAAGAGAACACCGTTACGGACACTAATACTTGTTTGATAATGTTTTTATATTTAAACTTGATTTAAATGAATTTTTTTGCGTTGTTTCATTGTATACAGTGATCATGAGTGGCTATTACATCAATTCCAAATTGTAAGTGACTTTATCAGAACCGTAAGTGCGTAACGGTGTAAATACACATTTAAATGACGTTTTACAACTTTAAGAATTTATTTAAAATGTCTGGGTACATGTTTATATACTAAATTCTTCTTTCATCGGGCACCGTTTTGAAGACTTTATGATGTTAAAACACGTTTGCAGTTTTTGTTGAATCTTAATGTATATAAAAGTATTCTTTTTTTGCAGCGTAACGGTGTTGTCACAATTGTAACGGCGTGGACAGATAATCTTATACTTTCATATTCTTGTTAATTCGCATCGTGTTTTTTACAAGACATGTATGTCAGATAAGTTCCATTTAAAATTTGTGATGTTGTTTGAAAGACAATCGGCGATATGAAAACGAAATTTATTCACACCATATTGCGTGTACACAACACCGTTATTTCGAACACCGATAATCCGAAGTCACCGTTATTTCGAAGTATTTTTCAGGTCCCGATTTTGGTTCTCCTTTGTTTAATGTAAAATTTCATTGTTAATCCGAACTTCGTTAAACCGAAGAAATCGTTAATTCGAAGTGATTCAGTCGGTCCCAACACTATAATTCGCACCTAATTATCAATCTTTAATCCGAAGTCAAAACTGCAAAATACGGTGCGTAATTTCACACCTTTGTCGTGGCGCGTCAAAAGCCGATCATTACACCTTTGTCGTCTGCGCGAACGCCGTTGTTCAGAGATAAAGCGCTTATTAGTTAAAAAAATGTTTCATTTCCGAAAATGTATTCATATGTATGCATGTCTGATAATTTGTGCTATTCTTTATATTTTATATGTTCTGTAATTAGACAAATATAAAAACAAAAAAAGAATCGTTTTATTCCTCCGTTTGTTACAAGTGGAAATCTATTTGCTATCTGACTAGTTTACGCTTTTAAGTAAGCGTGTAACAAAACCATGCGAATTCCACACATTTCATTTTTACAGAATCAAAGAAGTCTTCTGTAAAATGTTTATTTCGAATTATCGTAAATCCGTTTTTTTAACGGTCCCGACGATTTCGAAATAACGGTGTTGAAGTGTACATATGTTTTGGACAAAATTTGCTGCCATCCCACGGCGCTCGGACATATGTTAAGAACGCCATGAAAACGTTGTATACGAGCGTTTATTAACAGTATATGTACATTGTCTGTGAATTGTATTGGATACATTTTCAATATATAAAGTATCTCATAATTATTCAGTTCGTTATCTTTTTTAACAAGTTTGTACACAAATAAGCATTGAACCTGATTAACAATGACAAGCACAACAACAATAAGACGAATGATTTTTGTATGAGCAGTGCAATTTCTTGCAATTAGATAATCTATTTTATGAAAATGTTATTGTTGTGCGTCATTCGTCCATATGAAGATTTTCCTGACGTTCAATCAGTGTGCGACTGTTGCATGAAATAGGCTTGAGCTTGTGAAATTAAACAAATGGATTTATACAAGAGATATCATATGTAGACCTTTACGTTTTAAAGTATGGAATCGCAATCATCAATTCTCACATCGGCAATAATATTTACATGTTGACAAAATATAACCGACGCCGCAACGTATCAGAATTATGCCTGGACTCTGGCAGGCCATCGGTTGAACATTTGCAATTACCATAGTGTTAACTATTGCCAAATCCGTCTTAAAATTCTTTTAAGTATTCTTAATTGATGAGACCCTTCCGCACATAAGCTTGATTATGTGAAGAACCGAACTCTGGTATGGTCGTTTATATAAAAAAAAGTGTTTAAATGAGGATCTCGTCGGTTCGCCGAAGTTCATGATGACCGAAGGAGCCCAGTTGAAAGCACGGAACGTGTATAGATGCATACAGCAGTTGCGCTGTAATTTTATCAGAGCTTCAATTAAGTGAATAAAGCTTAGTACAACGTCCACATTCTTTTTTACTGAAACGGAACATAATAAGTAATATTTATTACCATTAGAAGTACCGGTACATGCAGTTAGGAACTAGGGCGATGGCCAGATGGGAGATTCCCGGTGAACTCCGTAAAAATGTACAACGCACACAGACATCCACCCCGTTCTGTGTAATGAAAAAATGTAAGGTGTGCAATTTATTCCGATTTCACTTTGGTATATGGTATATATGCGCTGTGAGTCTGCACCAAAGTAGCGACATATTCGACCAAAGGAACGAGCATCTTCGAAATATTGTAAAAAGACATTATCACCAAACAAATCAGTGTTCCTTATAGCAAAAGCCGAAAGTTCAACGCTAGATGTTGTGCGGTAACATAGATTTAACGACAAAAAAAAATTACGACCATTTTGTATCGCGTTAATCTGTGTTACCTACGGTGGCACTAATTAAGGTGACATCACCGCTCCCAACCAAAAAAATACGGGAAAACAGAACTTGTGTTTTCCGCTCCAAAAGAAAGACGGGAAAACAGAACTTGTGTTTTTCGCTCCAAAAACAATAAACTCGGGGAAACACAAAATAAGTAAGTTTTCACGAGTTACTTTTTTTTGGAGCGGAAAACACAAGTTCTGTTTTTCCGTATTTTTTTGGAGCGGAAAACAGTTCTGTTTCCCCGAGTTATTTTTTTCGGAGACAAGAAAACAGAACTTGTGTTTTCCCGACTTTTTTTGGACCGGTGATTTCACCATACAGTAGTGCCTCCGTAATTACCAGACCATATTTTGCGTTGAAATTTTCGCTTTTTCGACATTCTATACATAGATGGTGACGTCACTACGTTATTGTCAGTAAGACCGGTGTGACACATAGAGAATACTAGGTTAGCGTTGAATACAGAGAAGTTTATGTTGCGAGCCGAGCAACATAAACTTCTCTGTATTCAACGCTAATCCTAGTATTCTATTTATCCCATTTGATTTTTTCAACGTGACATTTAACATAAATAGATCGAATAACCTTAACAATAATTTTAATTCAGTCATAAAAGCGCTTAAAATCTAACAAATTTAACCATGCGTAGTGATATACATGTATTTGTTCTGGTACGCAAAATAGTCTTTAAAAAATTCACACATAAACTGTAAAACAAGTAAAAATATCACCATATGCCTACATTCAATTTTACGCAGTATGCGAATTTTAACACATTACGACCGCGAAAAGATGATTTTACTTTACTATAATTCATTTTATTTTCGAAAGAAAATGATCAAAATCCAATATGGCGGCGATTGCTACTGACAAAATGCTGTCGATGTCAACATACATGTACACCATCGACGACCTAGTTCAGGCTACCATAACTTTAAATGTCGCTTTTTATGATTTTTGACTGGGTCGACTTTGTACAGGTCTGTCAATACTAAATAAACTGTACGCTGAAGTTTCTTTAGCTATCGACGACCTTGACAATTTTGACGAGTAAACAGACAACAGCGACTGACACTTCATTTGACAAAATATACAGGACAATACGTTTTCCGACTTCGGACGACGAATTTAAGGACGCGCAGAACGTGTTTTTATATAATGTTAAGGGTATAGCAGATTATTCATGAACTGTGCGATATGTGTATGGCTTGTTGTACATTCTTAATATTTAAGTTAAATGTCAAAAGTAGATCTATATGCTTTGGTTATAAACAATGCACATTACACGAAATAAGGAAAATGTGATCAATTGACAATTCAGATATGTCGACATAGATCTACAGTACATGTAGAAAACATGTGAAATAAGTCGCGTTTATAATAAATCATCAAAAAAATGGAGAAAATGACGCAATAAGTATGTCATTTTATGACGCCATCAATCAGCTGATTCATTATACGGATGGCGAAAAATTATGTCATATGAACTAGATTTAAAGGTTGAAGGTCGTATAATTTTGAAGCTTAAGTTTTGTTGACTTTGTTTCTTATAAAAAATCATTCAGTGGTAAGGTAAATATAAATAAAAAATATAACAAAACAAAAATCGTGTAATTTTATATTTTATTTCAACATTTCTTTTGGTGAATATGTCATATATATATTTTTCTGCAAACTATGCACATTTTCTTCTAAGACTAATGGATGACCTTAAAATTCGATCAATGAACCAATCGACCTAATTTTAGCGCATATCGCATGACGTCATTTAAAAAGTAGTCCGTGCACGCGACAGGTATATTCCACAGTGTTGAATACAAGCAAGTATATTCCACAACGTGTTATACCGTCAATGTCGCTGTGAAAATGGGATAAAATGCTTTTTCGATTATAGCAATAAATCGTTTGCTGATCCAGAGTGAGCAAGTAACGACAACTGTGCGTGGAGCTTGGTTCATAACATCCGGTCGGCTGATAATTTCCTGTTCCGGTCATCACCTGACATCAGATGACAGGAAAGGGATCAAAGTGACATTTGTGTGATTGTTCGGTAAGATACAGGTAAGATTGTGTGTATATTTATATTGTTTCTATAATATAATGTTGCTTATATACATACAATAATTTGAGAGTGACAACGTGCTCCACTTTTAATTTGGTCCAGACAATTCAACAAGTCTATGATAAGACTAAGACTTAGCATGAACCAATGATTTTTTTAAACATAAATAATTGATGTCAAATGCCTGCAGGAATAATATTTAAGGTATTAGAAAGCATTTTCTTTTTGTTTTAATGGATTGCTTTGAAAATTCTATTTTTTATGAATTTTTTAGCAACAAGGGGTAATGAACTTTAAAATAATGTTATTGAATTTCTAACCCAAAACTGGTTCCATGGCAATACTGGATGAAATGCACACTTTTCTTCAAAACAATCCAAATTCTAATGCCTTTTCTTTATAAAATATCTCCTATACTAACTAGAAATACCACTTTTGATCAGAAAATTAATACAAAAAGATGTTTTAGTTGTTTTTAATGTCAATAAGCATACTGTTTACGTTCTTTTCGTATCTTCCTAACAATCTGTTATGTCATCATTTTTAAAGGACAATATTTAATGTATTGTGTTTTATAATTTTGAAATGAAAACCTTAATATTGTTTAAGACTAATAAAAAAAACATACTATTTAAAAGTGATTTTTGTTGTAATTATTGGCATTTTATTTTACATGTGTAGCAAGTTTAGGTAAATCTTTACCTATTTATTTTTTTCAAACTATATATAAACAATTAAAATTTTTGTACCATAAATGTGTTATAAGATAAAAGTTTCTCAATAAAAATAACTAAAAATATATAATAACTAAAGTTTAAACATATGTGTGTCATAATTTCAAAAATAAGTGGGTGGCTGAAGCTAAAGTAACTGATAAAAAAATCATAAGAAGGATAAACTGAAGTATGATTTTTCAATGGTTTATGCGCTAAATTTGAGATGTCTTTTCTAGCAGTTATATAAAGTGTTCCTGACCAAAATCAATGTTATATTACTTTCAAATCATTTGTGTATTGGTATACAACAAGAAAGTGGTAGAATATTTGCGGAAAACATAAGAATTTTTGACGAAAACTTATCTGCTGAAATTTACAGAGATGTTCCGGAAATGACCGATCGTCGGTTTCCGAAAATAATACATGTCGTGGTTTCTGAAAAACAAAAATGGATGTTCCCAAAGATTTTGTTGTTATTGACTATTACTGGTTGATAAATGTATGATTTTGCTTTTTATTTGAAAAAGTGATGCTTTCAAGGCTGATAAACTTGAAATATGAAAGCTATTCGGTCGTTTGGCCTTTGTTTGTCAATACATCTGTACGATCAGTAATTTCCGTAACCACTCGTAAAATCGTAGCAGACACAAGTTTTAATCACAATACTTATGTTTTCCACTTATATTCGACCACTTTCTTGTTCAATACCAATACATAAATGATTTCAAAGCAATATTTTATTGATTTCAGCAAGTAACACCGTCTATAACCGCGAAAAAAAACGTTCCGAACTTTTTGGTTTACGATTTTTATTTTCTAAATAGCTTGCATAGAGCATGGCATTGAATGTTTTGCAAGATAAATGTCTCTACTTTCTTGATTGGATGATTTCAGACTGTTTTATCCAATCAGAAAAGAGCTTTAAAACGTAATTTAGACCCATGTTAAGCGAGATAATAAAGAACCACTTTTTGGTTACTACCGATTTGTGACATCACGAGTTGCCTCCCTTGTTGGTTCATGCTAAGATTTTCCTCCAACTCCCCAGTTTACTTCACTTAGTCTAAGTGAAGTAAACTGGGGAGTTGGAGGAAAATCGAAAAAGTTAGCATTGATCACGACTCGAACCCAACCAAGTTACACACAGTAAATTCAGTATTGGTATTGTAGATGGCTCACATTTTGCTACCTGATTGCTTCTCTTTAATATAGTGTATAGAATCAATGAATAAAAGCACAGGTTTTGAACATACCTTGAAAACTGCTTGAATATGAAGGTTTACCTTGAGGTTGCTAAGAGCTTGAAAACAATTTGGGGGTTTTAACAGTGCTAATATTCTACCATACTCTTGAAAATTATAAGAAAGTGTTTTGTGTTCCAAAGTGCTAATGTGAAATCTTTCCATATGTTGCCATTTCCAAGATCCCTATATTCTTTTAGTACTGCTTGTCAGTGGGTACTACTTATCAATGTAATCAGAAATACGTTAAGTATATTAACCATACCCGGGGTACATGTAAGTATACTTAAAGGGATCTTTTCACGCTTTGGTAAATTGACAAAATTGAAAAAAGTTGTTTCAGATTCGCAAATTTTCGTTTTAGTTATGATATTTGTGAGGAATCAGTAATACTGAACATTTACCATGGTCTAATATAGCCATTATATGCATTTTTTGACGATTTTAAAACCTAAAAATTATAAAGCGTTGCAACGCGAAACGATTGAAAAATTTGGTGAGTTCTGTTTTTGTCGTTAGATTTTGTGAAACTACGAAGATTGCTTATATAAGGTATAAAATACGTCAGGTATGTGTACTTGGCGGAATAGCTCAGTAGGCTAAAGCGTTTTTACTTCAGGACTCTGGCAGGACTCCACGGATCACTGGTTCGAAACCTGCTCCGGGCAATGTTCTTTTCCTTTTTTTAATTTTATTCTTGATTTTTTACTGGAGCTTTTACGATCCAATGTTTACAATTATCAATATAAAGCATTTAATGAATAAGTTAAAAAATGCCAAAATCTGTGAAAAGGCCCCTTTAAGAGTACCCGATACATGTAAGTTGTACCCGATCAGACAATTACTAATTGAGCTTAAGTTCTTTTTATTAAAAAAAGATGTCATTCACAAAATCTTCACAGTTGCATACGTTTTTGTGAATTGGTAACGACTCGTCCCCTTCACGACTCGCCCCATAACGACTCGCCCCATGTTTTATAACAGTTCGCCCCACCTATATAACGACTTGCCCCACATATATAACGACTCGCCCCATCATAGCTTATAAAGTTGGTGGGTATGGAAAAATATCTCCAAGTATCAGGCTTTTTCGGCCCCGTTTTTAATTTGAATAAATCGTTGAAAATATGTTGGTTGATACTCTTTAAAACTATGGAATATAGTTTTTTTACAGTATTATATTATCTTTATTGAAGATTATTCCTTTTGAAAAAAGGTTCTCTTGTCGTTTGCTTCAGGTATGTCGTCATCGAAATGAGGCGTTATTATAGACTAGATACAAGAGTCTGTGACAGCTTTGAAAATAAAACAAACTATAAATTTATTTCTATTACATATATTTGGATAGCTTTTAAGTGATAACAAAAACGGATTACACATTTCTAAACAATACAGTACAGTATCGTATTTACTGCACATTAATTGTTCATTTTATTAAGAAGTTCAATAACATCATAATCATCATCATCACAGGGCTCAACATTCACCTAAAAACCAACTTGCCCTGCCGGGCAAGTACTAAGAAAATCTACTTGCCCTGAACGTAAAGCCACTTGCCCAAACATTAAATATCACATTAACTGTAAACCTCATATTTTAATAAAGATCAAAATGATACCCCACAAAACCTTTTTTTATGTTTGCACATTTAACAAAATGATTACAGGAATTAAAGTCTCATTAAGTATAAATGTAGATTTGTGCCAATGTTTGCTTATAAATGAAATAATTAGTCAATCTCCTCCATGTCTTTGTCAGCAACTTAGACTTAAAAGTTACTTGTAAAGACAAAGCTAAATAAACTAGACATTTCTTGTCTGCTAACGGTACTGTGAACAACACGTGAACCGTAACAAAAATGTCAATTTACGTAAAGCAAAAGAAAATGTATGAAGCAAAATATAAAATATATATATATAACGAAGCTATTTGTTGTTGTTTCTATATAGTTATATAATTTAAGTAGTTTTCTTTGTGACTGAAAACACCAACGATGTTATGTGTAACTGAATATTAATGAAAAAGATAAACAAAATAGCATTTGAAACCGATGTTTGGAATCCCAAGCCATTTACGGCGTTTCTAAAATAAATTTGGAAATGCATGCGCACCATGCGTAGTTAGTTCGGACTTCCGCAAACAACAATGGCCGAGGTAAATTCGTGCATAAGGCAAATTGTTTGTGATTATTTGTACTATTTAAGTTTTAACCACAAAAACACATGTTTTTCTTTGTTCTTTTTTGCGCTTGCCCGGGCGGACAACTAGATTATAAAATAACTTGCCCGAACCCAACTTTTACTTGCCAGGGGCAATCGGACAACCGTTAATGTTGAGCCCTGCATCATTTATCATCATAATCACCACCATCATCATAATAATTGCCAGCATCATAATAATCATCATCATAATAATATTCATCATTATTATCATCATCATAACATCATAATCATCATTGACACTTCTGAACGAAACTGTTATTGTTCCATAGACAATTATCAATTAATTTTCATAAGCAGTCAAAGTAACAATTGTTCTGTCGCGGAAATGCCTACAACGTGTTTGCAAATTTCGTCATAAGTTACTTTACAAAATAATGGAAGCTGTACATAACATAATTGATTTATGAATTGACACTAATGAACAAAACTGTCATTGTTTCATAGACAATTATCAATTTATTTTCGTAAGCATTCAAAGTACCTTTTTTAGCTCATCTATTTTTTGAAAAAAAATTATGAGCTATTGTCATCACCTTGGCGTCGGCGTTGGCGTTGGCGTCGGCGTCCGGTTAAGTTTTGCGTTTAGGTCCACTTTTCTCAGAAAGTATCAATGCCATTGCATTCAAACTTGGTACACTTACTTACTATCATGAGGGGACTGGGCAGGCAAAGTTAGATAACTCTGGCTTGCATTTTGACAGAATTATGTGCCCTTTTTATACTTAGAAAATTGAAAATTTGGTTAAGTTTTGTGTTTAGGTCCATTTTATTCCTTAAGTATCAAAGCTATTGCTTTCATACTTGCAACACTTACTAACTATCATAAGGGGACTGTGCAGGCAAAGTAATGTAACTCTGACTGGCATTTTGACAGAATTATGTGCCCTTTTTATACTTAGAAAATTGAAAATTTGGTTAAGTTTTGTGTTTAGGTCCACTTTATTCCTACAGTATCAAAGCTATTGCTTTCATACTTGCAACACTTATTAACTATCATAAGGGGACTGTGCAGGAAAAGTTATGTAAATCTGACTGGCATTTGGACGGAATTATGGGCTCTTTATACTTAGAAAATTGAAAATTTGGTTAAGTTTTGTGTTTTGGTCCACTTTACCCCTAAAGTATCATAGATATTGCTTTTATACTTGGAACACTCGCAAACTATCATAAGGACACAGTAAAAGGACAAGTTGCATAACTCTGGTTGTCATTTTTACGGAATTATGGCCCTTTTTTGACTTAGTAACTTTGAATATATGGTTAAATTTTGTGTTTCGATCCACATTACTTCTTAAGTATCAAGGCTATTGATTTCAAACTTCAAATACTTTCATGATATTATGAGGTTACTGTACCTGGCAAGTTGAATTTTACCTTGACCTTTGAATGACCTTGACTCTCAAGGTCAAATTATTAAATTTTGCTAAAATTGCCATAACTTCTTTATTTATGATTAGATTTGATTGATACTTTGACAAAACTACTCTTACCTGACAAACCAAAATAGACTCCACCCTAACCATCCCGTGTGCCCCCCCCTCCCCCCCCTAATTTTTTTTTTTTTTTTAAGATCATCTCACAAATGACCACCACACCCTCACACTATACCCCCCCTCACCCCACCCTCAATTTTTTTTTTAAACGGTTAAAAAACACAAATATTTATTTTTATTATTATCCCCACGCTTTTTGAAAAAAAGATGGGGATATTGTGGTTATCTCCGCCGTCCGTCTGTCTGTCTGTCTGTCCGTCCGTCCTGGCCACTATCTCCTCCTACACTAAAAGCACTAGAACCTTGAAACTTACACACATGGTAGCTATGAGCATATGTGCGACCCTGCACTATTTGGAATTTTGATCTGACCCCTGGGTCAAAAGTTATAGCGGTTGGGGTGGGGCCGCGTCAGAAATTATCACTCATTTTTTTAGGTTATTTTACATTTACTTCTTTATTTCTACACCGATTCACTTCAAATTGATACTGGACCTCTCTTATGACAATACGGTCAATCTCAACCATGCATGGCTCCATTCCCAACCCTGGGGCGCCTGCCCACATAGGCCACACCCACCAAAAATTTCCATTTACTATAATTTTTTCATTTCTACACGGATTCACTTCAAATTGATACTGAACTTCTCTTATGACATTAGGGTCAATCTCAACTATGCATGGCCCCATTACCAACCCTGGGGCGCCCCGCCCACATAGACCACACCCACCCAAAATTGCCTTTTACTATAATTTCTTCATTTCTACACCGATTCACTTCAAATTGATACTGAACTTCTCTTATGACAATACGGTCAATCTCAACTATGCATGGCACAATTACCAACCCTGGGGCGCCCTGCCCACATATGTCACACCCACCCAAAATTGCCTTTTACTATAACTTCTTCATTTCTACACCAATTCACTTCTAATTGATGATGAACTTCTCTTATGACAATGCGGTCAATCTCAGCTATGCATGGCCCCATTACCAACCCTGGGGCACACCTAGGTCAAACATTCGGCGTGGGGATACGCGTCGGCCTCTGCTGCGCCATTTCTAGTTTTATGTTTGAAATACCGTCCAACCATCGCACCCAAGAATCCCACCCCCCCCCCCTCCCCCCAACCGAATCCCCCCCCAATTTATTTATTTATTTTTTTTTTTTTTAAGATCATCTCACAAATTACCACCACACCCTCACACTATACCCACCCCCCCCCCCCCACATCCACCCCCCAATTTTTTAATTTTGTTTGAAACGGTTAAAAAACATAAATATTTATTTTTATTATTTTATGTTTGCAATAACGTCCAACCATCGCACCCAAGAATCCCCCCCCACTCCCCCCCTGCCCCCCCCCCCCCGATTTTTGTTTCCGTTTTTTTTTCGCATTTTTGGAAGATAATGTAATAAATTCCACACCCCACACTATACACCCCTCTTGACTCCACCCCCCCTCCTTTGTGATTGAAAATGAGAGTCCCTTCACCTTTAAAAAGAAAATAGATGAGCGGTCTGCACCCGCAGGGCGGTGCTCTTGTTTATTCTAATTGTCAGCATACACTTGTTCATGTTGTGATACACAACGTTAATGCAGTAAACAGATGTTGTTTTCTTTAGTTACTCAGACCCCTTCATTCATTATAGAATGATGCCATTGTCTAGCAAACCCGAACCTTTGCCAGGTTTTATGATTTTTATCAGGTTGTTTAATACACGTGTTAAGTGTTTTCGGATCAACAGGTAACAAATAGGTAGATTTAAGATTATAAATGGTAGATTTATGATTATAAATAAAAAAACAATCTTACGAAAGAATTGTGTCCGTTAAATTTGAGCTGACAAGAAAATAAATTTAAAAAATTGGCAAATTATAACCATGTCAACAATTTTAGTATGTTAAGATATGTTCTAGCTTACATTGGAAAATAATGTACATGTATATGTCGAAAATTTTAGCTAGTCAGTTTGCATAGACACTTTACCTGTATTGCATCAGCGATGTTGCCATCTATCACAGACCTCACACGTGATGCCTTGCTGCAAGGAGCAGACGGCCTTTTGGCAAAATAAGCACGCGTCCTCCATCACAAATTTTCGATCACAAGCAATAACAATAACTCTGTTTTTCATTAATTTATTTACAATTAACACAAAGTAAATCAAATTTCACATCAAATATCACAGCACGATATACATATATATAGTAGCATAAGTGTAACAGAAATAGCACAATGATTTATAATACCACTTATTTGCACCGGAGCTGGGGCGGCAATATTTTCGGCAAAAATGAAATTTTGGCAAACCCTTTTTCAGTTTTTTTCATTCCAATAACCGTATATTTGAAAATATCTCTACCACGAAGCAAGGTAATCACGCTTTTGCGATTATGACACGTGTATTGTTGATTGTCATCACCAGCCTGTGGTAATGTATGTGTCAATTATGTTGTTTATTGATCGGTCTCTTTTATAACGATAATCCCTTTATTCTTGAGTAATTAAACCTGGTAATCTTTAATTGTCGGTATGATCTAAGCCTTCTTTTTATTAATATAAAGGAAAGTATGACATGAAACAAATGTGCCGATATCCGATAGTCCTTAATTATCACAAAATTCATGCTATATGGTAATATTGTTACTTCACATACATGTATAAAAATACATCAAATAAAACTTAAAACTAGCATCTTAATTTGACTTTTAGTATATGTTTAATCAGTATTGACGTTACATGATCCCTATTGTTGTGTCGCCTGCTTCAAAGTACAGCTTGCGACATGTAGAGATCACTTCTCAGTCGTCTGACTGTCAAAACTTTTGTCATTTAGAATATGCCTGCAATAGACGTGTATAAGGTCAGGTATCAGGCATTACAACGCACCAGAATGCGCCATTTGATGCTAAAGTTTATTTTATTTTAAAGTAAAGTTTTTGTGAAAAACACAAAAAATATATGCTTTATCCACATACGTTTTATCTTGATGATGAATACAGTCATCTTTCCAGATTGTCTAGAATTTCAGTAATGAATATATATTTTAGTTAGATATAAGGCTGATAATGGTGTCAAACCGAATCCCGATGGTTATCAAGCTATGCCGAACCTTAAATTCATATTCTGATTTGATTTCATTTATATTACCATATATAATATAACATTTTATATTGATAGGGCGAGTCGTTATATAGGTGGTGCGAATCGTTATAAACATGGGGCGAGTCGTTATGTGGCGAGTTGTTAAGGGGTTGAGTCGTTACATTACCAGTTTTTGTTATGGATTCAGAGAGTATTAGACGAATTCCAATAGCTATTTGTTGGAATGGAAGCATGCCATAGTTAAATGACCTCACATGGGGATGCTTGCATTAGACAGGGCTGTATTTTTAGTATTTGTTTATTGGTGTGCTTATATATTACAATTACTTGCTGAAACTTAATACCAGTATAATGAAATAAAATTGTGCTCTCAGATACTTTATTTGGATTTTTCCAAATAATATATTTGGATTTTTAGTTGCCCACCATCAACAAATGTAAGTAAAAGAGTAAAAAATGTGACATTTTCAATACCTTATTTACATGAGAGGACTAGCAAGTTCAGAGTTATTCTAAAGTCGTTGTATTTGAAATCTGTATTATTGTTAATTAATGAATTTTTGGTATAATGCACACATATATTTTTTAATATACATAAAAATATACAAACTCATGAAAAAAAAGGTGAAAGTGTATGTGTTTTGTTTAACTAGGAATTACTTTTATCTAGTACATCAATAACATTTCTGAAGTTTATGCAAGTAATGTAAAAAGAGGGGCTATCCGTGAATACACCGATACACAATACTCTTCATAATAAACACAATGGCTTCCGACTGTAGTCTGCAGCCAATATCAAAGATAAAACTCCCCATCACATCATAGTGGAACTAAATTTCTTTACAAAAAACTTAAGAAAACAATGAACGATATGTTTTCTTTGACTTTTTGCATGCTTTTTTTAAGACAATGGTTTAATTCACCAAATTGCGGTATCACCAGGCTAATTCCATGTAGTTTGTTTAATAGGGTGTGGGGCAAAGAGAAGATGAAACAAAGCAGGTTATAAATAACAAGAGATGTGTTTGTCAGAAACACAATGCCCCCTATTGTGACGCTTTGAAATAAAATTTCAATATATCATTTGGCAGGTTTAAAAATTATCTCCCTTTTAAAGCTTATTACTTCCCTTGGATTGTATTTTATGACTTTTGACCTTGACCTTTCACCACTCAAAATGTGCAGCTTCATGAGATACACATGCATGCCAAATACAAAGTTGCTATCTTCAATATTGCAAAAGTTATGGCCTATGTTAAAGTTTTCGGACGGACGCACAGACTGACAGATGGACTGATGGACAGTTCAACTGCTATATGCCACCCTACCAGGGGCATAAAAATTGACAAATGTGGTTTTAATAAGTATGGCCTAATTTTCCATCTTAGAAATTGTGATTGCTCAGATGCAAAGTGTATATTTCTTGCTGCATGTAAAACTGTAGCAAAATCTATTGTAATTGATTATATTTGTTTGTGGAAAATCTGCCAGAAAAACATCAGGAAACCATGAACTGTGTATCCTGACAATGGTTTATTTGATGATCCACATTCTCACTGTGCAGGACCCTTTTGAAAATCTGCTTTTTCCAGCCATAGATTATTCAGCGTTAAGTACCAATATATTTTTTGCAGTTTTACAATAAAGTCTACCAGACGCTGAGAGCACATCAACATGGGGGCTTTTTTCCGCAGTGAGGAGATGACCCTGTGTCAGCTCTTCCTGCAGTCTGATGCAGCCTACGCCTGCGTGTCTGAGCTGGGAGAAATGGGCCTTGTGCAGTTTAAGGATGTAAGTATTGTGTGACCAGGTTTGAGCTTGATGATTTCAACATTTGTATACAGTACACTCCACGCGTTTTCCCCAAAAAACTCGCTTCCTCCGCGGGTTTTTTCTGCTAGCGAGTGTTCACGCGGGGTTGAAAGAGCGAGGTGAACACGATAAAACGCTCGGCGTTTTGCCGCGTTCGCTAATTCCCGCGGCGTGTATTACTTTAGCCTAGTCGGTAAATGCAGACAATTTCCGTTCTTATCAGTGACCGCCGCGCAACGCCGCATTAGCAGTGTGCTGCTGGGCATGCCAAATAATAAAAACATTGTTATAATAAATTGTTTAAATACTGTATTACATGTATAAAAAAGATAATTGTATAGAAAATTAATACGTATAAAAATTATGTTTTTTAATTCACAGGTACGTCTACAATATGAATGAATATAAGACATTTGACAAATTAATATTTAAATCATAACACATATAAGACAAGAATAAATGTTCCGTAAAATTTCCAAATGAGAATAATAATTAGTAATCCGAAACACACTACGATTTTTAATGTTAACACGACGTTTACAAATGCTTCCAATATACAGTCATCATGTATATTTCCCGACAAAAGCGCGCGAAAATTATGCTGCAATGTACAAGGTATACTCCTGCAAAGCGTGTGTGTATTGATTTTTTTTTATACAAACTTTATAGCGCAGAGAACATTGAATTTTGTTGATTTCGGTTAAAAGTTTCTTTGGTATTTTTTAACAAAATTATATTGCGAATAAGTTGATATTTCCTCCAAAATAATTTCAAATCATACAACCCGAATCTTTATCGTTACGGTATTTTAGTAGAGTAATTATTTTAACAGTAAGTGTACTCTAAACTGATTAAAGAAGACATCTAGGCGGAGCTGGATTTTAAGTGTTTGACGTTATGAAAACACGCAAAGCTTGTCTACTGACCTATTGTGTAGACTGCTGTCTGCGGTGTTTTGACAAAAGGGATTAACACGTGTGAATGTCACTCTGCCGATTTGGTCCATAATTACTGGTAAACATTGTTTTGAATGTCGACGCAACAAGAATACAACTGTGAATATTAAATGCAACTATCAACTCAATAGTTACCACTTTCTTTTAGCAATCAATGGAATAACCTAACTTCAAAGAGAAAATAAATGCATTAGCGAGCAGAGAATTGACTTTGTTCCGACAATTAAAACCATTCCTTATGCATTCGTTGAACGTGTTTACTTGAGTAAGTTATGCCTTTAGACAGAAAGCGGCTTTTCTTTGATAATGTCAAACTGTCAATTCACACAAATTTGCGAGATTTTTAGGGTCCTTGGTCATTTGTTTACATGTTCAGTATAGAAAATCACCTGCTAACATGAAAACTTTGGATTAAATTATCAAAATAAAAACAATGTTGCAAACTGTGTTTATATTAATTGGTAAGTATTAGTTAAAAGACGACGTTTTGTTTGTCGTAAATCAACGAATTTTCTATACAACAACAACTACTTCTACAACCACGTCGGGATTGATCTATCTTGGTTGTTTTTTTTTTTATTGTAAATATTATACTACATGTACATGTATGTACTTGTAATAAATGTAATTTTATTTGAAAATCAGGAATTTAAACAAAATTAAATTGATCGTTATCTCGTAAAACGCGGAGTTTTCCCGCATTGCCAACGCCGAGGGCCGCCGCGTCGGCTTATCAGGTTTGCAGATCGTTAACCGCCGCGTCCAAAATCATGCAAACGCAGGGTCTGGCGGGATTTTCTTAATCTCCCTCCAGGTCAATCACCGCGGAGTATGGAGGGAAATTGGGGAAAACGCGCGGAGTGTACTGTAGCCATTGTTTTCACTTTTAGGTCATGTTCGCAATTGCAACATGTTTTGAACCAAAATTCTCTGTTGGGGTGTTGATGTGAAAATAATTTATGTGGAATATTCGATTATTTTAAATTGATTTGTAAAGAAATTAAATGTAGTATATCATTTAATTTTTCAAAGTCTAATAATAAAACAAAAATAACTTATTATCATGTACCAATTACCAGTTCATTTTTAGCTCACCTGAGCACAACTTGCTCATGGTGAGCTTTTGTGATCGCTTTTTGTCCGTTGTCCGTCGTGCGCCATCCGTCGTCAACATTTTGCCTTGTGAACACTCTAGAGGCCACATTTATTGTCTGATCTTCATGAAATTTGGTCAGAACATTTGTCCCATTGATACCTCGACTGAGTTCGAAACTGGGTCATGCTGGGTCAAAAACTAGGTCACTAGGTCAAAAAAAGAAAAACCTTGTGAACACTGTCGAAGTCACATTTGATGCCCAATCTTCATGTAACTTTGTCAAAATGTTTGTCTAAATGATATGTTGGTTGAGTTCAAAAATGGTTCCGGTCCGTTGAAAAACATGGCCATCAGGGGGCGGGACAGTATTCCTTATGTGGCTATAGAGAAACCTTGTGAACACTCTAGAAGTCACAATTTTTGCCCAATCATCATGAAACTTGGTCTAAACATTGGATTCATTGATATCTCAGACGAGTTTGAAAATGGTCCAGATGGGTGAAAAAACATGGCAGCCAGGGGGCGGGGCAGTTTGCCTTATATGGCTATAGTAAAACCTTGTTAACACTCTATCAGCCACATTTATTGTCCAATCTTCATGAAATTTGGTCAGAAGATTGGTCCCAATGATATCTTGGATGAGTTCGAAAATGGTTACGTTTGCTTGAAAAACATGGCTGCCAAGGGGTGGGGCATTTTTCCTTATATGGCTATATATGGCTAGAGTAAAACCTTGTGAACACTCTAGAGGCCACATTTATTGTCCAATCTTCATGAAATTTGGTCAGAAGATTGGTCTCAATGATATCTTGGATGAGTTAGAAAATGGTTACGTTTGCTTGAAAATTATGGCTGCCAAGGGGCGGGGCATTTTTCCTAATATGGCTTTATATGGCTATAGTAAAATCTTGTTAACACTATAGAGGCCACATTTATTGTCTGATCTTCATGAAACTTGGTCAGAAGATTCACCCCAATAATATCTTGAACAAGTTCAAAAATGATGCTGGTTGGTTGAAAAACATGGCTGCCAGGGGGCGGGGCATTTTTCATTATATGGCTGTAGTAAAACCTTGTTAACACTCTAGAGGCCACATTTATTTTCCGATCTTAATGAAACTTGGTCAGAAGATTTGTCCTAATGTTATCTTGGATGAGTTCGAAAATGGTTTTGGTTGCTTAAAAAACATGGCCACCAGGGGGCGGGGCATTTTTCCTAATATGGCTATATATCATGCTTTAGTAAAACCTTGTTAACACTCTAGAGGTCACATTTATTGTCCGATCATCATGAAACTTGGTCAGATGATTTGTCCCAATGATATCTTGGATGAGTTCGAAAATGGTTCCGGTTGGTGGAAAAACATGGCCGCCAAGGGGGCGTGGCATTTTTCCTTATATAGCTATAGTTAAACCTTGTTAACACTCTAGTCTGGATATGACGGTTGAGTTCGAAAATGGTCCAGATTGGTGGAAAAACATGGCCGCCAGGGGGTGGGGCAGTTTTCTCTATATGTATATAGTGAAAGCATTTTAACAGTCTAGTTGTGATAAGCCATAATGTTAAAGAAAGATAACCTGTACATACTTTCTAATAGTTTACTCCCTTGTATAAACCTGGGACGTTTTTTTCATAAAATGTGGTGTACATAAAGACAGCAGTTTGCATGCAATTTAATAAACCTATGTCATAAAATAACTGTACATGTACTAATGCACTGTAGAGCCTTATCTTTGATCTTTACTGATAAGCCAAGTTAACCTACTGTGTTTTGGTGTATTTAGCAGACTACTGTGCTATGAAACTGTTTCCATGGCAACCTTGTTATTTGGCATTTTCTAAATTAGAAAGACTATTTTGATTGAAATAACTTTTGTAAATTCTTCCTATTTTTTACATTTGAGTCACTGGAGTTTTCCACTCTCCATAAATTGTGTTCTTTAGATTAAGTTAGACTTATTTTATAAACAAAATTTTTGAAGCAACTTCTAGACTAACAGTAACTAATATTTATATCAGTTTTTTTTTGACAGATTGTGAACTTCTTTTTACATTCATTAAAGTATTTGCTGTGTTTGTTCATTTTTAACGATGCATAGATTCTTTAGACTAAAGTTAGTTATTTTCATTAAAGCTGCTTTGGTTTTCACTTATAGATTAATTCTTTAAGTGTATTCAGGCGTATCTGACTGGACGCCTTTAGTTAATTGAATTACAACCAGTAAGTGTGTTAGAAATAAGCGTTCTTTAATTAGATTCTATAAATATTTCCGTATTACCTAAGTGCTCACACAGTCACATAACTCGTAACCGTTCCGTGACCGGTTCACTTGCGTAAGCAAACGAGACCGCACTACCACAGTTGTTTATAGTAAAACATTGTGAATACTTTTAGTCACATTTTTAGATCAATCTGAATGACACTTGCTGATCTTCAAACATGGTGACAATCTTTATGAGCATAATATTTTTTGCTCATGGTGAACTTTTGTGATCAACTTTTATCAATTGTCTGTCTTCCGTTGTGCGTCATGAATATTTGCCTTGTTAACACTGTAGAGGCCACATTTATTGTTGGATCTTCATGAAACTCTTTCAGAAGATTTGTCCCAATAATATCTTGGACGAGTTCAAAAATGGTTCCAGTCTGTTGAAAAACATTTCTGCCATGGGGCCATTTGTTGTTCATTCTTCATGAAACTTGGTTAGAACATTTGTTCTATTGATATCTTGGGCTGCAAAGAACAGGTCATTTCTTTTTATCTCAGGTGAACGACTTTTGGCCTTTCAGGCCCTCTTGTTAAATTCCAAATTTCATATGAAAACAAGGTCATAAGAAATTGGGTCTTAATTAATATGCGGCAGGCGTATCTCCAGACAGCCTGCACATCTGCTCAGGCTGGTCAGGTATTACCCTGTCCCCTAATGAGACCAATAAGCCTGCTTGACTTCAAAGGGGACAGGGTAGCTCCTGACCAGACTGTGTGGATGTGCTGGCTGGTCTGGAGCTATGATGGCCACATACAACATAAGACCCATTTTCGAATGATGCGAGCTCACTCGATTTGAGTTGCTGATTCTCTTAAAACTTCTTGCAATCTATATGTCTTTATTCTTAAGCATTATTTGACATCAGTAGTTTTTTGAAAATTATTGTAGTTAACTTTGTAAGGCTAAATTTATTAAAACCACACTAAACGAAGTTTAGGGGTATATAGGAATGAGCTTGTCTGTCGGTCTGCTCTGTCTGTCGGTCGGTCCGTGTCCGCTCTTTATTTCAAGTAGTTTTCATCCGATCTTCACCAAACTTGGTCAGAAGTTGTATCTAGATGATATCTAGGCCAGGTTCGAACATGGGCCTTGCAGGGTCAAAAACTAGGTCACAGGGTCACTTAGTGCGTTTTAAACATGCAGCATGTTGTCCGCTCTCTAATTCAAGTAGTTATCATCAGAGCTTCACCAAACTTGGTCAAAAGTTGTATCTATATGATGTCTAGGCCAAGTTCGAACATATGGGTCATGGCAGGTCAAAAACTAGGTCACGGGGTCACTTAGTGTGTTTTAAACATTGAGCCTGGTGTCCGCTCTCTAATTCAAGTAGTTTTCATCCGATCTTCACCAAACTTGGTCAGAAGTTGTATCTAGATGATGTGTAGGTCAAGTTCGAATATGGGTCATGCCGGGTCAAAAACTAGGTCATGGAGTCACTTAGTGCGTTTTAAACAGTGAGCATGGTGTCCGCTCTCTAATTCAAGTAGTTTTCATCCGATCTTCACCAAACTTGGTCAGAAGTTGTATCTAGATGATGTCTAGGTCAATTTCTAACATGGGCCATGCAGGGTCAAAAATCAGGTCACGGGGTCACTTAGTGCGTTTTAAACATTATTAGCATGGTGTCCGCTGATTTTTGTGAAGACAACATGAAAAATATTCTGTGTCAATGCGGCATGTGGGGGTATTCGTCACGTCTGTGACAAAGCTCTAGTTTTGTTGTTACAAATATTTGACTGTTTGTTTTCAGTTGAATTCAGATACAAATGCTTTTCAACGGAAGTTTGTCAATGAAATCATGAGATGTGAAGAAATGGAGAGGAAATTAAGTAAGTGAAGTAAAAATTTAAATGGGGGCATTATATTTTAGCCTTGTCAATACATGTATTGTGTTTATCATACTATAAAACATTTTTACTCAAGTTCCAATTTTTGACGGGTTATATTTTTTAATTTAATTGAATTAATTTTTTACTGAATTTAATTGCAATTTAACTCATAAAATATTAGTTCATTAAACAGAGGAAAATATAAAAATATTTGTCTAAATTTAATGGAATAAAATGTAAAGAAAAGACTTTACAAATTGGAATCTCTATTTTACAAGCATTTTTGTAGGGTTAAAATTCCTCTCTCAAACTAATGGTTAGTCTCTTCTTTAATAAATTGAAAAAACATTAACAATACTTGAAGAAAACAGACACAGAATTGTGAATTTTTTAAATAATGGTTTCATATTTTGGATAATTTTGTTAAAGTAACACATGTTTAATGCATTTGTTATTAAAACATATTAGAGACATATTGACGGTTGTATTTTAGGATACATTGAAAAGGAGGCATATAGACTGTTATATTTTTGGGTACATTGAAAAGAAGGCATATTGACTGTTGAATTGTAGGATACATTTAAAAGGAGGCATATTGACTGTTGAATTTTAGGATTCATCGAAAAGGAGGAATATTGACTTCTGTATTTTGGGATACATTGAAAAGGAGGAATATTGACGTCTGTATTTTAGGATACATTTAAAAGAAGGCATATTGACTGTTGAATTGTAGGATACATTTAAAAGAAGGCATATTGACTGTTGAATTTTAGGATTTATTGAAAAGGAGGCATAATAACTGTTGAATATTAGGATTCATTGAAAAGGAAGCATATTGACATCTGTGTTTAAAGGTACCTTGACAAGGAGGTATATTTACTGTTGTAAGGGTAAATTGAAAAATTTGCAAATTGACTCTAGTGTTAAAGGATATATCGAAAAGGAGGCAAATTTACTGTTGTATTGATTTTAGGATACATTGAAAAGGAGCTAAAAAAGGACGATATGAAGGTTCCTGACTCGGATTCCAATCCGAAAGCACCTGCTCCAAAAGAGATGATTGATCTAGAGGTGAGATAAATAAATAGTCACATTTGAAATATCCCTTGCACTAGATGCCTTTGAGCTGTGAATACTTTGGCACATGTTTTGGTTTCTAAGGAATAAAATTTACAAATAATTAAATAAAGTGAATTCATATGTGGTAAGATTTCATAAGTCTTGTGTTTTTTCCCGGTCATTTAAACCTGAAAATGTTTTAGGCCGTTAAATATTTCATTATGTAAGTACAATATAAGCTGCCTTATTATTTTTTCAAAGGCAACCTTTGAGAAGATTGAGTCTGAGTTACGTGAAGTGAACACAAATGCTGAGGCACTGAAGAAGAACTTCCAGGAACTCACTGAGCTCAAGGAAGTGCTCACCAAGACCCAGGTCTTCTTTCGGGAGGTAGGAATGCATGGTGGCTGGGGAGGCATCATATCATACCCAAGAATGGTCATTTATGCACTGTTTAATAACAATTTATGCACTTTTGAAATTTCCTACATGTTTTGAATTTTTTTTTTTCATTTGAGAATTATCAACAAATTAATTTATCCATTTTGGACTTATATATTACCAATGTATTTTTTTATTAGAGGATTATAAATAGATCAGTTTTTGTCCACTGTTGAATTTTCTAATATATATACCCAATGTATGTTTCCACTAGAGAATTACCTGTAGATCAATTTATCCACTGTTGAATTTTCTTACATATATCCAATACAATTTTTCAATAGCGAATTATCAACAGATCAATTTATCCACTGTTGAATTTTCGTATATATTTCTATTGTATTTTTTCATTAGAGAATTATTAATAGAGCAGATTTTGTGTATTCATCATTTTTTTTGATCTTCAGAAGTACTGTATCTATTTGAGCCTTGCTCGGGGAAAACAGGGTCTCATGCATGGGCATAAAGTTTTGTCGCAGATTAGACTGTGCAGTTCTCACAGGCTAATCAGGCAAGACACATTCTGCCTAAACTGGACTTAAGTAAAGTTGAGGCGTACTTTAACTAAAAATACAATTACAGCATAAAGTTTTGTCCAAGATTAGCACATTCTAGTATGGTACGACACTTTATAAACATTCAATAAGCCTCTTTTCCCACAGCGGGGCTGATTTTTTAAATATAGCGTGAAGATTCTTAGCTGATTAAAACATTATAACATTTAACAACCACAACCCTACTCCAAAAATCAAACACTTATTATGAATGTACATGCTGGTCAGTCTTATTGAATGAGCTATATTCTGCACATGCAGTATGGATCAGTGGGCGGTGAGGTAGGTATAATAGCACTTTGGGCTTTTGACCTATAGCATGTTGGGTTTGACCTGCTTGCTGTCACTCTTACTGATCATTAATTCTCTTGTTAACCCTTTTCCAATTAAAAATGCACTCTGACGCATTTGTAGTCCCTCAGAATGTTAAATTTAATTAAAGACCTTTCTTACTAGATTCAAATTTTACAGGCTTCATTTCCAACCCTTAGATACTGATGAGCAGCAAACAGTATAAAACCTGAACAGACTGCGAGTTACTCGCAGGCTTTTCTATTTTATGCTGTTTGCACATAGCTTTTTTCACTTTCCATCTGAGTGGGAAAGGTTTAATACTTGGTTTTCAGGTGAAACATTCCTTAGTGACTCAGTGTCATGGTACTAATAATAAATTTAGAGATTTATGCAGTGACCAATGTCAGTTTAACTGTTTAACATATGCTGAATTCAGGTAACAAAGAGTAGTTCTGGCAATCAGTGTATTTATCTGTTAAATAATAATCTGGTTATGTTGATTTGAGGAAAAAATATTATTGGGTTCCTTAAATTGGAACTGAAACATGTATGCAATCTTGATTAACCTAATTTGAAATAAGTTGAACAATCTTTTGTTGAATATTTAACGCTACTTGCATTTAAATTAATGCCACTATGTTATTGCCAAGTCAGCTGGACCTGTCAGAAAACTTTTCAGCAAAGGTATGAACATAGAGGGTCCAAACTTAGGCAACCAATTTGAATGAGCACGAGGCAAATAGTATGTATTTTAGATTGGGTACCGCATTGTAGACTTAGAAATACTGATTATTTCAATGTAAAAAAGTAAGAATTTGTTTTTTCGTAATTACTTGTATACTGAGCAGTAAAAATGACTTTAAATTTAAAGAATTCAAAATGATGATGAACAAATGTAACATATATGTCTTTGAGTGTTTTATGATCTTTCAGTATTCTTATAGTGGCTTTATATAGAATAACTTACAAAAAGTCAATAGCAGACCAGTCAGAAGTACATGTATCACACCTTTTCTATTGTTAAGCAGATGTTGCATTTCTCTACTGCTTTATCAGTATTGATATACATAAATTAATGAAATATAAATGTTAAAATTATAAGATCGCACTGTGTAATCACACGAAATATGCTTATATCTTTAAGAATTTATTAAAATGGGTGGGAAATGGTACATGTATTTAAAAAAATAAAAATCCATAAGCAATCATCGAGTAGCAGCAGGCTGTAGTGTTAACACAAACTGTATGTAAAATTAGGTAGGACTCATCGGTAATAACATTGCAATCTTGTCAGTGTGTTTGATCTAAACTGGTTGTTGTATAATTGTTGTAATGTTGCTTTATTTTGAGACTACTATGTTGTTTAATTTTGCAACTACTATGATACTTTTTGTGATTGAATTTGTGACTACTATGTTGTTTAATTGTGCAACCACTATGTTGCTTTATTTTGCAAGTATTATGTTATTGTATTTAGCATTTAGAACATGAATAACGTTATTCAAACTTATAGATTTTAAAATTGTAATCTTATAACAATCTGTTTGATGAAGATGAAGTAACATTATAACCAGGTATCACTGAGTGATGTGCTCTCACACAGCCATTGATTACGTCATCATTGAGATTCCTTAGTATGTGTAGATTCCTCAAGTTGTTGCATGTGTATTTATTACTATGTAATTAGTTGATTTGTTTGCTATGTTTGGTTGCATGATCATGCTTTATATTTTGTTAAAAAAGATTAAACCATTTTATTATGGATCATACAGTGAAAATAATGTTTCAATAGACAATGTTTACTCTATAACAGCTTTAAATTATACTTACCTGGTATATTCATAGGTTTTTATAAATTTATATAATGAGACTTTCATATAATATACATTTCTTTTGTTACCACCCCATGCCAACAGGCATACAAATATAGAAATGGTAGGCTTTATTCCATCTGTGCTTCATTTTGTTGCTTTTCATCTGGATCCTGCAATAAATCAAAAAGTACTTATTTGCAAGGTTGATGGATCTACAAATTGTGGAGAAAAGGCCACATAAGGACTATAAGGACAACAATTATGGTTGCACAAGTTCAGAAATAAGTGTGAGCCTCGCTCTGTGAAAAGAAGATATAACGCATGTGTGTAAAGTGTCATCCCAGATTAGCCTGTGCAGTCCGCACAGGCTAATAAGGGCTGACACTTTCTGCCTTAACTGGATTTTTGCTAAGAAGAAACTTCATTTAAAAGAAAAATGTTATAAAAGCGAAAGTTTTGTCCCTGATTAGCCTGTGTGGATTGCACAGGCTAATCTACGACGACACTTTACGCACATGCATTATGCCCAGTTTATCAGAACAAGGCTGAAGTGAAAACTATAATCTGGACCGTTCCATGAATTATCAAGAAAAGTTGAAGAAACTCAGTTTGTGAATAAAGGGCCATATGTGTTACATGTGTGTTATTGCTTTTTTGTGTGTGACAAATATTGTAGTTGCTATGGTTACATAAATTTAGAGGAATTGATTGCACTGTGATTATTATTAAGTCATGTTCTTATGGCAAATGTTTCATCGCGAGATCTCAGACTCCAATGATCTGACTTTGATTTAACTTCATTTGAAGCACCATTTTAGACATTTTATCATGGACATGGATTGTACATTGACACTTGTATCTCAGGGTGTTTGTATTTTCATGTGGATTGCAGTGTGTTTGTTATTGCAGCAATCAGGACTTAATGTGATTGAGGATGCACAGAATGCACTGGTTCAGGAGGAGAGGGGAGGCACTGCAGTCCAGCTTGGGTAGGTGCCTTGTTATAGGTGTACTCTGATATTATGTGGGATTTCTTTAGAGATGAAGATTGTGTGTACACTGGCGCTGTAACATGAGTTGCTGGATTATTAACTGCAATCAGAGTGTACTGCTACACTGGTTTTGAATGGGCATGTTCTTGTTGTTAATTCTTTGCCTCTTTGGTATTTATTCTTATTTAACCTTATTGCACATTTGCACAATCATTTACCCTATTAATGGCTTCATTTGTATGCATAAATATAGAACAATAAAACTGTTATCACCAAAAGGGGTTTTGTTAAATGTATGACTTCTCTTTTGAGTTTTTACGTCAAATTAACCCCCTCTCTGCTGTGCAGGTTCATAGCTGGTGTGATCCCCCGTGAGAAGGTGCCTGCCTTCGAGAGGATGCTGTGGTTTGCCTGCCGTGGCAATGTCTTCCTGCGCTATGATGAGATCACACAGGCCCTTGAGGATCCTCACACTGTGAGTACACATGGTTGATTGATGTAATAAGTGGCCCAGAGCCCGAAATGAATGACTTGCAACTGGGAAATTTGATTTTGCTATCCCTGGATAACCTTATATTTCATTGAAAGAAACATTCCTGAGTATATGAAAACTGGCCTAAAAATGTATTGAGAGATTCACACATTACACACCAGAACTTACTGTTTTGTGTGAATATTTTCAGAATGCACCCAGAGTAATAATAAGACTCCCTGTTGCAAGGCCATATTTAATAACAGTGAGATGGTTGTTGAAGTTTTGCACTTTGAATACTTATTCCAGTCATGTTTAGACTTGTATTCTGTTTGCATGTTTCCTTGCAGTGGGAAAACTGGGCTAATGCTTGTGCCTTAAATGTCGTCCCAGATCAGCCTGTGCAGTTTGCACAGGCCAATAAGGGACGACACTTTCCGCTTAAAGTGGATTTCGTTTAAAAGAGTCTACCTTTATACTACACATTCAATAAAGAAGTAATGTTGTACCACAATAGTTAATGCTGTGGTCTGATTGCAGGGTGTCATTCCAGTAATGTTTTACCACTGAATGTCCACCTTATGTGTTCAGTTTGCAGGGTATCATTCCAGTAATGTTGTACCACTAAATGTCCACCTTATGTGTGCTGTTTGCAGGGTGTCATTCCAGTAATGTTTTACCACTGAATGTCCACCGTATATGTTCTGTTTGCAGGGTGTCATTCCAGTAATGTTGTTCCACTTAATGTCCACCTTATGTGTTCTGTTTGCAGGATGTCATTCCAGTAATGTTTGACCACTAAATGTCCACCTGATGTGTTGTGTTTGCAGGGTGTCATTCTAGTAATGTTTTACCACTCAATGTCCACCTAATGTGTTCTGTTTGCAGGGTGTCATTCCAGTAATGTTTTACCACTAAATGTCCACCTTATGTGTTCTGTTTGCAGGGTGTCATTCCAGTAATGTTTTACCACTGAATGTCCACCTTATGTGTTCTGTTTGCAGGGTGTCATTCCAGTAATGTTTTACCACTTAATGTCCACCTTATGTGTTCTGTTTGCAGGGTGTCATTCCAGTAATGTTGTACCACTAAATGTCCACCTTATGTGTTCTGTTTGCAGGGTGTCATTCGAGTAATGTTTTACCACTGAATGTCCACCTTATGTGTTCTGTTTGCAGGGTGTCATTCCAGTAATGCTGTACCACTTAATGTCCACCTTATGTGTTCTGTTTGCAGGGTGTCATTCCAGTAATGTTGTACCACTAAATGTCCACCTTATGTGTTCTGTTTGCAGGGTGTCATTCCAGTAATGTTTTACCACTAAATGTCCACCTTATGTGTTCTGTTTGCTGGGTGTCATTCCTGTAATGTTTTACCACTGAATGTCCACCTTATGTGCTCTGTTTGCAGGGTGTCATTCCAGTAATGTTTTACCACGAAATGTCCACCTAATGTGTTCTGTTTGCAGGGTGTCATTCCAGTAATGTTTTACCACTGAATGTCCACCTTATGTGTTCTGTTTGCAGGGTGTCATTCCAGTAATGTTTTACCACTGAATGTCCACCTTATGTGTTCTGTTTGCAGAGTGTCATTTGAGTAATGTTTTACCACTGAATATCCACCTGATGTGTTCTGTTTGCAGGGTGTCATTCGAGTAATGTTTACCACTTAATGTCCACCTGATGTGTTCTGTTTGCAGGGTGTCATTCCAGTAATGTTTTACCACTAAATGTCCACCTTATGTGTTCTGTTGGCAGGGTGTCATTCCAGTAATGTTTTACCACTAAATGTCTACCTTATGTGTTCTGTTTGCAGGGTGTCATTCCAGTAATGTTTTACCACTGAATGTCCACCTTATGTGCTCTGTTTGCAGGGTGTCATTCCAGTAATGTTTTACCACTAAATGTCCACCTAATGTGTTCTGTTTGCAGGCTGTCATGCCAATAATGTTTTACCACTAAATGTCCACCTGATGTGTTCTGTTTGCAGGATGTCATTCCAGTAATGTTTTACCACTAAATGTCCACCTTATGTGTTCTGTTTGCAGGGTTTCATTCCAGTTATGTTTTACCACTAAATGTCCACCTTATGTTTTCTGTTTGCAGGGTGTCATTCCAGTAATGTTGTACCACTAAATGTCCACCTTATGTGTTCTGTTTGCAGGGTGTCATTCCAGTAATGTTTTACCACTGAATGTCCACCTTATGTGTTCTGTTTGCAGGGTGTCATTCCAGTAATGTTTTACCACTGAATGTCCACCTTATGTTTTCTGTTTGCAGGGTGTCATTCCAGTAATGTTGTACCACTGAATGTCCACCTTATGTGTTCTGTTTGCAGGGTGTCATTCCAGTAATGTTTTACCACTGAATGTCAACCTTATGTGTTCTGTTTGCAGGGTGACGAGGTCCACAAGGGCGTGTTCATCGTTTTCTTTCAAGGGGAGCAACTTAAGTCTCGAGTCAGGAAGATCTGTGAAGGGTGAGCATACCTGATTGATACCCACAATATTAAACAAATGCATGTCTTTGCTATGTGTCAGTTACTGGCATTTTAATGTCATAAATACTGACCTGTTATCGTATGCTTATACTTTCCAAGGGGAAATAACTCATCCGGAATTTTAACTGGGAATCCGCCACCTCAATACCGTAATACAGGCCAGGTTAAACATAGTGCAATGCAACCTAGCCAAAAATCGGTAACCAACCCTCAATATTCTTTCCGGATCAACCAGGTGTATACGTGTCTTTTACGGCTCTGAATTAAAATATTGTTTTTCACTTGGTTGATTGGGGTTTTGAATAGATAAATTGTGTTATTTATCTTTTTATTTTTCATTCGGATTAATTTGTGTGGATTTAATGGATTTTGTTTCATTTGTAAAAGGTAAGCCATGCTTGTTTTTATCGAACAATGGTTTATTTCTACCATGCTGGGTGTTTTCAGGCGCGAACGACCACGTGCAAAACGTGCTCTTCTAATACATTGCTAGAACGTGCAAAGCATGTTCTTCTAATGTGTTACGAGATCGTGCAAAGCGTGTTCTTCTATTGACAGATTGTTTATCATTTGCCATTGTGTGCAATAATGATTTTAACGTTCCGTATGACAATCTAATTGATCGTCATTTTATTTTTCATCTGTTTTGAATTAAACTTTTGTTTAATTAATGATCTACGGCAGTATTATTATAATTTTCATTATGGTCAAATAATGATTTTATGTGCCGTATGATAATCTGGTCTGTGACCAGTTTATGGTTGAATATGCTTTGCTCTTGTTTTTCATATATTCGACTACATGATGGTCGCAGAAACAAGAGTGGATAAATACCCGGTGACTTCGCAGATCATGGATGATAGTTGCAGTATCAGTCACCGGGTATCGGGCACGATCGCGACCGTACTATGCTAAGTCTCTTAGACAGTCGGTCAACATCAGACCATATGGCGACACCCGTCAGCCGGTCTTTGCCCGATGGCATTGGTCAAGGACATCGACCAATGCCGGACCATTTGGCATCCGCCATACGGTCATTATCCGGTGACAACACTGGTCATGATATGACCGGTACGTCACCGGGGACGTTGATCACGGACCATTGATCGACGTCTGACCGGCCGGTCCGGTCACCGGTCATGTCACCGGTCCGGTCCGGTCATTGATCACCGGTCCGGTCACCGGTCATGTCACCGGTCCGGTCCGGTCACCGGTCATGTCACCGGTCCGGTCCGGTCACCGGTCATGTCACCGGTCCGGTCACCGGTCCGGTCCGGTCACCGGTCCGGTCACCGGTCCGGTCATTGATCACCGGTCCGGTCACCGGTCCGGTCCGGTCACCGGTCCGGTCACCGGTCCGGTCCGGTCACCGGTCATGTCACCGGTCCGGTCACCGGTCATGTCACCGGTCATGTCACCGGTCCGGTAATTGATCACCGGTCCGGTCACCGGTAATGTCACCGGTCCGGTCACCGGTCATGTCACCGGTCCGGTCACCGGTCATGTCACCGGTCCGGTCATGTCACCGGTCCTGTCATGTTAACCGTCCGGTCCGGTCACCGGTCCGGTCATTGATCACCGCTCCGGTCACCGGTCAACAGTCATCAGTTAGGCCTGCCACCGATTACACCAGTCACCGGTCAAGAAGAAGAACTCGGTCTTCTTCATTGAATTATTCTCCTATTCTTCGTTGAATACATCGTTTTCATCAAGGATTAGACATCGGACACGCTCTTCTTCGTCGAGCAGTTCTCATCGTCGCGGCTCTCGTAAGCGATCACGTCGTCACTCACGGAGACGTTATTCTAGAAGATCTCGGTCTCATCGCAGCCGATCCACATCTCGGCCGATCCAGATCTCGACATCGCAGGAAACGAGGACGTCGTCAACCTTCACGTAGACATCAGCGGACTGCATTGAGCACCACTGGATAGTTATCGAACATACCTCTCCTTCATTGAGCAGTTCTCGGCGTTGATACGCTCGTAAGCGATCATGTCAATGCTCACGGAGACAATATTGTAGAAGACAATATTTCCAGCGTAGCCGAACAATATTTCGGCATCGAAGTTATATGGATGTCGCCACTTCTCACGTAGGCGTTAATGAACCTACTGGTCATATCGACGTTCTCCATTTTATTCCTTTAGGAATATCATGTCTCCATTCCACGTGTGATGGTTCTTCTTATGGCATCCACACATGTTGCAGTCACCGAGCCGTAGTTGTATACGAACACTAGTTCGTTTAACATTCAGGCTTCGGGATAAGCTGTTCTTTTCTCCACTACGACTACAAGGACACTTATGCCTATTAATTATACCGGTCCCGATCACCGGACATCGGTCACCATTCATCGGTCATATCACCGATCACTGATCACCGGTCAGAATAAGTGATGTCTCATTGCCATCGGATTGGATTTTTTTGGCATGATCTTCTTTTCCGAGCAGTGCTTGACATTGATAACAGACCATATGGATTCCACCATTTTTCGGTCTTTAACTGGTAACGTCACCGGTCATATTATGACTGGTCCGTTCACCGGGCTACAGTTACCGGTCATTGACCGGTCTGGTTCGGTCACCACTTACCAATTACCGGTATTCCACTGTGTTTTCATCGGTCAATTTTTAGTATCACGGGTATCGTCTACATTACATAGTTGTATACCCCTGGCTATGATTGTATTGAATACTATATTTTATGGATTCAACAATCTACATGACTTTTTGTGTTTTTCAATACTGATGTTCTACTGGCGACGGTTACCAAATCATGCTATATCTGTTATTTGTACTTCTATCTCAACCGGCTACATGCAGACTACTGGTCTTGCAGATAGATCGGCTGAAGTGGGCTCGGAGACTAGCATTGAGGTCGAACATTACTATTTGACCTCTATTAATTTATGTTCGAGACCCGAAGGATGAATTGTTTTAACCGCCTTTACCTGTCGGCTACAGACTTTGCAGTCAGTGTCACTGAACAGTTGGGACACATTAATGACGCTAGCAGGATTAGCAAGACGACATTTGTATCGACTTCTGCTTTTCTATTGCTCCTACGGCAGTGCATATTTTCAAGCTACTGGAATCAACAAGAGTTCTGATACATAGGATTGCCTATCAGATTGACCGCATAGCGGCTACAGTCTTGTAGATGGCTTAGGACCTATTGAACTCAGATCTTAGATCCTAGGATCTGGAGGGACCTCATCTTAAAGTTATTCTTCTATTACACTTCTGGCCATAACAGGCCGTCTTCCTATAACTGGTCGTATTCCTTTCGGAATTCGTCCCGGTTAGAAGTCTTGAAGTAAATGGATTAATCAAGTCAGAATTTAAGACTTCCATGCATTCTACCGGCAAGCGTGGACCCGCTTAAGGTTACCCCTAGGTTTTTCACCTTTTTTCTGCCATCACACCTCCGATTCCGGAGGTACCACTATCAATTATATTTCCGTACTTCGCAAATCGATGACTTCGCGACCTGTATTATCCAGGATTTTAAAGGCGCCTGTTATTGGTTCAAGAAGAGGCTATATTCTGTAGATAGGTCATAAACTTATAGGTGTTAAACACTGTCCTATTCTACCAATTTTCAAGTGTGTTTGGAGTGGGAAAGTTCGGCTTGCCGTGGTTTCTTTGCCCACCCATCCTTGACAAATGGTTCCGGTCACCGGTCGGTATTTACCGGTCCGGTCACCGGTCCTTCTGCTGAGACGTCTTTTCTTACGTCCGTTTCAGCTTTATTTTTAAGATAATTGTATTTATCTCGGGATTATTTAATGACACAGATTTCCATCTTTTTGTCATTATTTACCACTATTCAGTGGTGTCTAGACTAGAAGATTATCTTGGCAAGAATATAGTTTATTCTACCACAACCTTCCTTACATCTTATACAGATGTGAGCAGATAAGGTTATGGACGATCACATAGAACAACGAATCTTGATTTTCTCAATTATGTGGTATCCTAACGAATATCACCTGCACATCTACATCTTGAAAAGCGAAAATTCTTTTTAGCTGTTTTTCATTTACAACACATTTTCACGATTCCTTTGTGATGGTTTCAACTATCACACATCGGTCGTGGTTTACCTACAGACACGGAGGTGATCATATTATCACTCCTTGTAACTGGAAATCAGGAACTTATTCGTTCTTTGCAAGAACAACAAATTTTCTCTATCGTCTTTCTCATACCAGTTCGTCTAAACGCCCTGTTGGACGTTTTGTCCTGCAGTTCTTTCTTTCGAATTATTTTTCCGTTGGGTTCAATAATGTAATTGCGCATGCGCGGCAGTGAAGTTGCAGACGAGTTGCATGGTGTACATAGTATATCAAAGAATGTTGTTTATCATCAAACGCTAGTTATTAGCGTTATGCGATCGTATATCGCAGTGTATACCGGTATGCTGAACAACGTCAACAATGCAGTTCACAGAAATCGATCCAGCAGGGTGTGCAATTGTTATACATTCGTCCATTGACATAATAAGTCATAAACTGGAATATCTTGCCTTCTTGGTGAGTTTTTGCAATAACTGAGTTTTTGCCATAATTTCATGAAATATACTTAATGAACCATGGGATTATGGTTCTACGACCTTTTAAGTCTCCTGTACAATTATTTTCAGGAAACTTCTTCACAGGTCAAATATCATATCTCACTGAGACATATTTTTACTGATCCAAACATGTGCCACTACATGTCTGGCCATTAATAACTTTTAGTTATCTCTACAGAAGAACGTTTTTCTGTTAGAGTTTCAATCCTTGTTACTTGTGCAAGGATGATTCCATCAGAACTGTATAAAGGTTTTATGGAAATTCATTTTTTACTGGGTAATTGAGAGCATAGTTATTACCTTAATCACTCTGCTAGATACATAGAGGTTTTTCTCATTTTTTTCTTGATGATAAGAAATTTGTTCCGTTCTTCATCAAAGGATAGAGATTATGCTTTCGTATACCTTGTTTTGTGTAAGTCATCGCAACTCTGTGCTGTCTTACCTATTTTGGAACTGATCCAAACTATGGAACGTCAACACTATGTTTTTCGTTCCTTTACCTTCTTAAGCGGTTTTGACTTGTGTAACATGTTGGGATGCTTAATGAGCTCCCTATGAACCTTTTTCATCAGGCTTATTAACAGTTCCAATATAATTTTAAGACGGTTTTTCCTTCTTATTATGGCTTTTACCATACGGAGAAGTGAAATTCATGCTTTTTCTGTTGAATACGACCAATTCCAGTTGGATCTATTGTCGTTTTCACTTTGTTGTGTCAGCCAGGATTCCTTGCTTAATATCAAGTCCTCTATATGGCTTCTACCTTCAAGTTTCCAAGTTTTCTTAAACTGGTAGTCATGAAGATGAGGATAAACTTCTTTGGGCAATCAGGGCTTTGAAGTTCTATCTCAGCAGTGTTAGTCAGAAGTCCATTCGAGGTTCTCAAAGACACTCTTCATTTCCCCAAAAAAGGGGGGGGGAGATGTGTCTGCGGCTTCTATTTCTCGGGGTTAGACCTCGACTAAGGAAAGTTAATCTTATCCTATCTAAGGATTCATTCCTTTTTAGGATCTGACCGCATGAATTAAGAGCTCTGTCTGTTTTGTGGGCATATATTAATCACACCCCACTTTTTGACGTGCTCTAAGCTGTTTACTGGAGGAATCCGACCACCTTGTCATCTTTTTATCTTCGTTTTCTGAAGTGCCAACAATACAATTTGTATACGTTTGGGCTTGTTGTGGTTTCACTAACGGTAGTGTCTTCTTTACGACATAGACATATTACTCTGTCCGAGAAGTCATAATTAATACCGTTTTAACGAAGATTACTTGATATCATTAGCTGATAACCCTATTTATGGGTTCTACTGTGTTGGGAAAATATATATGAACCTTCCCACCGCAGCTGCAAAATCAGCATACGATAACAGGTCAGTATTTATGACATTAAAACAAATTTTTTAAATAAAATTCATTTTAATTATTAAATACTTACCTGTTATCGGTAAGTCCCACCTCCCACCCCGCTATTTGATTAATATTTTTGTATATATATTGAAAGAATATTGAGGGTTGGTTACCGATTTTTGGCTAGGTTGCATTGCACTATGTTTAACCTGTCCTGTATTACGGTATTGAGGTGGCGGATTCCCAGTTAAAATTCCGGATGAGTTATTTCCCCTTGGAAAGTATAAGCATACGATAACAGGTAAGTATTTAATAATTAAAATGAATTTTATTTAAAAAATTTGTTTTTGTCCCCTATCGGTTTCACCGGAGGGGACTTATGGTTTGCGCTCTGTGTGTCTGTCTCTCTGTCTGTTAGTCAGTCATACTTTTCTGGACCCTGTGATAACTTTAAAGGTTTTCATATTTTTTCATGAAACTTGAAACATGGATAGATGGCAATATGGACATCATGCACGTCATTTCATTTTTTTCCTACGTCAAAAATTCTTGTTGCTTTGGCATTTTATTTTATTTTTAAATCTGACAATGGTGGAGCCGATAGGGGACATATATTGTTTGGCAATAGTCTTGTTCAATTTGTTTGGAGGTGTGTCTGAATGACAGTTATTTTATGCTCTGTCATCTTCTGATGCAGAGATACATAAAGTGATTTACCTGTCTGTATGTATGTTCTTCCATTTGTACAAGAATAACCCTAAGGTAAAAGTACAATAATCCTTAAAAAGCTTTGATACTTGTCTTGGAGCGCTCTCAACACACCCACAAACCTGACCTCATTTTGACCTTGACCTACTTATGGGCTTAGAATTATTCAGTGAGTCCAAAGTCTTGGTTATCCCAAAATGACACATTTTGTATATAATCACTAATGCCTCCTACAAAGCTTTGATACTTACAGCACTATAAACACACCCACAGCTCCATTACCTTGTGTTTACCTTGACATTGACATAATTTTGACTTAAGAAAGTCAAAATTCTCGGTCAACAAAGACAGTTTGCTTAACATCAATACTACTTTCTCCATTAAACATTCAACACTTTTCACAATTACATCACTTACTTTGACCTTGAACTTGACCTACTATTGGACTCTGACTTTTTCAAATGGCCCAATGAATCCATACTTACCAGTCTTTCACTGGTTTTTAAATGTTAAGTTTGTAAAATGACAAAAAAACGAAAATGTGAATTCTGTAAAGGGTGATTTTTGTAGAGTCATCTTAGATGGCTTGGTTATAAATTATATACTTATGATTCAATATGCCATGTTCTGGGAAGACTTGTCTTAATGCTTGTCAAAAAAGTGTCAAAACAGGCTGATAAGGGACAACACTCTCCACCTGCTTTGATTTTCATTAAATTCCACGAAAGCGGAAAGTGGCATTCCTGAATAGCCTGTTTGGACTGTGTCTGTTCCCCCTTAGGTTTGCATGTATGGTTGTGTTATCAGGTTTTGTGCCATATTGTACCCATGTATGGTTGTGCTATCAGGTTTTTGGGCCACATTGTACCCATGTATGGTTGTGCTATCAGGTTTTGTGCCACTTTGTACCCATGTATGGTTGTGCTATCATGTTTTCGTGCCACATTGTACCCATGTTTGGTTGTACTATTAGGTTTCGTGCCACTTTGTACCCATGTATGGTTGTGCTATCAGGTTTCGTGCCACTTTGTACCCATGTCCTGAGACTGCCCAGGAGCGACAGGAGATGTTGAAGGGAGTGAACACACGCCTTGAGGACCTCACCATTGTAAGTCACCATGGGTAACGGTGGGGGATGGGGTGTATGCAGGCATAAATTTGACTGAATGAACACGTTTCTGGGAGACCTAACAATTGTAATTATCCAAGGGTAACAGTTGTTAGGAAAATGGGGATATGAGCTGTTAAAGGGTTTGAACACTAATCTGAAGGACCATGCTTTTGGTAGCCATAGAAGGTAAAAGTGGGTGGAGTGTCTCATGAGGAAACAGTGGGTGGGGTCTTGAGGACTTACTATTGTTGGTCATTAGGAGAAATAGGGAGGTTAAACCTTCGTTAGTCACCATGGTAACAAGGTGGTAGATAAATTATCCGTCTAAAACCAAGTTATATCTATTGCCAGGTGTTAAAGCAGACAAAGGACCACAGACACCGTGTGCTGGTCAGTGCCCAGAAGGAGATCCACAACTGGATCATCAAGGTAACAAGGCTCACTGAGCTTTTATATGTTCGCCTTGCTGTGGAAAAACTGGGCTAAATGCATATGTGAAGTTTCATCCCAGAATAGCCTATGCAGTCCGCACAGGCTAATAAGGGGCGACACTTTTTGCTTAAACTGGATTTTCAGTAAGATTAAACTTATGTCAGACAAAAAATACTGTAAAAAGGAAAGTGTTGTCTCTGATAAGCCTGTGCGGACTGCGTAATCTGATAAGGACCCTGTCTGCTACTGAGACCAAGAAACCCTGTGTGACTCAAGCGGGCAGTTTATTTCTTGACCACACAACTCAATTTTTGCATGACATGGCTCAAATATGCTCCACGTAACAAGTTCTGTCTGCAGTACTATTATGTGTCTCCAGTGTGGTAGCCACTAATTATATTGTGTATCTGTTGGGCCCATTGTTGATGGTGTGTTTCTGTTTGACCCACTGTTGATGTTGTGTTTCTGTAGGACCCACTGTTGATGTTGTGTATCTGTTGGGCCCACTGTTGATGTTGTGTTTCTGTAGGACCCACTGTTGATGTGTATCTGTTGGGCCCACTGTTGATGTTGTGTTTGTGTAGGACCCACTGTTGATGTTGTGTTTCTGTAGGACCCACTGTTGATGTTGTGTATCTGTTGGGCCCACTTTTGATGTTGTTTGTCTGTTTGACCTCAGGTGAAGAAGATCAAGGCTATCTACCACACGCTGAACATGTGCAACTTTGAACACTCCCGTAACAACCTGATAGCCGAGTGCTGGACGCCTGTCAAGGTGCTGGACCAGGTGCAGGATGCCCTTCGACATGGTCAGGTGAGTCATAGTGTATATGTGTCCTAATGCATATACGAAAAGTGTCGTCCCAGATTAACCTTTGCAGAATTTTTGATAAGAAGATACATAATTTAGGCAAACAATTCCATAAAAGCACAAAGTTTTATTAGAATGCAGCTTTATAAGTGATTTTTAAACATTTTCAATCTATTCTGACTTTGTATTGATTATTGTGTTGTACTGGTACCAGGAGATGAGTGGTAGCAGTGTGCCCAACATCCTGCACCGTATGAAGTGTAAGGAAACACCCCCGACCTACTTCACGACCAACAAGTTTACAAAGATCTTCCAGAGCATTGTGCACTCGTACGGAGTTGCCGGATACAGGGAAGTTAACCCAGGTATGTAAGGTCGCCATGGCATAATAAATATGGTGTGTGCCTAGCAACCAGGAAGTCACGGGTTCGATCCCCACTGTGGGACCAAGTACTGGTTCTGGGCAGATTAAGTGTTTATGTTTCCATGGTAAAAAACAGATGATTAATTAATGAAATAATTATGCCGAGATCGAATGATCGGGTATATTGTTTTTGGCCTGTCTGTCATTCCGACATTCCTTCATTCTGTCACCAAAACTTTAACCTTACATTAAAGTTTTGCAATAACTTTTGAAATATTGAACATAGCAACTTCATATTTGGCATGCATGTTTATCTCATGGAGCTGCACATTTTGAGTGGTGAAGGGTCAAGGTCATCCTTCAAGGTCAAAGGTAAAAAAAAAAAGCGGCACATTAGGAGGCATTGTGTTTCTGACAAACACATGTCTTGTTTGAATTTGAAACTTAGTCACACAACTTGTTTGTTTTTCTGATTAATTTCTTAATTTTATTCTGAAAGAAAAATGCACAGAGATAACAGAAAGGTCAGGTAGACTATTTTTATCCCACTTTTACAGCGAAATCGGTTGATTAAGCCCCATTTATTAAATTTCATCTATAATCAACGGCAAGGCTATAATCAATGGCACGAAATGACATCATCAACTGCCGAACCGGGACTACTTTTTCCCACGCACCTCCTCACCTGTATTTGCCAAGTGCATCAATAATAAAAACAATCTCAAAAGTTTGTCAATCTTAATGACCTTAAAACAAAGAAAAGTAGCCAAAAAATGTGTTTTTTTTTCTTTATTTTTATTAAAACCTCTAGTATTAGCTAAATTTAACACTTTGCAAATAGGTTCTGTTGTTGTTGCTCCCCTTTGAAGAAGTCACTTCGAGTTGCTCCCCTTTGACCGTAGAAAACAATCGTCTGGACCAAGAAATCCTGTGTTAATTTACAAGCTGTACTCGGATATGCGTCCATCTGATTTTTCTTCAAAGCATCTTTTCAACCTGGCAATACGCACAAATGACACTGCATCCCAGTGGTTCTTGCGTCAACAATTGGGTGTCAACAAGCTAGGTCAGATGCTGAAGGCCATGGCAAAAGACGCCGGCTTTCTCAAGCACAAGAGAATAACGAACCACTCAGTTTGCAAATTCCTGGTCCAAAAACTTCGAAATGCAAACATTCCACTCACTGAAACCATGGCCATTACAGGGCACAAAAATGTCCAGTCCATAACCAATTATTCCAACATATCTGTTGAACAGCAGCAAAAGTGTCCATTCTTGCTCAGTCCAGTAAATGTAACAATCCAACAGATTCCTCTTGTTCACCTTCATGCAGCGAAACTATGGCCGAAATGCAGCCTAGACAACCACTGTCTACCGTCAAACAAGTTGATCTTGATGTGCGCCCCACCCAGTCACTTCACCAGCAAATGTCTTTCTTTGGTGCCACTTTCAACATTCAAAATGTATACAATTAGCTTAAATCCAAGTAATCTTTGTTATTTCGTCACAAAATAACCACATATTATAACAAAGAAGCAAATACTGTGCACCTCGTGATCGACTTGATAGTTTGATATCGAAAGTGAATTGTGTGTGGTGTTAGGCTACCTTGTAAACAAATGTAGTTCCTTGTATATAACAACTTAATGTCATATTGATATCATAAAACTTTAAGATTTGCAATTCAATATGATTAAAATTGTAATTAATAACGCTCGACACTTTGTTACAGAACGATATTCTGATTTAAAAAAAAGATTATTTGATCAGCGGTTATTTTTGGAACGCGGAGTAATACACTGACCTTGGTTAGCTACAGTCATTATCAAAGTACGACAAACACTCATGAAAACTTATTTTGTTTAAATACAAAAAGTTTACTGAATAAAAAGTGGGATAAATAGAATAATAGGTCAGTGTTGATTATAGATCAGGTTTATCATGCTCGGCACGAAAACGAAAAAGCACTCGCCAAGGCTTGTGCTTTTTGTTTTCTAAGCCTCGCATGATAAACCTGATCTATAATCAACACTAACCTATTATTCTCTATATAAAAAAAAGTTGTGTGTGGTTTGCAGCCCTGTACACGATCATCTCCTTCCCGTTCCTGTTTGCGGTGATGTTTGGAGACACTGGGCACGGGTTTATCATGTTCCTCTTTGGCCTGTGGCTGGTTGTCTGCGAGAAATCACTGACGTCTTCCAAAAACAGCAATGAGGTAAACAGCATGGGGCACATCAGTAGGAATAGACTGTGGAAACCTTTCTTAAAATACAGGGAGCACATTTCCTCTCATTTTTTTTCAGTACAAAATATGTTTGTTGTTTTTGTGTTTTTTTTCTTAGTAAAATAGTGAACTTGGACGACTTTTCATACATGATAATTATATTTTCAAAAGCAAGATGCAACAGTCAAAAAGTCTTGAATTTATTAATCAAATTAAGGTGTGAAAAAGAAAAAAGGATAAGAATTAGTTTATGAGTGAGAAATAACCAGAGTTATAGAACATACCATAGAATGCATCCTTTAAGTCAATATGAAAGAAATTGGCCTTTTTTACAAAAATCCTGACTTTTTGCATGTAGAAACCATGTACATGTAATGAGACAATGCTTCTTATGCCGCAAGCATAACTTCAGACCAGCCTGGGCATCTGCGATACAGTTGTGCAAGGTTTTATTGTCTCTTAAGCAGACAGTGTAGATGGCTGCATATAGCCCCATTTTACACTTAACGCGGCTCGTATATGGTACCATGAATGTGATTGCAGATCTTCAAGATGATGGTGGGTGGTCGCTACATCATTCTCCTCATGGGTCTGTTCTCCCTCTACACGGGTGTCATCTACAACGACTTCTTCGCCAAGTCTATCAACCTGTTTGGCACCTCTTGGAAGTTCAACTACACGTAAGTGCATTCTTGATGTCTGCTAACAGTCTACATTTATTTATCTTAGATTGCAATTTTTTAGGAGAATCGTCTTCATATACAGTGCCAGTAACATTCTACATTTTTTTCTCGATCTTACTTCCGCAGTGTTCCTAGCGATTCGAAATTTCTTAACCATATCCGGCTATGAAGTAAAGTGTTTTTATGCTGTTTGCTGCTTATCTGGATTTTAGGGTTCCAAATGAAGCTTTTAAACTTGAATCAAGCAAGAAAGGTCTTTAATTTGATTTTATAATTCACTTCAAAAGCATCAAAATGCATATCTGAATGTCAAAGGGATGTGTGTTTTTTTTAGATCTGATTTTCTACTTTCACAGATTATTTATGCTGTAATTTGTCATGAAGTTACTAGTATTATACATTTGAAATGATGGAAATATGAATATAAATGGTATAGTCTTGTGCAACAAGTATTTTTAACATTATTTGAATTGTTTTACATAATGTTATTTACCATGCTATGTGTTATATTCATTTAACTTCTTTAAAGACAGTAGCCATGTTTAATGATGTATTACATTGTATGTCTTTTAGTCTTGGATTTCAGGAGGGATTCAAAGTGATGTTTAACAATGATAATTATGATTCAACTTAGTAAATGTTGATAAAATATGTCATATTTTTGTCTTTGTAAAATAAATTATTTGATTTCTCTTATAAATTTGAATTGAAAGTTTCACATAAGTAGAACGTTAGTTAAGATTTCCCTAAGTAGCGTTGTGCACACGGGCCTTTACTTTGACCATTACAGGCAGACGACCTTGGATAGCTCGCATTCCATCCAGATGAAACCAGAGGACATGTTTGATAATGTGACAAAGAGTGCCTACCCACTTGGTCTGGATCCTGTAGGTTTTGTCTGGATTCTTACAATTTGTTGATTTTTAACTGTAAATGTTCAGCTCACTGTGTCCCCTGGGCTTAAAGAGACATTCTTGAGTCATCAATCTCAAAACTCCATAACCACTATTTCACCATTGCTGCCCCCTATTACTTTGTATAACATCAGATGATTCCACGTTGTGTCATTATATTCATGTGTTGAGGGTAAATAAGTAGAAAATTCACTGCTATTTTTAGGATAATAAAATCATTTTCAGCTTGACTGGATATTGTGTATATTGTGGTTGTTTTTTCTTTAATAAGAACATTAATATTGTATAAAGTATGTTACAATTCTCCCCGCTACTGTTTGGAGAGGATGGTTTGATATGTTGACATGAGATTGAGGTTAATGGCACAAAAAAAGTTTTATGCCATGAACTATATTGATACTTTTGAGCTTGACTCGGAGAGAATGGGCCTTAATGCATGTGCCTAAAGTGCCGTCCCAGGGTAGCCTGTGCAGCCCACACAGACTAATCAGGATTGACACTGGCCGCTTTTAATGGTATTTTTGTTTATGGGAATTCTCATATTAGCAAAAATCCAGTTAAGGTGGAAAGTGTCGTCCCTAATTAGCCTGTGCTGAATGCTAAGACTAATCTGGGACAAGGCTTTACATGCATGCATTAAGCCCAGTTTTCTCAAATTGATGAAACATGCAAACAGCCCACAGGGAGGTTTATTTTGATTCATGTTTGTGTGCGGTGTGTTTGTGCAGATCTGGCAGGCCAGTATCAACAAGATCACGTTCACCAACTCGTTCAAGATGAAGCTGTCCGTCATCCTAGGTGTCTCCCAGATGTTGATGGGTGTCTTCCTCAGCATCTTCAACCACATGTAAGAGCTGCAAAGGCTTAAAATACATGAGCCTCTCTGGGAAAATAGGGCTTAATGCATGTGCGTAAAGGTACATCCCAGATAACCTTGTGCTGTCCGCTCAGGCTAATCAAGGACGACACTTTCCGCCGCGACCTAATTTTTATTTAGAAGACACTTACTATAAACGAATAATTCCATAAAAGAGGAAAGTGTCGTCCCTGATTAGCCTGTGGGGATAGAGAGGAAAGTGACGTCCCTGATTAGCCTGTGGGGATAGCACAGTGTCGTCCCTGATTAGCCTGTGGGGATAGCACATGCTAATCTGGGACAACATGTTACAAATGTGCATTAAGCAGAGGTTTTCTAGAATGTGGTCTTATAAAATCCAGGATTATTTTAATGAGAGATAGTCTAGGCTTCTTCTGTTAGTGTTTTATTTTGCACTGAAATATGTTATTTTATGTAGTGTAAAAATATTGTAGTCTGGTTTCAAAGATAGTTGAGGCTTGGATTTTGCTTAAAAAAGATTCACTTGTTTACCAGTTTTCAAGTTTCTTATTCAACAGTTATTAAAGATCTTTGAAGATACTGGATTTCTTTGATTGATAGGATGAACTTTTTTACTTTAAGAAGCCAGTAAAAACGTCTTTAAATTCCAAAAATATTTGAATGACCATTAAATATGTTGACACTCAACAGACTTTTATAACAGATTACAACAGATTACCATAATAATTCATTAATTTTGTACATGCCCCCTGCTGTTTGTTCATTTTTATGTCATTTTATTTCTCCCTGTTCCAAACGACATCTTCGAATACTTTAGATAGACATTGACACATGTTTTCTGATACATTGATTATCATTTCCGTGTTTGCAGACACTTCCGTCACTACGTGTACATCCTGGTACAGTTCATCCCGGAGGTCCTGTTCATGCTGTGTATCTTTGGCTACCTCATTGCGCTCATCTTTGTCAAGTGGATCACGTACAACGCCCACTGTGCCTCCTGCACCCCCTCCATCCTCATCCGTATGTGATACCTGGCAGCAATAGGCACCTGATTTAGATAATTTGTGCATAGATCATAAAGATCATTTTTAAAATTTGTATTATGTTTTTTTGGAAATGAAAGATAGAAAGATTTTCATAAACCAGGTAATTGTGGTAGTGATTTATTGGTTAGATTAAATTCTTAAAAAATACAAAAAGCTCTTTAAAATGGCTCAATATTAACTGACAAAATTTTATAATTATTATACAATTTTAAGCCTTATTCTATCATAGTGACCATGTCTCTATTTGAGTCAATGTAGTTTTAAACTATGCCTGGTTTCCCTTGTCAGACTTCATCAACATGTTTCTGATGAAGTACACAAAGCCGAACATGACAGAGGCGTACAATTGTGACATGATGTCGCCCACCGGCCCCTACGTGCAGAAACAGCTGGGGTGCGACTCCCAGACCATCTTCTACCCCCACCAGCAGGAGATCCAGACTGCTCTTATCCTGGTTGCCCTGCTCTGTATACCAATACTGCTCCTCGCTAAGCCCTTCATCCTGCGAGCCCAGCACAACGCCAAGATGAGGGTAGGGACACACTTTGTGAGAGTGGTCGTGTATACCTGTCACATGGACAGACCACCCACCTTTGGGAATTATTATACAGGGGAAAAACTTTGGGATTAACAATCTTGAAAATAAATAGCCTTGGATTTAAATCCTTTAAAATACACACATTTGGTAGTTCACACTTGAGGGAATTCACATTTGAGGGAATTCTCATCCTTGTGAAAGCATATCCTTGAAAATTCACATCCTTAGGATTTCTAATTCTATGAAAATCACAGTCATGAGGATGCATGATTTTTTTTATCGAAAATTCATGCTCAAGTTAAAAAAAATTCCTTTGGAATTCACACCTGAGTAAATTCTCATCCATTATAATTTACTCCCTTATGACATCCCTCCTAGTGGAACTATGACTTGTGTGTTATTAGTTTTCATCTTTGCACTTTTTATCGTAACAACTTATGCACCATTTAAATGGTTTGGCCTGGACTGGTTATTTGTTGCACTGTGTTTAGATGGCATGCATGTTCGCTTCGACAAGAGTGTCAGTTAGCAAGTCGCTCAAGATTTCTAACAATGTATGTTTTCACCAGAAGTAGGCGAAGTTCTTTTGTGCATTTGAGATGTTTCTCAAGTTTGTCCATACTCAGCTTCAAAATCCTGGCTGAAGTGTTCAATAATTTACAAATCAGTGAGATCTAATGAAAATTGTGTGATTATTTTCAACAGTGACTTGTTCTCAGATTTTGGTATTTGTAAACACCTTCCAATGAGTTTAATTGACAGATTAGAACACAAAATCTCAAATAAAATTGAGCCTTGCTTAGGGAAAAAAGGGCTTAATGTGTGTGCATAAAGTGTCCCAGGATAGTCTGTACAGTCTGCACAGGCTAATCTGGGACGACACTTTACGCCTAAACTAGATTTTCGTTAACAAGATACTTCCTTGAAATAAATCATTCAATACTAGCTTATAGTGTGATCCCTGATTATGCCTGTGTTGACTGTGCAGTATATGTGAAAGGAGCTCAGAAAGTAAGAAATGTTGTGTATATATTATTTATTTAGTCTGATCACACTCCAATTATTATCACAAGCCATATTAAATCAACAAGAAAAATTCATATACTGTCATTCATTCATATTTTTATGCCCCAGGTAGGGTGGCATATAGCAGTTGAACTGTCGTCTGTACGAAAACTTTAACATTGCCCATAACTTTTGCAATATTGAAGATAGCAACTTGATATTTGGTATGCATGTGTATCTCATGGAGCTGCACATTTTGAGTGGTTAAAGGTTAAGGTCATCTTTAAGGTCAAAGGTCAAATTTATAGGGGGCATTGTGTTTCTGACAAACACATCTCTTGTTTGTTCTGGTTGACAGTACAAGAACCAGAAGTGTTAATGTAGAAGTAATTCTGGACTTTTGGTGAATTCAGACATGTTTTGCTTTATGTTTTTCTTTGTAGTTTTATGCAAATTACTGTGTTTGGAAAACTGTTATGGTAAACAGTGATTTTAATACTCTATTTTTATTTTTTGACTTTTATAATGAACATTTGTTTGCTTATAACATGTCATCTACTGCGTGTGTAACCCATTTGACACACTGAAATAGTTTTGTATTAATGGTGTAAACTCTGTTTTTCTCCACAATGTGAAGCTGTTATATCTAACATTTCTGTATCAGTAGAACTGCTTTTCTGTCAGCCCTCCCAGGTATATGAGTCCTGCTGTGTGAAAATGAGGCTGAAAGCATGTGCGTAAAATGTCATCAAAGATTAGCTTGTGCAGTCCACAAAGACTTATTAGGGACAACACTTTCCCATTTAATGGAATTCTGTGTTTAAATGAAGTCTCTTCTCAAAAAAAATCAGTTAAGGCCAAGAGTGTTACTCCTGATGCGACTGCACAGGCTAATCTGGGATTACATTTATGCACATTGATTAAGCCCAGTTTTCCCATAAAGAGGTTGATTTGTGTATGGACCTGTCCTTGCAAACAGTCGCATTGTATCATTCACATTACCATACTTGTAGATGGCCGATGGAGTAAGTATTCTATGTCAACTGCGTGTGGCCGTCTTTCAAACTGTTAGTGTGGCAGCTTGCTCCTTTTATGAGGGGCCATTTACCAATTTGATAAAAATGGAATATCTTAACAGAACATGGAGAAAAAAGTTAATCATTGATTGAGGCTTGGTTACTCATGTCAAAAATGACAACTCTTTAAAATTCTGTACATGTCCATTAATTTATAAAAGACCACCATTCTGTACATGTCAAACAATTAAAAAAGACCACCATGTGTTTGCTTTCTTAATTTAGACGGAATTATTTATGACAAAGTGACCTAGGGGTGTTTGTGTCCTGAGTCAAGGTTTATTGATCCCCGCCATAGGTGAAGGCATTATTTGTCCTTCCGTCCGTTAATCCGTTTTGAGTTGAAAGTGATTGGGCTGATTTGATTAAAACTTGGTATGAGTGTATGTATGGATTTAAGATGATGATGCACATCAAAGTGCAACGCAAACCATTTGTCAAGAACGGAGTTATGGCCTCTTTTGATTTTAAAAAGACCCTTTTTAAATACGAGTTTTTCTGTCCTGAGGTTTATCTTCAATAATATATAAGCCACATCTACTAACGATAATTTTTCTCAATCATCTGGGGCCAAGTCACATGTAAGACCCATAACCTGACAGGCAAGGATAATGTCACAAGCTGAGGTAAAAGATTGCAGATTGTATTAATAATTCATAGTTTATCCATTAGTTCACTTCGCATCAAGGGATTCTGTAATATCTTTAATAATTGTTCTCTTTAATCTGGCAGTGTGTCACGGGTAGGACTCAGGTCTCTTGGGGCTAGGTCACACAATTCGGTCTAATGTTACAATTTTTTAATCAAATATACCTCATTCTGTTAGGAGTCTATCATACATGTACATCAATACATAATTATAAAAATGCAAACCCCTCGCCTACAAATTTTCTTTTAGTACTGCAGCCATCCATTAACGAAATAAATTAAGTGAGGTATATCAATTCTACGAATTTGTTTGATTCTTTCTTCTGCAGTCCGGCCAGGAGCTACCTTGTGTGCTGTTTCCCTGTTTTACCTTGTCATTGTTTAGAGCTAGAATACTGTTATAATTATTTGTGTGAAGGTTGCGAATCACCCTGCCTTACACAACCGTTTGAAAGACGCAATATTGCTCGCAACAGTGTACCAATCTTTTGTTTGTTTTGCTGCTATATTCTGTATGCAGTGTTTTTGGTGCTGCATCTGAATGCTGTATACATATGAAATATTTCAGGCTTAATGTGGGGTCTGGGATGTGTCATTGATTGGATGAATTAACCAATGCATGGATTGCATTTAATGGAATGAACATTGCTATCAACTTACTACTGAAGGAAAGACATTCAATTAAACCATTTGCATATATGTGCTAGACTCATATCTGGTAATTGTGGACAATAACCCATAATGCATTATAACCCATTATATAGGTTGCTGTGTCCTATTGGATATGGTGTCCTTCTGGCAACCAGGAGGTCATGGGTATGATACCCAACCAAGAACACCAACTACTGGTTCTACCCAGGAAACAAACTTAGGCTTTTGATATAATTCAGCTAAAATAAATAGGTTTAAACTAACCCATAACTGTGGGACAAGCTTGGTGTCATTTATAATGTGCATCAAAGCAGACACTGTTATTAATATTCCAAGGAGTTGAATATCCTGTACTAGTGTATATTGTATGTGTAAATTTAATAATTGCACAGGTACAAGTAATTTGTTGGCTTCATTTTGAGATATCATTTAAATAGTATAACAATAACAGTTGTGCAATTGTATTATTAATGTGCTAGGTTAGACAGCCAGTGTTTTGCATTTCCCTGTAAAAACAAGATTTTAAATGTGCTAGGTTAGACAGCAAGTGTTGTGTATTTCCCTGTTAAAACATGATTATAAATGTTCTAGGTTAGACAGCAAGTGTTGTGCATTTCCCTGTTAAAAAGTGCTTGAGCTGATATTTACTGAAAAACTTACTTTGCTTGCATGCTGTATGCGACATATGGAGTAATCAATAAACCGATCTCTGTCAACAGTACTCTAATAAGACTATTTATTAAATGAAAGGGGTATAAGATATATTGTATGACAACAGGTAATAATTAACATCTACAGGTTGAATGTTTGCACACATTTATACCTGATTAAAGTGAATATTATCCTGTCCCATTTAAATGAATTTTATTTGTCTATACTGAAGCCATATATTGTTACATCAGTGTAACATATACATGACTGTTGATGTGACATTAGTGTAACATATACATGTGTTGATGAGACATCAGTGTAACATATACTGGTGTTGATGTGACATCAGTGTATCATATACCTGTGTTGATTTGACATCAGTGTCACATATACATGTATTGATGTACATCAGTGTAACATATACATGTGTTGATGTGACATCACACTGAAGTTATGTGTGTATGATTTCAGAGGAAGCAGGCACTTGGAGCCACCTCGCACGAGCAACTTGTTAACAACGAGGAACTGGAAGGTCATGAGGTACGTGTAATGTCTTTCTGTCTGTCTCTCTATCTGACTCTCCGTCTTGCTGGCAACAGCTCTGCAGGGTCGGGGTGCTTGGTTTAGTAGACACTGAGATCACTTTTCATTGTGTTTATATAAGCCATGTTCTGGTTTTCTAGTGGAGTATTATTTATGACTTAATGGAGTAGAATAAATGATTTTCAATGTACCATCATGAATGACTTTCAGATGTAGTCATTTTCTTCTCGCAACCATCAATACCCTACCTAATGGTTATGGCAAAGTTTTTCAAAAGCACCATTAACACCAGGAAAGAAGGAAATCCATGTTTACAATGTTTTTTATGTCATGGCCTCGTGATTTTACTTTCAAGAAGAACAAGTATACTATAAATGTCCTTGCCTTTATCATTTATAAACACACTTTGATGTGTTTGTAGTCCCTTAGAAAATCTTATTAAATGCAGTATCCTTTTTACTAGCATCAAGTTTTAAAGATACATGTACTGATGAGTAGCAAACAGCATAAAACCTGAACAGACTGCGAGTTACTTGCAGGCTGTTCTGGTTTTATGCTGGTTGCACATAGCCATTTTCACTTTGCTTCTAAGTGGGAAATAGTTGTTTCTGGAAATAATAAACATATATTTATTGCTGACAAATTAATGTGAACATAATATGCTTATGTTAGATCTATATAAATTTAAAGATGGTACTTTATGATTCATCTTCACAGAGATTTGCAAGCAATTTAAACCATCGATATAAGTGCGACAGTTACTTAAAAATGCTAAGAAAACTTTGAATCATATTTAGAATAATTATTCAAGTAATAAATGCATGTGTTATTATAATATAAATTGTTTACATGTACTGAAGAGAAAGTTTAGTAAGACAGTTTTTTTGGCAAAAAAAAATGTTGAGGGAAATATTGTTTTGTCTTTGTGTAAAATAGAAAATGTAGATGACAAGAGAATGTTTTGTGCATGAAGAAAAGCCAGCATCTGATGAATGTTTAAGTTAGCCAGCATCTGATGAATGTTTAAGTTATTATATTTTCCTTTTTAATCAAAATTGTTGTGTAGACTTTTGACAGAGTTTCCTTACATTTTGAACTATTTTTAATTTCAATGTTTACCTTTCAAGTGTTTATTAATGTCTTTAAGTTGCTGTAATGCTGTATAAATGGGAACAAATGCAAAATAAACAGACAAGGTCAAAATTTAATGATCCTTTATACACTCTTGTTTGCTTGCATGTTAGTTTCTGTCCTGCTATTTCTGTGATGTTTTTTGTTCAGTTGAAAAGCGGTGAAAATGGTAAAACTGGCATAGAGATGGCGGTAAGTGAGTGAGATAGGTGGCCTGTCACAAGGCACGACTGAGCTGCATCTGATATCTGGACAATGTGGGCCATGCTGTGTGAAAAGGGGGTTTAATGCATGTGCGTAAAGTGTCATCCCAGATTAGCCTGTGTAGTCCGCACTAATCAGGGACGACACTTTCCGCTGTTATGACAATTATCGTTTGAAGAAAGTCTCTTCTTAGCAAAGTTAAGACGGAAAGTGTGGACTGCACTGGCTAATATGGGACAACACTTTACGCACATGCTATAAACCCCCTTTTCACATAAAACAGCCCATATTTAAAACATCACTTTAGCTAGGGTCACACTTAAGGGCAGGATAAACAGCCTCCTCATTCGTCCTTGTCTAGATTGATGGAAACTCTTATTACAGCTTTTTTTTGTGTACATCTGTGATGTGTGCAGAGTGTGTTGGCTATTTTCCTCTTTGTACAGATGATCTGATATTGAAGCTGGGATTTTTTATTTGAAATATGAACAGGCTGTGTTGCATTCAAAATAGAGCTCTTCTACTTTACTTCCTTGGCTTTTATTTAATCCTCATGCAAAGGAAGAAATGTCATTTCTTACATTAAATATTGCAAAACAGGATGACCCCCACCTTAAAAAGGGTGGTTAGATGTATTTGGAAATGATAATGCCTTTAATTGTTTAAAAAGCTTTTAGATCAAATCGATTTGTGACTTGGGGCGGGATTTATAAGTCATGCAGATTAATATTTATTTTGGATTTATATCAAGTCTGCCAGCATTAAAACAATGCAATATACTTTTGAGCTCACATAAGCATGAAGTGCTCGTAGTTAGCTATTGTGATCACTCTTTGTCCTGCTTCTGGCGGCGTCAACTATTAGCTCATGAAGGTATTAGAGGCCACATTTTTTATCCAATCATGATAAAACTTGCTAAGTATGTTTATCTTTAAATATATCTAGATAGAGAAATCAAGATTACTAGGTACAATCTGAGAAAAACCTTGTAATCTCTCAAGAGGTCACATTTATGACTGAAAGTCATGAAACTTTGATAAGAATGTTTATCTTGACAAGATATGGGCCTCATTTTAATGTGGGTCATGTGCATTTAGAGACCAGGTAATCAGGTTAAATCTTAGGCCACATTAATGCCTGAATCTTGATGAACTTTTGTCACAATATTTATCTTAAAAATATCTAGTTTAAATCTGCGTTATGTGCATTTAAAAAACTAAGTCAACTGGCATAATCTTATAAAAACAATTATCCCTTTAGATGCCTCATTTTTGTGTCAAATTAATTAAAGTTGGTCATAATGTTTATCTTGACAATAGCTAGACTGAGTTTGGTTTTGGTCATGCTTTATAAAACTTGGTCAGAATGTTTACCTCGACAAAATCTTTGCCAAGTTCCAATCTGGGTCACTTGTGTCCAAAAACTTGGTAATCTGTTCAAATCTTAGAAAAACCTTTGAGGCCACATTTATGTCTTAACCTTGATGAAACTTGGTTATAAGGTTTATCTGAATAATATCTAGTGAAATTTTAATTTTGTCACACCTGTCCATAAACAAGGTTACAATGTCAAGTTTTGACATTTGGTTCCTGGAACTCAGGTGGGCGTTTCAGGGCCATCATGGCCCTCATTCTATCTATTTGTAACCACTACTTATTTCAGTTCCGTTGTCAAATTAGTTACTCACTCTAATTTGCACCTATTTACAGTGAAGTGCACACTAACAAAGTTGTTAATCTTTAGTAACATTGAACCTGTAACAAGCACATGAAACGTTAAACTTTGCTGCATGGGTTTTATTCAAATAAACATAAAATTCATCTGTCCAATTCTTTTTCTGTATATTTAAAATAAGTCAGAAACTGTAACTGCATCCTAGTCAGATACATGTTTGCTCAGTCCTGCTTTGTACACAGGTTAAGTGAGTTGCCCCAGAACAGATTATCTGAGCCTTGTCTGGGAAAACTTGTCTTAATGCATGCGCTTGAAGTGTCGTCCCAGATTTGTACATGAAGTACGCACTGACTTATCTGGGACAGCACTTTGCGCCTTAACTGGATTTTCGTAATGAGGAGATTTACGTTAAACTAAAAATTCCATATAAATTAAAAGTGTTGACCCTGATCAGCCTGTCTGTACTGAACAGGCTCATGTGGAGCACCACTTGTAGCACATGCATGTGCCCAGTGTTCCCAGAACAAGGCTCATTTCACTAGCACTCCTGAAGGCTTGTAGGGTGTGGGGGGTTTATTTATTCACTTGTCTTCATTTTATGACATATATAACCCAGAAAAGAACTCTTTAATTGATGACCCAGAAAGAATCATTTTGAACTCTGACTTCAAAACATTTTTGCTGTAAGAACAAATGTTTACGTTGATAATTATGCGGCGAGCAAAGATGGTCTGCGGTATTTCTAATGTTAGTAGTCCACTTAAGCTTCAGCCCTTTAAAACCAACTTTTTTAACTGGATCTTTACCACACTGCTTGAGGGTGTTTGTTGACACCGCAAAGTTTGATTATCTGCCAAACCAGATATCTCTGTTCAGTAACGGAGCTAAACTTTTTTGATATTGAGGAATTAGTGCTTTTGTATGAAATACAATATGCCTTTTTTGTCCTCTATAATTAACAGTTTTTACACCCCAATGTTATCAAAATTTACCTTTTTATCAAGCTTTAATTTTAACTTTAGGTGGCATAACTGTTAACAAACAGCTGTCATTTAACACACCATGTGCATTGCTCAAACCTTAATGACTGCTTGGTTGACACCAAAGTCACTTACATTTATCATTCAATTCAACTTCAATCCAGCATATATTTCATGAGGTATAGTCGTTTATAAATATGAGTATATTTTAATATCGAGTAACTCTGATTTTTTTTCTATAAAATCGACAATAACTAATACAAACGAGTTTGTTGTTTCTGTATTTTAGACAATACTGACAAACTTGAAAAGGGACCAAGAAAGAGTTAGATATATTTTGAAAGGGTGGAACATGAAAATGAAGAGGGCCACATAATGGGGTGGGGCATAAAAAAATAAATGGTTGGCCCCCTGCCATTCTGCTTTAGCTAAATCCCTATAATATGCTTAATCAAGACAATTAACACAGGCATCAAAATCTGTCTATACTGCCACACAAATAATCTGGTATCTAAAAAAATACTTGTTAGTCCCTGTCACGATAGAACCCATTTGTATGTTATTTAATGTTAAGTATGGGGCCTCATTTTTACGGAGTGGTACATTTGTCAAGTTTTGCAAGTTTTCAGAGTTTTCCGTTTTTTGTTTATAATACGGGTTTCAAGCACGTTTTTGTTAGGCACATTCAGTGTTGTAGAAAATACATTTTAAGCCAAAACACTTTTAAATATGTTTAGTTTTAATAAACTACAATTTCAATTGATCGAATGTATTTAAATTTTCTTATCATTATTACGGAATCTAATTCCCAACTTTTGTTTTAATGAAAATATTGAAAACTATATACTGCCCATTTGTTCAGTTGGAATGAGTTGGATGACAAATACACGGATTGTGGGCTTGTTTCATGTTCAAGCCACTTACAAGTAACTGGAGTGGTGATTGGTCATGAACTTATTTCTTTGGCCATACTGCCCCAACCTCTGATTCATGTAGGGCAATTGTTACTTACTGGCATAAGCATGTGCACATTGTGCTTGTAAACCAGCTCACCCAGGAAAAGTATGAACAAGTTAGCTGATTGGGATGACTAAAATAATAATACAAACAAAATTGCCTGTCTTACTGCACAGGCTAATCTGGGACAAGACTTTCTGCTTTTATGCATTTTTCTGTTTAATGGAAGCCTCTATTAAACAAAATCCAGTCTAGGCGCACAGTGTTGTCCCTGATTAGTTCGTGCAGACTGCAGAGGCTAAACTGGGACAACACTTAACACACATGTATTGAGCCAGGTTTTCCCAGAGTGCAGTGCAAATGGCATTTTGTAAACTGGTTAAGTGCTGTAGTCTACAGTAAACAGGTTGAGTGCTGTATAGTCTACAGTAAACTGGTTGAGTGCTGTATAGTCTACATTTCTAAGTATGGCAGCCCATGCTGGGTTTTGCATTGTAAACTGGTTGAGTGCTGTATAGTCTACATTTCTAAGTATGGCAGCCCATGCTGGGTTTTGCATTGTTTATCATGTCTTCATGTTTTCCTCTAGTCAGAGCACCATAATTTTTCCCATTCCCTTGTTTAATAGTACCATTGTCTTAGAGCTCAGGCACAAACTAGTCAGCATGCCATCCATTGATTGATAGGCCAGTCATTATAGTCTTGTACATAACATGAAGTAGAAACGCATCCTTCAAACATGTACTCCATCTATGACTAGGTTATGAATACATGAACCAGTAGATTAAGCAACTAAATAGTAATAACTGGCAGGCTTGATGTAAATTAATTGTGTCTTGTTCTGAGAAAACTGGGCTTAATTCATGTGCATAAAGTGTCGTCCCAGATTAGCCTGTGAAGTCCGCACAGGCTTATCAGGGACGACACTTTCCGCTTTTATGTTTTTTTTAGTTTCAAGGAAGTCTCTTCTTACCGAAAATCAAGTCTAGGCGGAAAGTGTTGTCCCTGATGAGCCTGTGCAGACTGCACAGGCTAATCTAGGACGCCACTTTAGGCACATGAATTAAGCCCAGTTTTCTCAGAACAAGACACAATAGGCAGGCTTTTTCCGCTCCATTTTGGGAATACGCCACACTGGAATTTTGGGAATTTTGCGTCGTGAAAACCCCCATTTTGGGAAAAAAATTATTCGCAAAATTGGCTCAATTGGGAAAAATAATCGCATGTAAATAGTGTTTCTTATATTTCAAAGAAGCCGTTAACTGGTAAATAACGACTATTTTGATAACTTATTATTGAAATTTTACAAAGTATTATGAACATGTGAGATAAGTGCAGGTTTTTTAATCTGAATTTGGGGAAAAGGCCTGGCCTTTTTTGAGGTGAAAAAAATCGTGCGAAGCGCCGGATTTTGAGGAAAATAAGGAAAGTCTTAAATAATCATTAATATATTTTACAGTTTTTAAAACAAATTCAAGGCAACAGATAATTTTATTATGCAACACTTTCTATTTTCTACACCGGATAAGGTCAACTTATATATTTTTTGGTAAAAAAAAATAAAAAAAAATTTTTTTTTTTTTTTTTTTGGGGGGAATTGGGAATTTTTTTTTTCAATTGGGAAAAAAACAACCAGATTTGCATTGGGAATGGGGCCGAATTTCGGACCCGTGGCATAGGGCGGAAAAAGCCTGATAGGTTAATACATGATGTGCATATTGCTCCTTTTTTTCATTGATTCTATAGTATAAGTTCAGACTACAGTGAACTATGTCAAAACCAAATTTTCTATGAACCAGAATCATCTTTTGTCCAGTCTGTTTGGTTTTCAGTATAGAGGGAGTTAATTGTAGAATATTTGTATAGGTTGTTTACTAACATGCATGTTTATATTTATTCTTCATCAGGCAAGTGGCTTTGTTTATGGTTGGGTATATCTGATTGATATCACAATGTTTTGCATGGACTACATAAGTAATGCTATGACTTTTCAATAGCCCCTCCCCCCAAAACAAATTAATTGTGTAAGAATTGAAGTAGAGTGCCAAGTGTTGATTAATTAGATTGTTACATTTTGGCATCTGTAATTGATGAACAAATTGAGAAATTTAATTAAATTCATATATAGCTATCTTTTCCAGGGATTGCATGAGGGGGACATAAGTGATAGATGGGTTCACAACTTAAAAAACAAATTGAGCGGCACTCTTAGAAAACAGGACGTCATGCATGTGCGTAAGGTGTCGTCCAATATTAGCCTGAAAACAAGTAGATCGGCTCATCAGGGACGACACTTTCTGCTTTTATTATCTTTTTTTGTTAAAAGGAATTTTCTATTAGGGAAAATCAAGTGTTTTTGTATAGGCAAAAAGTGTTCTACCTGATTAGCCAGTGGGGACTGCACAGGCTAATTTGAGACAACACTTTATGCAGATGCATTAAACCCATTTTTCCCAGATTGAAGCTCAATTTGAATGCATTTTTCTGCTCCATAACTTGAGAATATGTTGTATGTTGTTCAGGGTGTGAGCAGCAGTCACGTTGCAGTGGCGGTCTCCATCAATGGAGGGACGGGCCAGACTGCAGTCACCATGGACGAGCATGAGGAGGAGGAGGAGAAGGTTTGTCAGCCATTTCCTTGACAATGTTTTGTTGAATTTCTCATAAAAAAAGCATCCATAGATGCAAGTGTAAAACTGTTATTTATTACACAAATCACCATTACACGTTGTTACTTGTGGGATGCTGGTTCCCGCGGGAGTGTATGCAAGTGACAGCTTAAAAGAATTACTGAAAATTATGGTATAGAAATTTATTTATTTCATAAAATATTTTTGTGTTGCACTTCCATGAAAATTAAACATAAAAATAATCCTGAATATTGCATAATCTCAAACCACTGTGGTTTGTACAGGTTTTTAAACCGCTAGGTCATGTGTTTAATTGGGCGGAGCAATCGTCTTCCAAGCAAGATATCACTGTCAGGTCTTAATGTGCTGAACATTAACTTGTTATGAGCTTTACAGAAGTGTTGAACTTCTTGGTCAATGTGGAATGTCATGATGTGTGATACAGTAACCATAATTATCAGGGATCATATTTTCCCGCAACATCAATCGGTCCGGATATAAATGGGGAAAAGTATCCGAAAATGTATATCCGAAATCATGACAAATTACGTTAAAATATATACCATTGATTTTGCCATTCATGAAGGTGGTATAATAACATGTACAAGTTAAATTTCCTAAGCCATTTTTTTATAGACGGAACGAGTTTTCTCAACTAGTTTTATCATTTGGTATTTCATTGTTGTTTCGTGTGCTGTTTTATCAGACTTTTATCATCGTTGTCAATATTATTAATCTGTGTAAGTCTATACCGATGTTTTAAATTGTTGTCGACTCGATAATAGCTTACAAACATGCACTGAACCAAACAAATGTCTGTGCGTAGGTTGGCAACTGACAACAACAAACCAAATAATTAAGAAATAATATGTTGTCAAATCACCCACGGCCGATAGTTTAGATGCGTAGGAATTTAATCACGAGAGCGAAGCATTTGAAACCACGCATCTAATTTTCCGGTCGTGAGTTATTTAACAACAAAGTATAAAGTACACGAATTATTTCGATTCTAACACGGTTTTACTAAAGATTTATTCAATGTATATTATTTTTCTTGTGTACTATTTTATGTGAAGTTCCGCCATAAAAATAACTTTCGGCTGTTCTGTCGATCAGATCCGCGACTTTCATTCTTAATTATATTACCGGATTATTACGTTGGTGGAAAATGTATCGGCATGTTTTGTTTAGTTACAGTGCGTGCATTCAGACGCGTCTTTTCGGATGCGTCTTTAATCCGCTGTTTACAAGTTTTTGATTCTTGGTCTGACGTGCAATAAACCGGTCCTGACCGGTTTAGAGACTGCAGCGAATGGTTTATCACACCTAATCCAGATAAGAATGTCATTAGGGTGTGTTAACATGTACACTGTGTAATCGATTTTATGACATGGGAATTTTAATAGCAAACAGAATCGGACCGACTGTTTGGGATTTTCAAGCGGTCTCTCATGACCCCAATCGGTCTAGGACCGACAAAACCGAAAAAAATATGACCACTGATAATTATATTATCTTGTTCTCTCTCTTATCTTTCTTGTCAAATTCAGTGAATATTTTTGGCTTTTGACAAGCTCAACAGTGATCATGAAAGTATAATCCTGCAATAATTGTTTCAACATGTGATGACACCCTGATGCTGATTTTTGTGTATTTCAGTTTGACTTTGGCGAGCTGTTTGTGGGTCAGGCTATCCACACCATTGAGTACTGCCTTGGTTGTGTGTCCCACACCGCCTCCTACCTGCGACTCTGGGCCCTCAGTCTTGCCCACGCACGTATGTATCCTCCCTGCACCAGCCCCACAACGACAAACACCCTTGATGTCAAATTCAGTCTCAAGGTTATATTCTGACCTTTGAGAAGGCTCTTTTGATTTGAGCATAAATAAACATAATTATGTTGAAAATTGTAGATAAATTATGAGAATGATTTTAATTTAAATGAAATTAACACTTCATTGGGCGACTGGTTGCATATTTGAGAAACATTTTTGTGTTATTCATGCATCAAACTGAAAAAATAAAATAATTATGAGTTTGAAATGGTATGCTTTCCAATGTTATTGTTTGAAAAATATTATTATACCCCCACAAACGAAGTTTAGGGGGGTATATAGGAGTGAGCTTGTGGTCTGTCGGTCCATATTCAGTGTCCGCTCTCTTATTCAAGTAGTTTTCATCCAATCTTCACCAAACTCTAGATGATGTCTAGGTCAAGTTTGAATATGGGTCATGTCGGGTTAAAAACTAGGTCACAAGTCACTAAGTGCGTTTTAAACATTGAGCATGTTGTCCGCTCTCTAATTCAAGTATTTTTTACATGATCTTCACCGAACTTGGTCAGAAGTTGTATCTAGTAACTATTAGAATAAAATCCCAACATTTTGTATCATATTTCAATATGTGATTTTTTATATGAATAAAGTTTTAAGCCTCAATTAGCCTTTGAATGTGCCTGTTTATTGATTAAAAAGTCATTTATATTTGAGCTGCGCTCTGTGAAAAGGGGGTTTAATGCATGTAATCAGGGACAACACTTTACGCCTAAACTTAATTTTTGCTAACAGACTTTCTTGAAATGAAAAAAATAAACGCGGAAAGTGTCATCCCTGATTAGCCTGTGCAAACTTCACAGGCTTATCTGGGACAACACTATGCACTTGCATTAAACCCCCTTTTCAGAGAGCACGGCCCATTTCTTTTTTATGCTCCCACAAAACTTATTTTGGAGGAGCATATAGTCGCCGCTTCTGTCTGTCTGTCCGTGCACAATTTTTGTCCGGGCTATTTCTCAGCAACTAATAACTGGAATTCAGTTTCTTGTTATTGAGAAATAATTGTTCAAATGGAGATCTTCCCCATGTTTTGCCACTTTCAAACCTATGACCCCTCATGTACTTTCCTTGTGATGTTACAGAGCTGTCCGAGGTGCTGTGGGGCATGCTGTTCCGTGCGGGCCTGAAGATGGATGCTCCCTACTGGGGTGGTATTATTGTCTGGGCCGTGTTTGGTGCCTTTGCGGTCCTCACTGTCTGTGTACTGCTGGTCATGGAGGGGCTCTCTGCTTTCCTGCATACCTTGCGTCTACACTGGTACGTGCTAATGGCCTGCATATACTGTAGTCTCTTACATTTTTAGCTCAACGTTTTCAGAGAAAACCCCGAGGTATTGTCATAGCCAGCTCGTCGTGTTGTCCGCCGTATGCTAAAACCTTAACATTGGCTCTAAAATCAAAGTGCTTCCACCTTCAACTTTGAAACTTCATATGTAGATGCACCTCGACGAGTTCTACATGCCACACCCATTTTGGGGGTCACTAGGTCAAGGTCACTGTGACCTCTAACAAAAAAAATCAAAAAATCTGACAAGCTTTCATTTATTCAAAACTTCACCGGTAGCCGAGCGTGGCACCCGTTATGCGGTGCTCTTGTTTAGGATTTATTATCAACTCTCCTGTTTTTGTAAGATTACTTGTTTGCATGAGACAGTTAATACTATAATGTCATCAAATTAGTTTCTTCTTACAAACTCTCTTTATAACTGAAAAAGCCCTAGATACCATAATTTATATCCAACATGTCAACTTATGATAGGAGACCCGCAATATTTTATTGACAAACAACAGGAAAGTCGCATTAAGACAGTGAAAAACACCTACGGTGTATTTACAGGTTTAAATAATTTGTAATGTCACATTTATTTATTACGAATTTTACTTTCCAGCCAAAAAGATATTGACGTATCTGCTTTTAAAGTGCATGTGCATGTTCTATTGTATTATCTATGTGTCTGTGTAGGGTGGAGTTCCAGAGCAAGTTCTACCATGGAGACGGTTACCTGTTTGATCCGTTCAATTTCAAGGAGCAGATGGACCCCACCTTGGAGGACAAGTAGACGGACCACCACTGGGGAAAACTACATCTAGCCAAGGACTTCATACATTATAGAGCTACATATAACCAGGATATGTGACAAAAACGTCAGTGAATTTTATCAGGGGAAAAAACTTCAGTGAGAAATATCAGACTTAGAGTGAATCTAGCCCAATAGCTTGGAAACTGTGTTATGGAATTATGCATTGTCACCAAGTGCCTTGTACAACTTGTGTAGGCTACACAAATGTTATTGTTACTTCATTTTAATTGAATGCTTGCAAAGAAACTTAAGTTGTTATTTTAATAATCCAGATTGATTTATATAGAATCCAATTTATAATTTTGCTAAAATATGTTAACACCAATATTTTTTCAATGTTTAAAACAAAACGAATTTGTGGATGTCTTCCAATTATTTTTTGAAAATGAAAACATTCCATTTTAAATTTTAGTGTCATTGTTTCTTTTGTTTTATATAGAGAAATGTTACAAACTTCACTGAAATTTTAGGAAAAGATTCATGACTTAAAGACAAAGAATAACAAGGAGGTTCAAATGACAACTTTATCTCCTGTTGAGATTCTTTTGACCTTGAAGAGGTGACCTTGACTTTCAGTCGTCTTGATTGAAATTGACTCATAACTTCTGAATATAATCTCAAGGACATTAACAGCAGTAGAAATTTCCGTAATATAATTATTGGAAATATGAAGCATATATGAAAACTAAATGTACACTCATTTTACAATGTCGTAACATTTTTAGCTCACCTGAGCACAACGTGCTCATGGTGAGCTTTTGTGATTGCTTTTTGTCCGTCGTCCGTTGTGCTGCGTCAACATTTGCCTTGTTAACTCTCTATAGGCCACATTTATTGTCCAATCTTCATGAAATTTGGTCAGAAGATTGGGTTCAATGATATCTTGAATGAGTTCAAAAATAATTACGTTTGCTTGAAAAACATGGCTGCCAAGGGGTAGGGCATTTTTCCTTATATGGCTATAGTAAAATCTTGTTAACACTCTAGAGGCCACATTTATTGTCTGATCTTCATAAAACTTGGTCAGAAGATTCATTCCAATAATATCTTGGATGAGTTCGAAAATGATGCTGGCTGGTTGAAAAACATGGCCGCCAGGGGCATTTTTCCTTATATGGCTATAGTAAAACATTGTTAACACTCTAGAGGCCACATTTATTTTCCAATCTTCATGAAACTTGCTGAGAAGATTTGTCCCACTGATATCTTGGATGAATTCAAAAATGGTAACCTTTGCTTGAAAAACATGGCTGCCAAGGGGCGGGGCATTTTTCCTTGTATGGCTTTATATGGTTATAGTAAAACCTTGTTAACACTCTAGAGGCCACATTTATTTTCCGATCTTCATGAAACTTGGTCAGAAGATTTGTCCCAATAATATCTTGTTATCTCAGGTGAGCGACTTTGGGCCTTTCAGGCCCTCTTGTTGTATTGTGTGGTGCTTAAAATTAGATTGTCATTTAGCATATTGAAGATATTGCATGAGAAACATGCAGACTATAGCGCTTAATGACAATTAATTTTACTACTTAATTAGTTCCTTTCCATGAAGAACACAAAACCTTCGCTTCAGTACCCTGAATGTTCTTTCAATAACATTTCTGGCGTCTTAAAAGTGTCGTCATGCTTGATTTTGTCCAGTGTAATCCTTAATCATTGACGTATCACTTTAGGGACCGTAAATCTGTCAAATAGTTGAATTTGTCTAAGTCAAATACATTGCTTTTTTTTTTAAAACGTGCACCTGTTTTGTTTTCTTAAAATCGCTTACCAAAACTATATACTTCAAAAGATAAAGTGTTTTGTATGATAATTGTTATCATAATAAAAAAAAAAAGCTACAGATTTTTAGTCCAGTTATCATTATAACTTCCTCAGAATATATGCTATAGTGAAACCTTATTAATACTGTATATTAGGGACTTTAGGACTAGCTCAAACTAATTCTTCAAATATCTCTGCATTTAGTGAAAAAATGTTCCCATACCATTCTAAAACTTTGCTGCCAGGGGAGGTACTTTCCTTTACACGGCTATAGTGAAGCTTTGTGAACAGTCTGCAAGTATCTTTTTACCAAAACTCCTTGAGGTTTGCTAATGAAACTTGCTTAGAACATTAGTGTTAATATCTCCACTGAGTTTTGAATGGTTCTCAAAAGGTCACAAAAGCTGTTCAAGCAGTTCACTTCCATATTTTACATAGGGGCCTTGTATTAATAAAGATTTTTTTTCCCCCCAAGGAATCGTGCATTTTCTTATGTGATTGTATAACAGAACATTTCTTAAGTCTGTTTTTTTATTTCTAATGGTTTATAATTAGTTGGTTAAAACCTTTTTTAATATTTGAGCCACGATATGCGTTAACAATGCTTCATTAATGTGCGTAGTGTTTTCCCAGATAAGCCTGTGCAGTTCACATCACTTTTTTGCTGTCATTGGAGTTTTCATTAAAAGTGTCGTCCCTGATAAGCAAGGCTCAGCTGAGGCATCATTACACACACATTGAGACCAGTTGTCTTTTATATTCAAAACCAGGCAAATAAAAGTTGAAGTGGTTTTAATATAGTAACAATGTAAATAAAAATCCAGACAAACTTGAATGTGAATAATATTACTTATAGCAATTATTACTTTTAAACAGTTTTTAAATAAATAAATAAGTCAACATTTCTTAATACATTTAAAATGATCCGTCACCATTAAACTAGGCATATGCTTCATAGTAAAAACTAGACATGTGCACAGCCTGGTAATGGTTGCCTCGTTCAGATATTGTTGTCTGCTGATCTCACAGAAGGATCAAGGCTGACGCCATCAGCATGAGGAGGGTGGTGAACAAGGATACTGCTACCTGGGTGCCAACTGAAAGGCAGGCAAATAATATTTAAACACTAAGACTATAGCAATCATACAGAATTCGAGGTTATCTGTTAAGCAATCAACTCTTAAGTTATACAGGTGAAACTGTCAATTACTGAAAGATGCACTGCAAAATCTAGGGATCCAATGGGTATTACATTGAGGTCAAGATGGATATCAAGAATTTAAGAGTTAAGTGGAAAAAAATAAATATTAACATAATAATATGTTGGCTTTTCCCAAGTTTGGAGTTGCTAGTTTTTGTGTGCAGAACATAACTACATACTGTAAAATTCTTGAGCAAAGAATAACTTAAGGAGTTTTCAATAGATCAATTTGAACTTTTTTATTTTGATAAAAGGTTTTGTGGAAAGGTCAAAGAAAAAGTACCATGACCACTCCTTCATTATTTAATGGTGTTTTGTTAATATTCTTGTCTGTCCATTAAGATTATTCCATGTACTTTGTCGACCCTTCATTTAAATGCTGTTGATACATTTTGTTAGATATTACAACCATTTTTTTCTGAGCATGCGCTTTCCACGGTTGACATATAAATCAATAGACCGGGGCAAATTTATTTGCTAGTACTATATTTTATTTGTTTGCATCAGTGTAGTTACCAGGCATACAAAGCTGACATTTTACACATCTTCGAAAGAAGAATGACCTCATTAACAATAGATTTAAAATTATGAAAGTACACAAATGCAAATGTGAAAATCTTCCAAATTTATGTTTCAGCCAATAGCTTCTTTTCCAGTTTGTTAGGTAGGCAGTGTATGAAATATTACAGCAGCAGGGCTCGACAATAATTTTTTAAGCCTATTGTCCAGTCGGACAAGTAGACCAAAATTCCACTTGTCCTGACCAAAAAGCAACTTGTCCTGATCATTATATCTTATTCTGCTCAGTACTGTGCAAAATAATGAAATAATGCAAAATGCTCAAATCATAAAGACTTTAATGGTTCAAAATACATGTTAACATAATTGTAGGCCATTTCAATACCTAAAGGTATTTTTTAAGTGTCCTGTTATTTTGAAGACGAAAAACAAAAGGAAAGCAGATTAGACATTTTTAAGCAGAAGACATTGTACTAACCAAAACAAAACACAAATGGGAATGATGTCGTAAAATCATTCTATACATAGAGATGATGTTGTTACATAAGTTGTCTGTAAGATCGGTGTGTACCGGTGTCGTAAAATGCATATTCTTTACAAAGGAGAATATTTTTGTTATCTTGGCAAAGAAAAATGTTAAGGGTTGCTTCCCTTGTGAACAGTGCGGTGTAGTATTACATGCAACTATCGGAATATCTCGCGCTTTGTCGTTTAAACGTAAACAAAATATAATTGAAAAAGTTGTGTGGTAATTCCACAGAAATAACGGATTTAAAGGCATTTTTTCTAAGTAATTAAATTATAACGACCACTTGTCCCGTCGGACAAGCAAATTCTTTATTTACTTGTCCGGACCAACAATTTGGTTGTCCCGGACAGTCGGACTACCGTTAATGTCGAGCCCTGCAGCAGTACAATAGAAATAGACCTAACATACATTATCATATTACAACAAACAGAGTACGTTTTAATACAACACAATTTAACAATATATGTTACACAAGCTTACCAGATGCTCCGCCAGTCTTGGCAGTGGTAGTTTCTGCAGGCTTGGTAGTGGTATCTGCTGCAGGCTTGGCAGTGGTGGCGTTTGCAGGCTGGACAGTGGTAGCGTTTGCAGGCTGGACAGTGGTAGCGTTTGCAGGCTGGACAGTGGTAGCATTTGCAGGCTGGACAGTGGTAGCATTTGCAGGCTGGACAGTGGTAGCGTTTGCAGGCTTGGCAGTGGTGGCGTTTGCAGGCTGGACAGTGGTAGCGTTTGCAGGCTTGGCAGTGGTGGCGTTTGTAGGCTGGACAGTGGTAGCGTTTGCAGGCTTGGCAGTGGTAGCGTTTGCAGGCTGGACAGTAGAAGCACCAGTGGCTAGTTCTGTCAGTTTGTTGACCTGCTCACTGGATAGAGCCAGTTTCTGTATGGCCGTAACTGCCACTGCCTGGCGGTCAGAGAGCATGGACAACTGTTCCATACTGAGCTCCTGTGCAAACAGAACAAGAGCCTTCCATAACATTTTTCACAATCATGAAGACAATTTTTAGTATGTTATTTGAAAATATCTAAGTTTGACCCTTGACCATAAATTGTGACCTTGACCATAACCCAGTAACATGGTTCATTGGTGTGACAATCTCATTTTTATGATTATTTTTGCCAACTTATTTGAAAGTACACTTGCTGGACATAGTTCTGCTCTGTAATAAGTGTTAAGGACTACTTTAAAAAAGATCTGACCTTGAATTTTGAACCTGACAAAACAATTTGTCTCATCAAGTTTATCACTTACGAAAAGTTCTTTTAAAATCCATACATACTGGTTAGAGTAATGCTAAAAAAAAGTGTTTTGGACTAATTTCCTCAATTTGAATTTTGACCTTGGACACAGGGACCTGGTTCTTATGTGACACACTCTTCTCATAATTCCAATCAGTTCTGCCAAGTAATTAAAAAATCCATTCATGCTAAGCAAAGATGCTCTGGACAAAGTACAAAGGATTTACCGGTACTTTATTTTGTTTACATGACATTTCGAGGATACGTGAAATCGGCCATATTCGTTAGACCTTAAATTCCTTGATTTTCTTAAATTTTCGTGTCTTAAAAGACTTCAGACATAAACGTTCCTAAAATTTTGTGGTTGAGCCAACTCATACAAATCCACAAACATTTGTGCCCAAAGAATAATGTTGGTTTCAGGATTATTGACTGACTTTTATCAATTTAGCTAGAAACTTGACTTGACCTGGTTTGTGTGCACAATACTTTGCCAGAACATGCATAGACTTCTGCCATAGACAACCTTATTCTTAAGATAAACATTGATCCTGCAGCTCAATTATTTTATAGAAGGAAAGAAGACTTGTTGTATAACTTGTGCTTTACATGCTTAACAGCCTTTATGCTGCTAATACATTCACATTATGGACTAATTATTTAGGCCTTTTATTACCGGTTAAAGGTCAAATTTTAGTCGATTAAACTGACTAAAATGTATTTGTTATAAAATTTCATTACAAATGCCTAATGAATTTATACATTTCAAATCAAATGTACTGTATAAGAATAATAGCTGTCGTTTATTCATCCAATACAACGTTGCTATTCATTTTTGAAAAGAATCTAAAACAACCAATTGCATGCACCTGTCTGTTGATGTAGACACCTGATTGCCTCATTTAGTTGAAGCCAATAAGTGTCGCGAAATTTGGAAACGCTATTGCATTAAAATATGATGCATGTTTGTGTTTAGGATGAATAATTAGAATAAAATGTGAATAATTTTTCGGAATATAAGGCCTGAATGAAACCAGAGTGATTTGCATCGTAGATGTATTTAATAATGTAGAGTGATCTCGAATAAGACAATATTTTTAGAGTTTTGGTTAAACAAATGTTTGATAAAAGTGTCAGTGACTTGAAGAGTGTAAAATATGTTAATTAAGGTGCATTGTTCTTTTACTTTTTAATGGGAGTTGACACAGAATTTAAAGGGTAATGTCTTTGATGAATAGGTCGTTTTGTTAGTTGATCAAAGAATGTCTATCCATAAAGCTTGCTTACATTAACTGTTTAAAATGGGAAAGGGTGTTTGAATAATTTATCTTGATAGCCGTGTACAGGTTTGCTGCATGCAGTTTTATACTATATCATGAAAGAAAACAAAACTAGATAAAAAATAAACCCCATGATTTTAATTCATACAAAAAATGTGGTAAGTAGAGCCAGGCCAGAAGAGGTTTGACTTAAATATGACAGTTAGTAACAAGATATGTGTTTGTCAGAACACTATGTCCCCTTTTGCGCTGCTTTGGAGCTATATATTTGACCTTTGACCTTGAAGGATGACCTTGACCTTTCACCACTCAAAATGAGATACACATGCATGCCAAATATCAAGTTGCTTTCTTCAATATTGCAAAAGTTATTGCAAATGTTAAAGTTGGTGCAAACCAACCAACAGACCAACCAACCAACCAACAGACAGGGCAAAAACAATATGTCCCCCACTATAGTGGTGGAGGACATAAAAAGTGTGTTTATAGAACATATGAAGAAGTGTTGTTTATAGACAAAAACACATTTTTAAGTAAAATTAATTTTAATTATTAAATACTTACCTGCTATCTATTAGCTTACTCCTTTCCAAGGGGAATTAACTAATCCGGAAAATTAACTGGTAACCGGCCACCTCCATAGTGCAATTTAGACTAGGTTAAACATAGTGCAATGCAACCCAGGCAAAAACCAGTAACCAGCCCTCAATATTCTTTCAATATATATACAAAAATATTAATCAAATAGTGGGGTGGGAGATGGGACTCACCGATAGAAGGTATTTAATAATTAAAATTAATTTTACTTAAAAAATTTGTTTTAATGTCATAAATACGTTACCTGCTATCTATAAGCTGATTTTGCAGTTTGGGAGGGAAGGTTTGTATATATTTTCCCATCACAGTAGAACCCATATACCAGGTTATCAGCTAATGATAGCAAAACCCAAAACAAGGGTTATAAGCTAATCTTCCTTAGAACGGTATTAATTGCGACTTCTTTGACAGAGTAAGTATGTCAACGTCGTAAAAGACACTACCGTTGGTGAAATCACAACAACACCAAACATATACAAATTGTATTGTTGGCACTTCAGAAAACGAAGATAAAAACATGAAAAAGGTGGTTGGATTCCTCCAGAAAACAGCTTGGAGCATGTCAGAAAGTGGGGTGTGATTAATATACGCCAACGAAACAACCAGAGCTCTTAATTCATGCAGTCAGATCCTAAAAAGGAATGAATTCTAAGATTAGAGATAAGAGTAAACCTTCCTTGGTCGAGGTCTAACCCCGAGAAATAGAAGCCGCAGACACATCTCCCCCTCCTCTTTTTTTAGGGAAATGAAGAGTGTCTTTTGAGAACCTTGAATGAACTTACACTGCTGAGATAGAACTTCAAAGCCCCGATTGGCCATAGAAGTTTATCTTCATCTTCATGTCTACCAGATTAAGAAAAACTTGTAAAACTTGAAGATTTTTAGAAGCCATATAGAGGAATTGATATTAAGCAAGGAATCCTGACTGACACAACAAAGTGAAGACGACATTAGACCCAACAGAAATTTGTCGTATTCAACAGAAAAAACATGAATTTCACTTCTCAGTATGGTAAAAGCCGTAATAAGAAGGAAATCCGTATTCAAATTACATTGGAACTGTTAATAAGCATAATGAAAAGGTTCATAGGAAGCTTATTAATCAACCCAAGCCAAATCCTCTTAAGAAGGTAAGGGAACTAAAAACATAGTGTTGAAGTTCCATAACTTGGATCAGTTCCAAAATAGGTAAGATAGCACAGAGTTGTGATAACTTACAAAACCAAGTTGTACGAAAGCATAATCTCTATCCTTTGATGGAGATATAAAAAAACCTCTATGCATATGCAGAGTGATTAAGGTAATAAATATGCTCTCGAATACCCAGTCAAAAAGAATTTGCAGAGAACCTCATAGACAGTTGTGATGAAATTATCCTTGCACAAGTAACAAGGATTGAAGCTCTAACAGAAAAAAGTTCTTCTGTAGAGATTACTAAATAATGGCCAAACATTTAGTGGCACATGTTTTGATCAGTATAAAATATACCTCTCTGAGATATGATATTTGACCTGTGAAGAAGTTTCTGAAAAGGTCGTAATTCCATAATCCCAGGGTTCACCAAGTAGAGATCAATGAAAATATGGCAAAAGCTCACCAAGATATTCAAAATGAATTTAATGGATAAAATATAAAAGTAAGTATCCAGTTGATGTCAAGCGGACGAATGTATAACAAGCGCACACACTGCTGAATCGATTTTTGTGAAATGCTTCACTTTGTTTAGCATTTACACTGCGTACTCTGCCATTGTGCAAAACACTGACACGCATGCGCAATTCACATTCATTTAAACCGAACAGAAGATTAAGCGACAGAAAGAACTGCAAGATAAAACGTCCAACAGGGTGTTGATACGACCTGCTATGTGTAGGACGATAGAGAAAAATTAATGTTCTTGCAAATAACGAATAAGTTCCTGGTTTCCAGATACAAGGAGTGATAATATATTCACCTCTGTGTCTGGAAGTAAACCACAGCCGATGTGTGCAGGTGATATTCATTAGGATACCACATACTTGAGAATATTAGGATAAGTGGTTCCAGGTAATCGTCCCCAACCTTCCCTGCTCACATCTGTATAAGATGTAAGGAAGGTTGTGGTAGAAGAAACTATACTCCTGCCAAGATAATCTTCTAGTCTAGACACCACTATTTAGTGGAAAGTAATGACAAAAAGATGGAAATCCGTGTCATTGAATAATCATGAGATCAATTCCAATAGACTTAAAAATAAAGCTGAAGCAGACTTAAGACGTCTCAGCAGAAAGACCAATGACCGGACCAGAAAGAAATCACGGCAAGCTGAACTTTCCCACTCCCAACAGACTTGAAAGTTGGTAGAATAAGAAAGTGTTGAACACTCTTAAGTCTATGGCCTATCTACAGTAGCCTCTTTATTGAACGAATAAAAGGCGCCTTTAAAATCCTGGAGAATAAAGGTCGTGAAGTCATCGATTTGCAAAATACGGAAATATGAATTAAAGTGGTACCTCTGGAGGTGTGGTGGCAGAAAAGGTGAAAACCCTAGGAGTAACCTTAGGATGGTCCACCTTTGCCGGTAGAAGTCTTGGATGTCTTCAAATCTGGCTTGGTTAAGCCCTTTATTTCAAGAATCATAACCAGACGAATTCCGATAGAAATACGACCAGTTATAGAAAAATGGCCTGTTAGGTCCAGAAGTGTAAAAGAAGAACTTCTTCGTCTCAAGAAAAGTTGTTCTGACTAATAAACTTGTCTCCGACAAGGGAATATTGAAGATGAAAAAGAGAAGATGAGGTCCCTCCTGATCCTTAGTATCTAAGATCTGAGTTAAATAGCTCCCAAGTCATCTACAAGACTGTGTCCGTCCTGCAGTCAAGCTGGTAGGTCAGCCCTCTCTCAGTTGTCATTTCTCCAACATGGAGTAAAAAACTGAGATAGTAGTAGAAACAAATGGCATAGGATGCAAAATATCATAATGTCAGAAATCTGACCCGGCAGTTTGAAAACAAATCCAAATTGTTAGTCAGATCAGGTACAGGGGACTCGTAGCTTTTACCGCCATCAAGCGGTTTAGGCTAAGTCATGTCCTAAGGGACTTTCAATGACAATGGAGCAGAAAAATTGTTGATTCTAGTAACTTGAAAACATGAACCGTCGTAGGAGCAATAGAAAAACAGAAGTCAACACGAAATGTTGTCTTGCTAATCCTGCTAGAGTGACATTGTGTCCCAACTGTTCCTTGACAGTGACTGCAAAGTCTGTAGCCGACAGGTAAAGCGGTTTAAAAATTCATCCTTAAGGTATCGAACATAAAATATAGATCTGATTAATAGAGGTCAAATAGTAATCTTCGACCTCAATGTTAAATTTCGAGCCCGCTTCAGCCGAACCATCTGCAGGACCAATAGTCTGCTTGTAGCCGGCTAAGACAGAAGTAGATATAACAGATAGATGTTTTTCATAATCTTCTAATACCTGGATAACACAGGGTAATACCGGCGATTGGTAACTGGTGACCGAACTGGTGGAATCCATATGGTCTGATATCAATGCCGAGAACTGCTCGGCAAAGAAGAGCGTGTCAAAAGTCCAATCCGATGCAACATCATTAAAGCATACGACGAAAAGTAATTTGATGAGGAAGAAGAGGAGTAAAAAATAATCCGATGATGATGAACGACTACTTATTCTGACCGGTGACCAGTGATTGGTGATATGACCGGTGAATGGTGAAGGATGTCCAGTGATCGGACCGGACCGGTCATAATATGACTGCATCAGAATGGAAATATCTGGTGCAGAAGAATGACCATCCACGAAGTCATCTAACTGATAATGTAAACCGGAAAACAACGGTATATTATCAGTATTGATAGGAACAAAGTGTCCAATGTAGTCAAAGTGGAGAGATGAACACCTAATCCCGAAAATTAAACGAACTAGTGTTTGTATACAAATACGGTTCGGCGACTGCAACATGTGTGGATGCAATAAGGGAACCATTACACGTGGAATGGAGACATGATATTCCATAAAGGAATAAAATGGAGATTGTCGATATGACCAGTAGGTATGTTAACACCTACACGAGGAGTGGCGACGTCCCATATACCTGCGATGCCGAAATATTGTTCGTCTATGCTGGAAATAAGGTCTCCTAAAATAGTGTCTCCTTGAGCATTGACGTAATTGCTTATAAGCGTATCGACCCGGAGAACTGCTCAATGAAAGAGAGGTGTATTCGATGACTATCCTGTTGTGCTCAATGAAGGAGAGGTGTGTCTGACGATGATGAGTCCTTCAATGGTCCGATGATGATGAAAAACTTCTTCTGACGGGTGACCGGACCGGTGACCGGACAGGCCGGTCAGACGTCGATCAATGCAGAGCCAAGCTCAGTGATCAACGTCTTCGGTGACTTAACGGTCATGTCATGTCCAGTGTTGTCACTTGATGATGACCGAAGTATGGCGGCTGCCATATGGTCAGACATCGGTCGATGTCCGTGACCAATGCCCTCAGGCAAAAACCAGCGTAAGGGGTCAACATATGGTCTGATGTTGACCAACTGTTTAACTTAATAAGCGCAGTACGGTCGCCATCTTTCCCGTTACCCGGTGACTGATGCTGCGACTTGTCATCCATGGTCTGCGAAGTCACCGGGTATTTATCAACTCTTGTATCTGCGCCCATCATGTAGTTGATTATATGAAAAACAAGAGCAAAACATATTCAACAATAAACTCGTCACATACCAGATTATCATACGGCACATACAATCATTATTTGCCCATAATGAAAATAATCAACATTCTCTCAGTTATTATTATAAAAGAGAAAGTCAATGGTATGTAAATACCACTGCCGTAGATCATAAATTAAACAAAAGTTGAATTCAAAAGAGATGAAAAATAAAATGACCATCAATTAGATTGTCATATGGAACGTAAAATCATTATTGCACACAATGGCAAATGATAAAAACTCTGTCCATGTATTAGAAGAACACGCTTTGCACGATCTCGTAACACATTAGAAGAATATTTACACTGTACAAATCTTCTCAATTGCCTATTGACGAAGATCATGATATGCACGTGCTCATGTACATGAGCGAGTAAAAAAAAAAAAGCAAAGCTGAAAACAATTTAAGTTTAAAGCATTAGAAGAACACGTTTTGCACGTGCTTGTTCGCGCATGAAAACAACCAGCGTGGTAGAAATAAACCATTGTTCAATAAAAGCAAGCATGGCTTACCTTTACAAATGAAACAAAAGTCCATTAAATCCACATAAAATATTCCAAATGGGAAGTAAAAATATAAATAACACAATTTATCTAATCAAAACCACATTTGACCAAGTGAAACATATCGAAAAACAATTTTCAATTCAGAGCCGTAAAAGGCACGTCTACACCTGGACGATCCGGAAAGAATATTGGGGGCTGGTTACTGGTTTTTGCCTAGGTTGCATTGCACTATGTTTAACCTAGTCTATATTGCAGTATGGAGGTGGCCGGTTACCAGTTAATTTTCCTGATGAGTTAATTCCCCTTGGAAAGGAGTAAGCTAATAGATAGCAGGTAACGTATTTATGACATTAAAATTAACAATATCAGCGGAGATAAAAGCTGCATCATGCTTGCTTTAGGGGTACACATTTTAAAAGTTGCAAATGGCAGTCATTATTTTATTTCTTTTTTGCTTTGGTGAAATAAGAATTTAAGTGTGAAGAAAACGCTTTTATTTAAATTATCTCTCTAGAGATTTTTTCATTAACATTGTAGGATAAGTAGAAAATAAGTAGAATATTATGTTAGTTTCTTAGTGAACTTGAATTTATCCATCTCCTCTACAAGAGGCCTTTCTTAACCCGTTGCCACTTAGAAACCTATTTTTATGCATGTGTAGTCCTATAGAAATTTGAATTTAATTAATCACCGTTTTACTAGATTCAAGTTTTAAAGGCTTCATTTCTAACCCTTAGATACTTGTGAGTAGCAAACAGCATAAAACCTGATTAGACCGCTAGTTACTCGCAGGCTCTTCCTGTTTAATGCTGGTTGCAAAAGCCTTCCCACTTTGCTTCTTTTGGGGGAAATGGTTACTTGTCAGATAAATACCAGTACACAAAGACGCTTACAATATTACATTCTCTATTTCCCATTGGGGTGGATCCATGACACTGCTGTTGTTTTAACATGAAATAAATCTGTAGTTCAGATTAAATATTAAATGGCCCTCTGTTTGTAAATGATCTTATAATTTATTGCAGAGCTGTGAGATATTTTGTGGCTATTCTTCCCAGGGGGGTGGGGGGCACTATGAACATACCTTGAGCACATTACCAGGTATGAAAGGAATAGATGCAGTTGTGATGCCTTCAATGGCGTCACGAGACAGGTTCTTAATCTCTGGACCTGTCAAACCACCTGAAGAATACATGAAACAACATCTCATGAGAACACATCTTCATACCAGGGAAGATAAAGTGAGGGGTTAGATAAGGCTTAATTATGTGTAATTGTTAAGTCTCTACAGAAATTTATCTATGAGAAAGTCTGTCTGCCCTTGTACATAGGCAGAAAAATGGCCCTCATGTTCAGCAAAAAATTAAGGCCAAGTTCCACTTTACACTCAATTGGACATTTAATTGGAATTTGGCCCAATACTCTTACCAGTTTACCCAACCTTGTGACCAGTAATGTTATTTTTTTTTAGCTCAAGATACTTTTAAGAAACTAAATAAATGCACATAAATATACTCTTTTACAGTAGTGTTGCTTACAGCTATGGGAGTCTCTGACAAAATTGCAACAAAAGTAATCTGAATAAAAAAAAACAACTTTGATATACATGAACTATGAATTTTCACACTGCTATGTATGTAATTTAAAAAGCATTGTTAAGTGTAATGGTCTAATAACACCAACCACTTTTAATCTGTTCATCATTAACCCTTTTCACTTAGATAAGGATTTGAAGCATTTGTAATCCGTTAAAAAATTAAATTTAATCAAATACCTTTCTTACTATATTCAAGTTTTAAAGGCTTATTTCCAACCCTTAGATACTGATGAGCAGCAAACAGCATCAAACCTGAACAGACTGCCAGTTTCTCATAGGCTGTTCTGGTTTTATGTTGTTTGCACATAGCCATTTTCACTCCCTTTCTGAGAGGGAAAGGGTTAAAGATCTCTCAGGGAAATATAACATTGTTACCCCTACTCTGTCTCTGTAAAAATCACAAAACCATTACTTACCACAAAGTAATTAGTACAGGCACAAAAGTCAATTTATAAGCTAGACAACTGCAAATGGGATCTTCACCTTAATATCTTACTCCATAAGAGCCAGTGCCAACAGTCATTTGCATACACATCATTCTATTTTACTGACTGCCTGAACGGTAACAGACTTTTGTGGAGAATAAAACCATATGAGAAATAGCCATCCTCGCATGCCTACCGATGACATAGATCAATTCAGACGTGGTGGCAGCAGTCCATGTTCCAGGTGCGCCATACACTAACGGGTCATTGACTACTTCCTTGAGGGCAACCAGATGGGATGTTGTGCAGTCAGAGTAGAGCGAGAACTGAGGATCACTCTCACTGAAACATAGGATACCTTGGTACATATGTTTAGAAACTGAGTGACCGTTACATAATTATCGTTTTGGTACAGGACGGAATGAACAACGCAGAGCTGGGCATGAGCTTTTAAAACCACATGCCCACTGCCCTGGGTCAGACTTGTCATACAATTCAATTGTCGAACCAAAAAGTCACTTGTCCTGATTTAAAAATGTACCTTTACATACTATGTAAGTTTTAAGTAATCATACAACATACATATGTGGCGTGTTCTGAGACTATTTGGATTTAACTTTTTTTTAACAAGGTAAGTGTTAATCTTTTAATCAACTTTTCTTTTTATGGTTAAATGTCAAAAATAATTATGACAACCAACATATTTACGACTGAAAACAAAAGTAAAAATGGCAACCGTGACCTCTCTCAGTTCCTAATATTTTGATTACTGGTATTTTAATTAAATAAATAAAGTTTTTATATGTTTTCTTATGATTCAATGAAAAATTCCATCTGTTAATTATATATATATATAATATTTCCCACCTAAATTTGTCTCTAAAAACATCATTGTTTTGTTTTGGAGAAATTCCTGAAAATTCTTCTATACATACTTCTATTGTCCGTCATTGTATGAAAGTAAAAGTGCAATGTAAATGTTATGTTGCCACTAAGCAGCATAATTTCCTCAATTTTGCTTCAAACTTCATGACAACGGATTGAATCATATTTTTGTTTAAACATATTAGAATAACATCAGACAAGCCAGCTGTAAGATTTAAAGCCAGACAGAGCCACTGTGCAGAAGATGTCAAGAGATATATGACCTGCTTAAGAAGAAGTTTAATAACCTACTGTATATCCAACCAGAAACACTTAGCCTCTCTGCTCAATACGTGTGCTATAAGAGGAAGAATAAGAATGGAACTGTTCCTGTTTATCCCACTTGCAGATGTCACAATCCCAACAATATGTGATAAAAAACATCTCATATTACACCTAGTTGCTGTAACATTTTCAAATCACGAGTAGTCTATAATAATATGCTGCAATAACAGTAGATTTAAAAGTTAATTGCCACAAGACCCAACTCATATTTATGGAATATGTTTGAATGAAGGAGACAATTTACCAAAAATCATTTTTATGAAATTTTTATATTCCATTCTAACATAGCAACTTAAAATAACTGCAAGATTTTTAATCATGTAACAAACTCTTTAACATTAATTCCTGAATTTATTGTGGTTTGATCAGTATTAAGATAGCAATGGGTAACATTAATTTAACAATTAAATGAAAATTGAACATAACAGAGACCATTATGTTTGTACTTAATTATGGAATCTGTTTTGAATTTTTTATAAATTTATAATTGTCATTGAATTACTATTATAACTGAATTGCTAAGAGATTAAAAAAAGCCATTTGCAATTATGTCGGGTATTTTTGTTTGCAAGGTTTAATAAACATAATATTTAATATTCACATATTTTTTTATTTTTTTTATTTCAACCTCTTTATCAATAAATTATTGTGTGTTCGGACATTTGTTTCCATGGTTACAGTACAATTAAAACCTTGAGATACCTTGTAAATAATCACTGAGTATATTTGGGAAACAGAAGCTGCAAATTTTGAATACATTGGGACAGTTTGTAATACATATTTTTCAGTGTAATTAAATTTGTTACAATGTGCTTATTGTTGATTATCTTATCTGATCCAATGAACTGCAAACAAATCTAACGCAAATTAACACAAGGGTCTATACTATAATGAGATAGACATTTTGACTTTGTATCTGAATTAGGTATGGATAAATGTTATTTCATTTTATCAGTTATAAAAAAAAAATACAATTAAAAATTGCATTGCATACACAGAATTTCTATAATTTGAATTATGTGTGGTGTTTCCATGGTAACCAATAGAAATGTTATGTTGATTATATTTTCTAATTTTTGAGTAGTATTAACTATATCATATTTTATATCTCATGTTATTAATTTATTCCCAAACTTGAAGATTCATTAAAATAGTATTTCCTCATTTTATTGACATAAAAATAAAACAAAAATATTTATTTTTGTGCTTATATAGGCATTTCTAAATCAGCCGTTTTTACCTTAAATTGAGAAATTTTGCAAACATCATAATTTTTCCGTGTTCAACACATACATAGAGTTTTCTGAAAATGTAAATTACTCAATTTCGCCCATTTACCCCGTTGTGACCAAAAATCACAGAACAGGCCACATATAGTAATATTAACACATATAGTAATATTAATACAGGGTTCATACCGACTTTCTCCAATGAAATTCAAGCACTTTTCAAGCACTTTTCAAGGGAAAAAATCCAAATTTAAGCACTTTTTTAGTCCGACCTTCTGAAAACTGTATATTATTCTGTGGCCAATACTGACAATATTTTCACTAAATTGGTCTCTTCTTGCCTAACATTCTATGTGAATTTCAACAGTCTGCACTACCCTGCTACAGTAACAACTGTTTAATCAAAAGTAAGATATTTCATTATGATATAGTAATTGACCAAGGCATTACACATACCAAAAAAAACCCTGTTATTTGTATTGAATATCATAATGTATTCTAAATGTTCATAACAGATATTCCAGTGGTATAATATTGCTGCTACAAAATGTTAAAGACAATTATGCATCTGATACAAATAAATTCTGAAGTAAAAATAGAAAACTACAAATGTACAGAATCTCGCAACGGTAATATAAAATGCCATGTATTAATTGAGGCTTGTAAAAATTAAACTTATTAAGTAATTTTCTACAGCAGGTACACATGTACATATAAATCTGTTATAGATGCAATAGTGTACTGTATATGTTCAGACTGAGAGTCTGCACTCATTTAAACAGATTGCAGTTTCTTCACAGTATCATCTAATTTATTTGACAATCAGTCAAGTGCAACTTTTTTGTCTTTTGTCTTTTGCAGTACAGTCAACTCGCCAACAGTCACACCAATAGGGGGTCACTATCGTGTATTTCATGAAAAAGTATAATCAAATCAAAAACAATTGTTGCATAGTGTGTCCTTTGGATAAATGTACAATTTTACAAATTTGTGAATAGATGCTTCAACTGTTGATTTGACAGGGATGATAATGCTGTAAACAGTCATCATTTATTGACAATAGTGAGTGGTTTTGTGTACATCATTTCATTATAGGTAATGTTTATTTGTTTTCAATGAAACCTTTTTAAAACTGAAATATGGTTAAATGACAGTGTTATAATCTGTTTTTTTTAGTTTTTGTGATCATATGATATTTTTTTAATTGTCGTACTTTTATTGGTCATTTTTGCAAAAAATCAGAAGTGTACTGCGGCAAAATAATAATACAGAAAAATAATATAATAGAATTTATTTTTACATCTTGTCATATATACACAAAAGCAAAAAGACCACAATTCTAACGGAAATATTTAACGTTTTTTGGCATGTGATTCTCTATTGGCAAGTTGAAAGTACGTCTGAATGAACTGGGTTAACCGAATGAATTTGCTTCACAGACAAGCTGCATTTTACGTGGCTTTTCAACGCCGATTCCCCCATACTGTCGATCTCTATACCTGTTCTGCGTTCTTTACAATATGCTTTGACTTTAGAATCGGCATTGTCAACAAACCAAGGGTACTTCAAAAGCCACCCTTTCTGAAAAATGCATTTATTCGCTGGCATATTTCAACTTGTCAGCACCGTAATGGCATAATGCGTACAACAAAAACCGAAGTAGACCAATTGGCGGAAGATAAGTAGAAGTTGCCTCCCTTACGTTTTAAAACCCATGCCAACCCGTACCGATCCAGCACCTACCTGTATGAATAGATCGGAACCATCATAAATCGTGAAAAAAACTACCACTTCCGACTTACGGAAATTAAATATTTTTATCCGTTGTTCAAGCACTTTTCCAGCCAAATTCAAGCACTTTCTATGCACTTTTCAAGGCTATGGTTGAAAATAAGCACTTTTAAGCACTCCAGATCGTTGTTAAGCACTTTTCAAGATAAACCTTGATTTTCAAGCACTTTTCAAGGTCTGTGCGAACCCTGTAATACTTAAGTTTAATTTAAAAATTCATCTCTATAAGCATAGCTGGACTAAAAGTGACCAATTATGTAATATAAAAAGATTCATGTACACTTTTTTATTTAAGTCTATATATTCTTTGTTAAATGTGAATAACCTAACAAATAATTTTGTAAACAAGGTAAATTTGTGACGAAGAAACTCACAGATATATTGTAGGTGGCATTGTTTTTATGACCTGGGGCTCAAAGCCACACATAATGGCTCCAAGTGAGGCAAGGAAGGCTGTATCATTCTGGGACAGGTTTGTCAAACCCCGGTCTGCAAGCACATTGGACGCCAGAGCTGAAGACTGGAAAACAAATAAAAAGACGGATCAAACGTTTATTGCACATGTAGGCTCCCCCACTTAAAGCATTCGCCACTGTGACCTTGACTTTTGATATATAGAGTTGAAAATAATTAGAGGTTATGTTTTGTCAAGAATAACTAGCATACTTTTTTACACAAGAGGGTATAAGGCTCTAAGTTGCTCAACTGAGCCATGTAGAAACTAAACTGTTCTGTGCTGATTTTGTGATGTTTGTGTAATAAGTTTAGCTTTTTATCTAGGTTATTTGTATCTGTATGACAAAGATTTGATGTGGTTGACTGGGCAGTATGAGAATAATTTGATATTTTCACTTAGAAAACTAACAAACTAGTAGCCCCTAGGGTGGAGCCAATTTTCTCACCAGGGGCTTGATTGAAAAAACAAAACAAACAAAACAACAACTAAGTAGAAGACCACTATATGATATTGCACAATAAGTATTCAACATCGAACCCCTTGTTGTTTCAGAGAATAAAATATTTTAAGTTATGAGTTTGCAAAAACTGTCGATCCGCCGGTCCTGACCGGCAAATTTCACTCAGGACCAGAATAATAATAAATACCATATTTAAGTAAAATATAAAATATAAAAAAAGTAAAAAATCGGTTTGGATCACATTAAATTACAATTCATCATGTTGAAAGTCAATATAATTAAACAATTGTAATGGAATAGACTGTTTTAGTATCAGACGTGATACCTGCATTTATATTTAATTCTTCTCAAACCAATCATATACAAGGATTTTCACAACAAGTTTTCCCGACTTGCCTCAACTTCGAAGACAATAAAGTGACTGAATTCTGGTGATTACAGGCATGGTTCAAACAGAAATCTCAAACCTAAATTCAAGCACTTTTCAAGGACTTTTCAAGGCCAAATTTTCATTTTCAAGGCCGAGCACCGTACGTTAGTTTCCTTTAAAAACTGCATTTTCAAACCAGATTTACATAGTAAATATCATTTTTTTATTTGCTCAAACACATTACACTTATTCCACAATAACTCATACGTGTTATTTCTAGTTATTACATAGAAATACAGGTTATCCATCCTTAACACAATGAGTGTCACATATGTACGATACAGCCAACGCGGCTCAAACATAATCCGCGGCTACGCCACGGCCAGATTATTAGTACGCGGCCGCCGAATCGTGTGTTCACGCGGCGTATCGCCGTGGCAATCGGCATCGATCCGCGCAACGACGCAGAGTCTGTATTAACCTCGCGTAATTTCGCGGAGTAAATCCGCCGCATACGTACGCGGCAGATCGAGTGAAAAGATATCCACCCACATGTACATACATGTATGTGAAGCGTAGAATTAATTACGCGCAACTGTTAATGTTTCGTTCGATTATCATTATTAAATTTGTAATCCGAAACACACTTTCGAATTTTAATGCTAACGCGACCTTTGGCAAATTCTAGCGTCAAATAAACAGTGCTAAAATATCCTTTGTTTCATAAAAAGCGCGCGAAAATTATGCAGACATGTAGAACGTCGTTTGGAAAGTTTGGGTGTATTTTATGTTGTATAAAAACATGAACATCACGTCAAGCGTAAATCGCGTGTTCAGTTGAAAAAAAGCACCGATTAGACGTTATTTCATCATCTCTATAAATAGTAACACATGCCAAAATGTATTTGATACTTAAGGAAATATCGAGAATGTTTGTGTATCATAAATATTTACCAGCATTTGCTTTAAAACTGGAATATACAGAATTACCGGGTAATTAGTAGCGATATTAACTGTATAATATGAACAAAATAAAACGTGTTTACATACACATATTCAAACAATAGTTATAATAAGCTGATAATTAACAAAACAACAAATACGTCGTCACCGTCTTGATTATTGATGTTGCTTCAAGCTGCTAATTTTCTTAGCTTAAATATAATAGCAAAATCAACATGCAATTAATTCATAAATCAACCATATGCTGGAGCCTTGACCACTTGTATGTGCGAAAACATAATTACGTGACAGTGTTTATGTGTGAAATGCATACACTACGGGCGGGAAACAAACTTAATTGGCCAGACACATTAACTATGCTTACATGTATATGCTAAGACAATCCGCGCACAATACATTTAATATGATTTTAATTATTATTATAATTGTTCTTTCAAAATTTGTAAACTACATGTAACTAAAAAAATTGAAGATTTTTTATTTCATGATGCGCATCGATTCGGCATCATGTCGCGGATCGCGGCATGCCTCGGCGGACAGATGCGAAGTTTCGCGGCGAAATGCGACTTGCCGCCGCATACTGACGCGGCTTCAACGACTGAAGCGGCATCGACTCGTTTCGCCTTGCCGCCGCGGATCGCGAAATACGTTTGTTCCGCATTGGCTGTACTGTATTTACATTTAAAAGTTATTACAAACAAACACATTGTCTCTTTCTATGCTCACATCAAACAGACTAGTTCATTACATTTGAACAGCAGTCAGTTACTATAACATTTTGTCTTTAACAGAATTGATTTCCTTTTCCAGTTCTTCCAGCTCTCTCCTCTTATTCAGTTAACCACCCTGGTTTGAAACGACACTTCCCCATCCCTGCGTTTTCACTCGCAAAAATTGATCACAATGAAGAACCTCTGACGTAGTACACATAATCTGTGACGTGTACACATAATGTTTCGTACTAAATAGTGTACGAAACTTATATTTCGTATTCAACTTTTTTTGCGCGAAGGAATTTATGATAAATTTTCATAATATTTCCCTTAAGAACGATTTAAGTAAAATAATAAAAGCGATGATAAAAGTAATTTTGAGCATAAATAAACATTTTCAAGGCTTTTTTACATGAAATAAGCACTTTTCAAGCACTTTTTCAAGGCCAACCTTTGTTCAAGGGCTTTTCAAGCCTTGGACTCGTTTTCAAGCACTTTTCAAGCCCTGTGCGAACCCTGACAGGTATTTTCATTGTCAAATTTGTATAGTTTAATCTTGTTTTAATCTCTTATGTTCATTGTTGGAAAATATTGAACGATGTAGCAAATGAACAAAATGTCATTTTCTGGTTCAAATGTTCATACTGCTTCTAGCCTCACCCTGTACCTTTCGGGATCCTTGATCTTTCCCTAAGTTGTTAAATGTGTATGTGATGAAGCAATAATTCTTGTATGCAATAATAATTTATATCACATAATAAGAAGGCAACAGAAAGATATATTTAAACATAAGAATAAAACATCTAAAAGGCACTCTCTTTTATTGTGTTTTGCTGTTATAGTTTAGTTGGACTGACAGAAAATGATTCAGACTGACAAATATTTCAAGTCAGCCAGTTTGAATTACCCACAGATTTTTCAAGATTTTGCAAATTCTGCAAGCTATATACAAGTCAACATGTATATGAATCTTGAAACAATTTGGGCGTTATTAGTTTTTGACCCAAAAGACATGATTTGAAAAAAACTTAGTTTAGGACAACTTTACAATTTTACATGCCAAGTATTAAACTCCTGACCATTATTGTTTCAAAGATATGAAGAAATTTTACTATATAATTGTGTATAAATCATTTGAAATCTGGGGCTTGGCAGGTTTTGACCCAAGGGGCATAATTTTAACAAACTTAGCAGAGGAGTACTGTCAGATGTAACATGCCTAATAACAAACTTCTGGGCCTTGTGTTTGAGAGGTTTTCACTACAAAAATAAAAGGGAAAAAAGTGACCCCTAGGGCAGGGCCAATAAAGACCCAAAGCTAATGATTTGTACAAACTTTTGTTTTCTTCTTTGTAAAAATGCAGTGTAAAGTGCCGTCACAAGTTAATCTGGGACAGCACTTAACGCACATGCATTATATAAGCCCAGTTCACCCAGTGCGCCGCTCATTTGAATGACTTCTACCTGATTGGTTGACCAGCCTGCTTGTTTACCCAGGGCAGTCACCAGGATGGAGTTGTTCAGGTTGAGGCAGTTAATCTCGGTCACAGTCAGTGTCTGAGCCAGTGTGCCAATACTGCTGATGTCTTCTATGTTACAGGCAGAGGAAACATTGTAAGCCTGAAATAAACACACAGCTACTTTGATAAAGGAAAATAGATTGTTATGCACTATGAAACTAAGACCAAAAGTCTTCTGTTGTGACTTCACAAACAAGACCACGGTTTCTCCAACTTTGACAAAACAGAACCAAATTAGAAAGATGGTCTAGTTCAAATGTTGTTTTATGTTTTTAGTGTTTCATCAATCTAGCAGCAATACTTTTCATGTGGTGTGTCACACATTTTCAACAAGACACGTGTCTGTTTGACAAAGATGCCCCAACATTCAATGCAGGCATTATTAGATGTAAAGCAACATGTGGCAAATGTAGTCATGATCACCTGAATACATTCTACAAAGAATAAAAGGGACACTCGTGAAAATATTATTTTATATGATAACTCGTGAAATAAAATCGATATTCCATCGAATCCAACAAATATCCTCTATATAATACTATTACACAATCATGTGTATATAATATCAGAAAAATTGAACATTCGTCTGCAGTCAGAACTGAATTACAATAGGCTGGCAAAAGATCCTCAGTGTTTTTTTGTTTGAGTTCATGTTTTGTATGATATCTTTGATAATAATAAACTGGGCTTTTTTTAAGTGGACAATCCCTTGCCCGTGCCGGGTTAAAATCGTCTCGGGCAAGTGATTTTCCAAACGAGATAGCCCGCGGGGCAAGTCCGTTTCATATAAACATCTTTCCAGTATTTTTTTTTACTTTTCCCCTGGTATCTATTTATTTTCTTTGGGTCAATATAATTTTGTATCTTATACAAGTAAAACAAGATTTGATTGGTCACTTGCTTTGTATAGCATATCTAAATGCTCAAAACAAGTTCTACTTGGCAGACGTTTTGACATGGAGGACGGTAGCATTCAGCCGATGTTTCCTATTTTAAACAAGAAACCGTGGAGACAGGTGATGCTCCCAAAGTTTTTTTTGTCACAATATTGCACTATATATTCAGATAAAAGGAAACGTCTTGAGGGCACAGTAGTTGGGCGAACAAGATTTTTTTATAGAAAATTTCAAAGGGCCATAACTCTGTGAAAAATCATCTGACCAAAACCCGCTGATAATATGCACATATCCTCTTGGTAGTGAAGCTTCCCATAAAGTTTCATTGAATTCTGGTCATTAGTTAATGAGAAATAGCCCGGACAATAATTGCACTATATGTACAGTTAATGGAAAATTTCAAAGGGCCACAACTCTGTGAAAAATCATCCGACCAGAACCGGTTGATAATATGCATATCTCCTCTTAGTAGTGAAGCTTCCCATAAAGTTTCATTGAATTCTGGTCATTAATTGCTGAGAAATAGCCCGGACAAAAACTGTGCACGGACGGACAGACAAAGCAGAGTCTATATGCTCCCCCCAAAAAATTTTGGGGGAGCATAATAAAAATAATTCGGAAAACTCAAAGAAACAAACAAAAAAAGAAAAGAAGTGAAAATATGAAAATGAATCATGAAAGCGTATCTTTCAAACATTGTGACTTGATGAATTTCAATGGCTTAAATTTGATAACAAGTCGTGATTGATGAAATGCAAGATTTGTTTCAAATTTGAAAACAATGGTAGTTTCTTAACAGGTTCATTTTTTTTTTCGAAAAGATTATGTAAAAGCACACGAAGATTTACAGTCACACTACATGAATGTAAAAAGGAAGAGGATCAATATAATAGTGACTCAACAAATGAAGAAGAAGCATATACAAGTAAAGTGACTTCTATGAACATAAACATAATTGCTGTGGAAAGGATTGTTCAGAGTTTGAAAATCATGTTTAATATGCAGACCGTTTGAAACTTGCTAAGAATGCATATGAAGAGTTTCTCACTATTTAAAACTGTAAATAACTTGTTAATATATGTATAGATATAGTGAAGTATACATTTTTAAATAGTAATAAACTCATTATATGTAATCTATACAATAGTCACTATTCAATAAAATTAAACTGTCCATATTTTGTTTTGTAGTCAACTTTATTTTATAAATTAAAAAAAATAAAATAGATCTATTTAATATAGCTGAAATTATATATTGTATAATAATTCATATGAATAATTTTTTTAAGATCAATAAAAAACTGACTTCTGAATAGGGCATCCAGTTTTTAATGAGGGCAAGTAAATGTTCCAAGAAACATGCCCTCAAGTCAAGTGAGTGTCAATTTCTTACGTAAACCCCTGAATAAAGGCTGGGTAGTATGGCACATCCAAAATTGGGAATGGGTGAAACCAATTTACTGCTAGCTAGAGAACTGGAATGTTGCTTATTTACATACATGGTAAGTCCTAAATTAGATACAGACAGCCCGCAAATTCAGTCTTGTGCATGCATTGATAAGAGTCGATTCATTGTTTGTTGTTGTAGAGCTGAGCTTTCATTACACTATTAAATACATAATCTCCCACATGTGAGGTTATAGTCATTTGACTATATACATTTTGTATTACAAACATCTACGACAATTCAACAACAGAAAAAACATGCAATCATAGGAGAATGCACGTGTCCCAATAAGATAAAACAAGAAACCGTCGGAGACGGGTGATGCTCCCCAAAGTTTTTTTTGTCACAATATTGCACTATATATTCAGATAAAAGGAAACGTCTTGAGGGGCATAACTTTGGACAAAATAAACGATGGATGGTTTAGTAACTTAAAAATTTCAAGGGCCATAACTCTCTAAATAAATAATCTAACCAGAACCCACAGATAACATTTGCATCTCCTCAAGGTAGTTAAGCTTCCCATAAAGCTTCATTGAATTCAAGTCAGTAGTTGGGGGGGACAAGAATTGCACTATATGTACAGTTTATAGAAAATTTCAAAGGGCCATAACTCTGTGAAAAATCATCCGACCAGAACCGGCTGATAATATGCACATCTCCTCTTGGTAGTGAAGCTAGTGAAAAATTTTGGGGGAGCATAATTAAAATGCAAAAAAGTACTGTTTGTGAAACACTATGTCCCCGTATATGACGTTTGACCTTGAAGGATGACCTTGACCTTGACCCTTCACCACTCAAAATGTGCAGCTCCATGAGATACACATGCATGTCAATTATAAAATTGCTAGCTGCAATATTGCAGAAGTGACATTACATGAGCAATTTTGACCCATATTTTTGACCTTGAAGGATGACCTTGACCTTTCATCACTCAAAATGTGCAGCTCCATGAGATAAACATGCATGCCAAATATCAAGTTGCTATCTTCAATATTGCAAAAGTACTCATAAAATGAGCGATTTCGGCCACATATATTTGACCTCTGACCTTGAAGGATGACCTTGACCTTTCACCACTCAAAATGTGCAGCTCCATGAGATACACATGCATGCCAAATATCAAGTTGCTATCGTGAATATTGAAATATTGCAAAAGTGTACATTAAATGAGCGATTTTGACCCATATATTTGACCTTTGACATTGAAGGATGACCTTGACCTTTCACCACTCAAAATGTGCAGCTCCATGAGTTGCATATGCATGCCAAATATCAAGTTGCTATCTTCAATATTGCAAAAGTTATTGCAAATGTTAAATTTGGCGCAAACCAACAGACCAACCAACAGACCAACAGACAGGTCAAAAACAATATGTCCCCCACTACTATAGTGGGGGACATAAAAAGCACATATTTTCAGCACACAATACTCACCGACAGCATTTTTGCTTTGAGTGCAGCTTTCTGTTCCGTATTCCAGTTCAAAGAACCAATTTCCAAGATGCAGTCCTTGAAGTCATTGCCAGTTATCCCTTCTATTTCAGTCACATTGGCCATCACAAAGAGATCTGGAAACGCCTGGATGTTGGAGCACGTCCAGAAACCTGTTATCAGACAACAGGGCTTTGTTTGACTTATCATTACCAAGAGCAGTCAGCACAGGCTCATCACTTTGCACTTTTTATGAAAGTTTTGGTTTAAGGTAGCGCACCCGTAATGATTTTCCGCGATTTATTTTACAATCATTACCGATCTTCAATGATCCGTTATTTCCGAGAGATGATTTTTTTTTTAAACTTCGAATTTTGATATTTGTTTACGTAATTCCTTTATATTACAGTATTTTCACAATAAATATTGACTTTGATCCAAATATCTTCTGAAAAATACGATTTCGCGATTTCTTCAAAGCTCGCAGAGCCTTTTTAACTGTTTACTTATTTATATCTAATTTAAGCTTTTACAAATGTGAAGTTGCTGTGGCCGAGTGACTAAGGGAATAGACTAGAAATCTTTTGGGATCTTCTCGCACAAGGTTCGAATCCTGCCGACATCGCATACTTTTTGCGGCGCGTTTTAGTTCTTTTCTAACGTAATTTGATTTAATATAGCATATAAGCTATGTTTGTTGTTAAATATGTTGCAATTGTTATGCACATTCTTCAATTTTTAAAATTAAAACAAGGTTATGGTAAAATTGGGTGATTTACTGCTGAAAATACAAATCATGCATGTTGAATTTTTATTTTTATTTAAAAAAAGTAAACGGTAAATCTGTCTATTTCTTTGTATTTTTGCTGTATATAGTGTATCTATAAAAACTAAGTTCAAAATATTACTTAAATGATACTAATTTTGAATTTTATGACATTTTGTTTTAACCAACCCAATTTCTACTTGGCTGAAACCACTTACATTTCATGGGCTCTTCCATAAATAACAAGTTATAAAAAATAAATGTCTGTATAAGAAAACTTTTTTCATCTTGTTTAAACTTAAAACACCTTTACTGCATCTTTACACACCAACTCCATGCTCATATTTGGAAATCTGGATGAATTATGGAACTTTATTTTATGCTTTCCGGTGGTTTATAGAGAAATATTAGTGAATTAAAACTGATAATTTCACTGTTTCAAACAATGAAAATAATCAGTGAAAATTATCGATAACTTTCACTGTTAACTGTGAAATGACGTCATTTTTTTAACGAAATGACGTCATTATCCCAGTAAAATTCTTTTGTTAAACTCTTTAACAATGTATATAAACTGTGAAAAAGCATTAAATAAAAACAAAATTTGTTGGATTCGGTGGAATATCGGTTTTTATTCACTCGTGATCATAGAAAATATATATTTTCTATGATCACTCATGAATTAAAATCGATAATCCACCGAATCCAACAAATATCCTCTATTTCATATACCCCTGGGTTGCACATAAACTAGACACAAGCGAGTGTGAAGGTGGTTTTGAAAAAATCAGTATATATTTTTTTTAAAGCATGGAAAGCCTACCTAAAAATTTGCATGTAGTTCAGTGAAATGATGCTGATTAAGAAAATAATACATTAGATTATATTTGGATAGGTGCCCATTACGAGTGCGCTACCTTAAAGCCAATTTTCTAAACAAAAATCCAGTGTAGGCAGAAAGTATTTTCCCTGATTGGCCTGTGCAGACTGACCTGCGACAACACTTTAGGCACATGCATTAAGCCTACTTTCACAGAACGCTGCTCATATATAAATCTTCATCCCATAGAAGAAATGCTTTGTTATTAGACGCTTTCCTTCATTTGCCCCTATAATTGATGATTGAGTCCTATAAACACTAAACAGACCATCAACAAGATGTGTTTGTGAAACACAATGTCCCCCTATATGATGTTTGACCTTGAAGGATGACCTTGACCCCTATATGATGTTTGACCTTGAAGGATGACCTTGACCTTGACCCTTCACCACTCAAAATGTGCAGCTCCATGAGATACACATGCATTTCAAATATAAAATTGCTAGCTTCAATATTGCAGAAGTGACATAACATGAGCAATTTTGACCCATATATTTGACCTTGAAGGATGACCTTGACCTTTTACCACTTAAAATGTGCAGCTCCATGAGATACACATGCATGCCAAATATCAAGTTGCTATCTTCAATATTGCAAAAGTATTCATAAAATAAGCGATTTGGGCCACATATATTTGACCTCTGACCTTGAAGGATGACCTTGACCTTTCACCACTCAAAATGTGCAGCTCCATGAGATACACATGCATGCCAAATATCAAGTTGCTATCTTCAATATTGCAAAAGTACTCATAAAATGAGCGATTTTGGCCACATATATTTGACATCTGACCGTGAAGGATGACCTTGACCTTTCACCACTCAAAATGTGCAGCTGCATGAGATACACATGCATGCCAAATATCAAGTTGCTATCTTGAATATTGAAATACTGCAAAAGTGTACATTAAATGAGCGATTTTGACCCATATATTTGACCTTTGACCTTGAAGGATGACCTTGACCTTTCACCACTCAAAATGTGCAGCTCCATGAGATACATATGCATGCCAAATATCAAGTTGCTATCTTCAATATTGCAAAAGTTATTGCAAATGTTAAAGTTGGCGCAAACCAACCAACCAACCAACCAACAGACCAACAGACAGGGCAAAAACAATATGTCCCCCACTACTATAGTGGGGGACATAAAAATGTCCTGTTTACTTAGGTTATACATGTACTGAGGCAATCCGCAAAGGCTTATCAGGGACCATACTTTCCACCTAATTTTGAATTTTATTTAGAGGAAAATGTTTATCAGTTTTCTCAGAACATGGCTCATATATATCATACTTGTTGCAGATCGCTTCCTCCTTGCAGTGGATGACATAAGCGCATTCTTGAGCGTGAGAAGGAATTTGAATCTGGCCTCCTTGAGCTGTGCCCGGCCTGCGTCATCCAGCCACTGTTCACACTCTTTTCTAGCCCGCATACCATCAAGGTCCGTCGGTACCAACTTAGTAAGAAGACTCTTAGCCATGTTCTTCAACACAGTCTACAGAGAGAAAAATATCAACGCTGACATGAAGAAATGGTTTGTTTTATTGAGTGTGCTCTGCAAAAAGGGTGTTTAATGAATGTGCACAAAGTGTTTTCCCGGATAACCCTGTGCAGTCCGGACAGGCTATTCAGAGAGAACACTTTCCACCTAAACTTTTGCTAAGAAGAGTCTTTCTGTAAATGAAAAATATCATAAAAGCCGAACATGTCCTCCAAGATTAGCCTGTGCATACTGCACAGGCTAATCTGGAATGACACTTTATGTACAGTCATTTAACCTCCTTTTCACAGAGTTTGGCCCAAATGGATCTAATCACAGTCTTCAACAATGTTTTAATCATATCTCTGCTGTCAGTTAACCTTTTCACACTTTCACTAAATAATTTGGTTTACCAGTACTAAGTGCATGTACATATCTTAGTAACTGACAATTGCCCAGATTGAATCAGAGTGGGAGAATTTACATAGAAATAGAAATAATTGTATTACCAATTTCCAAACAAAAGATGCAGCCAGGACAGACATTGAACTAATTGTGGTTGGGACTTCCAATGTACACAATTTGCATTTTCAAATAACTAGTTTCCATGTTGCTGACATAATCTATGCATATTGAATGTTTATAATTGAAGAAACATTTTGCTTTTGATAAATACCCTATTTCTGGCCATAACAATTGGTTTTCCTCTCATTGGCAAAGCAGGAGTGTGTATTGCTTTTTCCCATATTGCAATGAACTGATTCGCCCATTATCATCCAAAACATTCTCACCTTATTCAGACTTGCTTGTGAAGCGGCAGGTAAGTGGTACATGGCACTGGAGAGCTTGTACATGTCGTCAGTCGTCAATTCAGGGGCAGCCACACTTAAAATACACAAAGATACATGCATGAAATGCCACTAAGCCACATGAGTAGGATACCAAACCAGGGATCATATTTTTTTCGGTTTTGTCGGTCCTAGACAGATTGGGGTCATGAAAGACCGATTGAAAATCCCAAAGAGTCAGTCCGATTCTGTTTGCTAAAATTCCCATGTCATGAAATCGATTACGCAGTGCACATGCTAGCATCCCCTAATTACATTCTTATCTCAATTAGGTGTGATAAACCATTCACTGCAGTCTCTAAACCGGTCAGGACCAGTCTATTGCACGTCAGCCGACTAGTATCAGCGTATGACCCCAAACAACGAAGATTCGCGCGGTTGTGTATTAGTCAAGCGTGAATAACCCAGTGTCAATATCAATCAATAATTTCACTGGCTTTTACCTAGCACACTAATCGGTCCGTAATGTGTGCTCGTCCAAGATAAAATCGCACAGTTACTTCAGAGATTAAAACCTCGATGTTATCCTCATGGAAACTGTGCATTTCATGCATGATTCAATCAGTAAACTTTCATATAAACAAAGAAGAAAATCGGATATTCTGCAATAATTGTGAGCAGACCATATACACTGAAAGGACGCGCTGTAACTAAACAAAACATGCCGATACAATTTATACCAGCGTTATAATCCGGCAATAAATGAATGAAAATTGTGGTTTAGATTAACAGAACAGCCGAAAGTTATTTTTATGGGCGGAACTTCACATAAAATAGTACACAAGAAAAATAATATACATTGTATAAATCTTTAGTAAAAATTGTGTTAGAATCGAAATAATTCGTGTACTTTATTGTTTGTTGTTGAATAACCCACGACCAGAAGTTAAGATGCGTGTTTTTAATCACTTGTGCTTCGCACTTGTGATTTAATCCCTACCCATCCTGACTATCGGCCGTGGTTTATTCGACAACAAACTATAACGTACACGAATTGTATTTCAACTATTTGGTTTTATTATTGCCAGTCCAACCTACGCACAGACATTTGTTAGATTCAATGCATGTGTGTAAGCTATTATCGAGTCGTCAATGATTTAAAACATCGGTAGACTTACACAGGTTAATAATATTGACAACGATGATAAGTCAGACAAAACAGTTACCGAAACAACAATGAAATAGCTAATGATTAAACCAATTGAGAAAACTTCCGTTTAAAAAAATGCTTAAGGCAATTTAACTTGTACATTATTATACCCTCTTCATGAATGTCAAAATCAATGGTATATATTTTAACGTAATGTGTCATAATTTCGGATAAAAATTTTCGGACACTTTTTCCCCGTTTAAATCCAGACCGATTGATGTTGCTGGAAAATATGATCCCTGTACCAAAAAGATGAAAGTTAAACCAATAGAGAAAGCCGCATCATGTGAAAATGGGTCTTATTCCATATGCGGCCTGTTAAGCTCAAGACCAGCCGTCACATATATGCAGTCAGGTCATGTAGTTCCTTGTCTTTTAATGTGACCATGAAAACTTGCCTGATATTAATGCAGCAAGCATAGCTCCCGACCGCAATGTGCGGGCTGGTCTTTAGCTATGCTGGCCCATATGGTATCAGACCCATATTTCGCATGACAGGACTAAACATTAGATTTTATTAAAAAGACACAAATTAAATAGCTTATGTGTATTACATTTAAATGGCTCATGTTTGTCCTTTTTATTTGACCAGCTTAAACTAATTGTGTGTCCCATTCAATAAGGCCAAATTTTTTTATTAAAATGATTTTCTGATTTTTTTTCTTAAAGTGTCTGGTAGGAGGACGGAAAAAAAAAATGGGTGACCAAATATGCACTTATTTTAAAAATGTTATGTTATGAAGTTCTTTTTACTAAGCAACCACAGTGATTTTTTTCAAACATGTTGATGTGCAAAATGATCATAATCAAACTGTAGGTCTTGATGTGCAGTTTTTAAATTAGTTTGAATTAAAAAATATCTTAATATCTTAGTTCAAAAGTTATGCAATTTTTTCACTTGTCTGTAATAAACTTTTTGGTGATTTTTTTATTTTTTTTTCCACAAGGAATCCATATGTTGCATTAAAAATACTTTATCTCAACAAACAACCAATAAGCTATTGAGGCTATTGAGGTTTTAAAGAAACATTTATAGTTTATTGTCCAGTAAAAATCAATACGGCAGACAAATACAAATAGCATAATAAAACGCTTTTCAGGGGTTTCACGGCCCAAAAAAAGTTGTCGCCACTTTATCGCGGTGTGAAAACCACCCGTAATTCAAACTTAATCAATAAGGACAATCATTTAAGGAACCTTACTACATTAATGAATAATGGCATTGACTATATTTTTGTTACTTTGAGAAGTATGTTAATACATAAATAACAATAAGTACCTTCATAAGTCTTAATAAGCTTTATTTTTATATAAATAACATTTTTTCCACTTGATAAACCAGATAACCAACATAATATAATACCATTAACAATAATGTAACAGTATGCTGCATAAATATTTCAGAATTATTTATTAAAACCTAGAATCACACAAATATATATCATCTGAAAGGAAAAATAAATAAAACATCAGAAAATAAAGCATCGCAATTCAAAATGTAAAACAGTTTATACATTTGGTCATTTGGACATGATATACATCATCTTATGTTTATTATCAATTTTCACAAATTCTAAAACAACACCTTTTGTTAAAAGGTTTTCGGTTAGTTGTGGTGGTTGATTTCCAGGTTCAATTAAATGAATATTTTTTCACATCTATGTCTTGACAGAAAGGCCCAGGATAATTGCCAGCATCCATTCTTGCTGTCTGAAATAACACAAAACATATTTGTACAAACTATATACAACAAATCAACACATAAATGTCACTATCTTTATATATGTCCAAATTTTAACATATCCGAAATATAGTACATCGAGTAAAGGACCTTCTTTTGATTTCAGAAATAGTTGGTTTCTTAATTAAAACATATTGTTCCCAGAACATTTTAATAATGGAACTGTTAAACACAAATGCCTGTTGAAACAAGTTAACATGTGTTTTTGTCATGGCATTGATTAAAGAAATAGCGTCCCTAATAATCGTTATAATTATTGATCTTCATGACAGTTAATCCCAGGATAACACAATTGATAGTTCAATGTCATAAAGGAGCTGTTAATCCGATAATAACCCCCATACACTTGTCTATTTTTTTTGGACATTCATGGCTTGAAATCGTTTTAAAAACTGTTTTGCAAATTTTGAACTTTTGGAACGAACAGTTCAGAACAAAACCGAACTTTCGTACCCATTGAAATTAACGGAAAAACACATATAATATGCACAAATTCGTCACTACAACTACATTAAACAAAACATAAAATTTTTACTCTAATATATTACTGTATTTGTGCGTCAAATATGGAATGTGTAAAGTTGATAGGCGTAAATGGGTTTTGGATTGTGAGCACCTGTTAAATTAAAATCGTTCTTTTCTTATTGCTTTCCTCATATTTTTTAGTCATTTTATTACTAATAATTTCATAAAATTGAAAAGAAATAATAAAACATTTACTTACAAATCGATTCCATTCAGGATTTCATTTGACAGTTGCATAATTATTGAGAAGACTTTGCTGATGAAAGCGTTGTAGCGTTCTTCAACTTCTTGCACTAACAATGATGGCGTAGCTGTTGGTAAATTCCAGCACATGTACACAATGAAGGAGGTTCACGTATTAATGTGGGTAATTAAAACTGGGTTTACTATGATGATTTATAACTCATTGGAACTTTTTCTAAAACCCGGCAAGCGTTTCGTGTTTAACACTTTACCACTTAGATACATATTTTTACGCATTTTTAGTCCCTCAGAAAGTTAAATTTAAGTAAAGACCTTTCTCACTAAATTCAAGTTTTATAAGCTTCAACTCCTATCCTTAGATTCTGATGAGCAGTTAATTACTCGCAGGCTGTTCTGGTTTTATCCTGTTTGCACATAGCCATTTTCACTTTGCTTCTACGTGGGAAAGGGTTAAAAGCCACCTTTTGGCACCCGAAAAAAAAAAGATTTTTAATTTTTTTTTTCGTCAAAAATTGGAGTCGGCGGGTCCGAAAATCATTTTATTAAAACATTCTTGCCTAATTCTACTTTTAACAAGTCTGTTAAAATCCCATTAACACTCAATATCAACAAATATTTTGTAAAATAGTTTGAAAAACAAGGGCTGTTTGTAAAACATGCATGCCCCCCATATGGGCTCTCCGTTGTAGTGACAGCCATTGTGTGATATGTTTTTTGTCACTGTGACCTTGACCTTTGACCTAATGACCTGAAAATCAATAGGGGTCATCTGCCAGTTATGATCAATGTACCTATGAAGTTTCATGATCCTAGCCATAAGCGTTCTTGAATTATCATCCGGAAACCATTTTACTATTTTGGGTCACCGTGACCTTTGACCTAGTGACCTGAAAATCAATAGTGGTCATCTGAGAGTCATGATCAATCTACCTATCAAGTTTCATGATCCTACGAATAAGCGTTCTTCAGTTATCATCCGGAAACCATTTTACTATTTCGGGTCACCGTGAACTTGACCTTTGACCTAGTGACCACAAAATTGATAGGGGTCATCTGCGAGTCATGATCAATGTACCTATGAAGATTCATGATCCTAGGCATAAGGGTTCTTGAGTTATCATCCGGAAACAATTTTACTAGTTCGGGTCACCATGACCTTGATCTTTGACCTAGTGATCTCAAAATCAATAGGGGTCATCTGCAAGTCATGATCAATGTACCTATGAAGTTTCATGATCATAGCCATTAGCGTTTTTGAGTTAACATCCGGAAACCATTTTACTATTTCAAGTCACCTTGACCTTAATTTTTGACCTGAAAATCAATAGGGCTCAACTGCGAGTCATGATCAATCTACCTATCAAGTTTCATGATCCTAGGCATAAGCGTTCTTGAGTTATCATCCGGAAACCATTTTACTATTTCCAGTCACTGTGACCTTGACTTTTGACCTAGTGACCTGAAAATCAATAGGGGTCATCTGCGAGTCATGATCAATCTACCTATCAAGTTTCATGATCCTAGGCCTAAGCGTTCTTGAGTTATCATCCGGAAACCATTTTACTATTTTGGGTCACTGTGACCTTGACCTTTGACCTAGTGACCTGAAAATCAATTGGGGTCATCTGCGAGTCATTATCAATCTACCTATGAAGTTTCATGATCCTAGGCCTAAGCGTTCTTGAGTTATCATCCGGAAACCATTTATCTATTTCGGGCCACCTTGACCTTGACCTAGTGACCTCAAAATCAATAGGGGTTATCTGCGAGTCATGATCAATGTACCTATGAAGTTTCATGATCCTAGGCCCAAGCGTTCTTGAGTTATCATCCGGAAACCACCTGGTGGACGGACCGACCGACATGTGCAAAGCAATATACCCCCTCTTCTTCGAAGGGGGGCATAATAAAGTCAAAACATAAAGTCTTCTTATAATAACAGGCAAAATGTCAAAGCTGGATGCGATATGGTAACATATATTTAACGAGATACATAATACGTGTTTTTGTTCATTTTTTGTGTGACAATATATTCTATATAAATTTCCAGCGGCAATATCGGAACATTTATGAGTGAACGCATGGACCTTATACAAAGCACAGCCAAGTGAGCACTAAATCAAAGATAAAAGATACATAAACACAGTTATCTATTACATATAATTTCATTTGTGCACAATCTCTTTCTTTTTTTTATGCCCCTGAGGGCATATAGTGATCAGAATATCCGTCCGTCTGTCTGTCCGGCACACGTTTAGGTTTAAAAAAATTCTCATAACTTCTATGTCGCTTCCGAATATAACCTTCATATTTGGTATGCATGTGTATATGGACAAGGCCTTTCCATACGCACAAACATTTTGACCCCTTTGACCTTGACCTTAGGGTCCACGTTTAGGTTTTGAAAAAGCGTTTTTCCCGGGAATATGTCTTCTGATGGAGTCAGCTCTTGTTTCTTGCTGAATCGCTAAGAGCAGGACATCCTCCCTTGAGCTCCGCTTATAAATAACATAATGATTTATTATTAATTAGAACTACGTTGTGCTTCAGACGCTGCCAGAAGCCAATCTCGCGTTAGCTCCTAAATGTCCAGATATCGTTAATGGAATACATTGTCGCACAAAAATAAAAACGAGCATTTTGTATACGGTTAATTTTATGTTACCAGAACACATCTAGAGTTGAAATTTTGGATATTGCTATGAAGAACACTGATTTGTCTATGTTTAAACTTTATTTTAAATATATTTTACAAAATCTTCATTGATTTTGAGTGCTTATGGGGTTTTAAAATAAGATTAACCATGATGTCAGCAAGTTTTCACTTACGTTGCAAGTTTATTAGTGACTGCCTGCCCTTGCTCTGGACTGAGGCACATCCCTGACAACTTATCATACATTGCTTGGAAGGCACTGCTAGGCATGAGTGCCACCTGCGCAGGGGTCAGCTGAGCCAGGAGGTTTGAGCCCAGGGCTTCAATGGTATCCGCAGTGAAATTCTCCATCTTCAAGTTCTGTGACATAATTGATATTCTCATCTAAATATTAGCCTTTTCCTGGGAAAACTGGGCTTAGTTTTATGCATGTGCATAAATGTTGTCCCATATTAGCCTGTGCAGACTGCAGGGACAACGGTTCCCCTTAAACGGAATTCTCTTAGCAAAAAATCCAGTTATATGGGTAGGTGTCATCCTTGATCAGCCTCTGTAGAATGCAGAGGCTAATATAGGACGATGATTCCCCTTTTAAGGAAGTCTCTTAATGATTATCCAGTTTAGGCAATAGGTGTTATCCCTGATCAGCCTGTGCAGAATGCACAGGCTTATCTGGGAAGACATTTCACATGCAAATATCCCAAACTTTCCATAACATGGCTTGCATCATTTTACCACATAAGGAGCATTAGGTTTAACTTACATACAACCTTCTCAAAATACTCACAAACAAAACATTCAAGCTGCTGACTACTAGCCTTTACATTTTGATCAGAAAAAGTCAAGCGATTGTTGCTAGCTTTTTAAGCACTTGTTAAAAAGAACTATGTATTGACGTCTGAAATTCACTTTCATTTCCAAAAGCCAAAAGTCTGCCTTTTGAAATCGCTGATTTGTTGCCACACAGAATAAATTATGCATAAAGACGTTATTGTCATAATTATAATTTGTGACAAGCAATTTATGTGTGACCTTAACGATTGGAAAAGGGATTGAACAGGCTTGTATCCGATATTACCAATCATTGGTCCTGCAAAATCAAATAATTTGTAAGGACGTATATTATCAGCAATTTGTTTCTAAATCTATGACAATCCGTTTAATTAACCCTTTCCCTCTCAGAAGCAAAGTGAAAATGGCTATATGTGCAAACAGCATAAAACCAGCACAGCCTGGGAGTAACTAGCAGTCTGTTCAGGTTTTATGCTGTTTGCTGCTCATCAGTATCTGGTTTTGGAAATGAAGCCTTTAAAATTTGAATTTAGTAAGAAAGGTCTTAAATTAAATTAAACTTTTTCAACACATGCATAAAAATATGTATTAAGTGGTAAAGAGTTAATTGTTGCAAAATATTCCTATCATTACACACCTGGCATTTCATGCATCCACTGAAGAAATTGTTTCTGTGTGCTGCGTTGATTCTAACAAAGTTATCACACTTTCCAACTTTCTGGCAGACATCTGTACAGACGGGAGGATCCATAGAGGATAGCTGATCTTCTCTGCAAAATTATGAATATAGAAAGCAGCAATAAATATGCTTATTATGTTAAGTATTGGCATAGAAAATGTTAACTGTTCATGCAAATAAGAAAGCCACAATGACCCTAAAGGCTCACCATTCAAGGAACACATTTTCAAAAAGTTGAGATTGTGACCCAGTTATTAAACACTAAATCAATATTAAAACTGCATTTTTCTGAGATTTAACCTGCTGACCTAGTTATTGGATAAATGTTACCAAGATAGCCTATATACCATACGTTCTGACAAAGTTTCATCAAGATTTAGGCATAAATAAAGCCTTTAAAGTGATATCATCTTGTGTCATATATTTGAATTGTTGACCAAGTTTTTGGATGTACTTTACCCATATTTAAATTGATCCTTCATAAATAAACATTCAGAACAATTTTCATAAATATTAAGTAATAAATGAGGCTTCTAGAGTAGCAATAACACTTCTTTAAAATTTGACCTTGTGACCTAGTTTTGAGATGATGATGACCCAGTTTCAAACTCTGTTTAGATATTTTCAAACATTCTGACCCTTTTTTAGGTTGAGAAACAAATGTGGATTCTAGAGTAGTAATATGGCTTTCTAGGACTTGACCTGGTGACCTTATTTTTGATTGCACACAATCTAGAATCAAAGTCAACCTAGATATTGCCAAGATAAACATTCTGACCTAGTTTGATAAAACTTGGATCAAGAGGGCCATGAAAACCCTGAAGCACTCTTCTACATTCAAGGTTTATCATTTTTCAATTACTCGACCATGTGACTTATTTTTTTACCCCACATGACTCAGATTCAAACTTGTATCTTGATATTTATATTTGAAAAAACAAACATTCTGACAAAGTTTCATTAAAATTGTTATAAATTTTGTCTCTTAATTTGTTGCAAAGTTTTTCTAAGATTAAGGTAGTACAACTGTAATCATTTCCCGCGTTTTTTTGTAAGATCGGTTGACGTCGGCTAATGTCTATATATATCGTAACTGAAGTCGTGACATGTCCGTTTTGTTCAGTTTATTATTTACAAAGTATAAATCTTAAATAAAAACATGTTTTATATAATTCAATAATAGATTGTAATGATGATATGCATAGTACAATATATTACGACGTCAAAATAGATTTTTCTTTAAAAATTGTGTAAGGTCACAGATATATGATCAGAGCGTTTATATAAAATACACATACGGTAATCATTTATATAGACATTTAGTTCAAAGATGTAAATTACGACATTATTATCATTATATTATGGTCTTTGTCTATGCTCTATTTACTGTAAACATCGAGATACAGTAACCAAAAGTAAATGTGTATTTCTTTTAGATCTTGTACTTACTTTTATCTTTGCTATACGGTAGTTATATTTGTTTCTGCATTAAGTTATCTTGGACAGCCTGCGTGGACCAACCCGTGTAAACAATATGCTGTGGGCCTGTCCACATTAAACCTCAAAACAATATCGGACACAAACTTAAAAATAATGGAACAGCCAGCTGGTGAGGTGATAGAGCAAGTTGCGACTGAATCAGCAAGGATTGCAGCTAGCGATGCTATCTTAAATCAAATGACGTAAGAATCTATTATTTGGATTATCAGCGGTAACAATAAATTTTTGCATCATTACATGGAAAACATCAAACTATATAAAATGTGTTGTAAAACCAATTATCTATGTTGACCGCCATCTCACAGGTGTAAGTTAGGCAACGTTTGGCAGGCCTTTTTATACAAATCCTGCGGGTCAGAATGTCTGACCCATTCCCAATTCAAAATACAAGTATTTTCGCCCAATTAGCTATAAAATTTTCCCAATCCTAGAATAATAGCCAAAATAATATGTCAAAAATAACAATTATCTTCTTAAAACATCATGGTTTTGTTCTTCTATATGAAAACAAATTTCATGGCTGGTAGATCAGCAGTTCACACATTGTTTGGCTGGTAGATCAGCAGTATGATTATTAACCTAATAAAATTCCAATATATTATGTTGAGTTGCATTCTAAATGTGATATTGCATGTCAATATTTTACTAGATTGCAATGTCAACTATGTTTCCAGTTGAAGGAAGGGAACTCTCGCAGGTAACTCATATGCATCGGTGGAAGTCCAGTCTGGTAGTCAGTTCGCAACATATGTCACACCAACTGTTCCAATGAGTCAAGAGGCTTTACAAGTTAAGGCATTTCAATGACTGATGGGACAATGACATTCATTGGATAAGTTGTGCAGCCAGTGTCGGAACAATGACATTCATTGGATAAGTTGTGCAGCAAGTGCCAATATGAGTGGCTGTCGAAAGAATTATACATGGGCTTGAAAAGTTTCGAAATGTGTGCTTAGTTGTTCATAATGGTTGTCGTTTTGATTTAACAATTTTTGTTTAAATCTTGGTAAATGTAAGTGCAATTTATATTTTGTATAACTACGCTTTTATCGATTCTCTATCAATATTCAGAAAATTATATCCAAAGCAGTCCTTGAAGCAAGTTGATTTAGTTTTACAATTGCTTGGTGAAACATACAATGCACACAATTCTATGGCAGATGTGGCACTACTTAGAAAGTTGCTCCAATTTGTGAATTTGTCTTTAAAAGATCTAATGACCCACAGCTTTTCCTTATTGGCTGTGTAAAAAAAAATTGCTTTTAACAGTGCTAAAGCCCAGAACTGTCCAACATTGAGCCCACTCATTTTATGAAGTGTAATGAAAAGGCCTACGCAGCTGAAAATATTGCTGGGTCAGGGCTAAAACATGTGTTACAATTTGACAATGCTTAATAACAGGGGTGGAGAGGATGCGACACGTGATGTTTTCAGTTAAAAAAATGCCGAAGGCTTGTCTAGAGTCACTTATTCTAAAAAGTATTACATGAAGTTGTTCTTAAAATATGTTAATATGTAAACAAATGATCTGAAAGAAAATTTCAATTACATGTTTTCTTTCAGTACCTTCAGTAGTTTTTCAGTAATTGCAGTAGTCAGATTCTGTGCATTTCTTTTTATTATTATTATTTATTTTTAAGTTACAGTGATTTCAACTAAGATTAGAAATATGGTACTGCATAATCTCCATAATGCCCTTTATAAGTGCACACAATTTCATCAAAGCACCCTTACTTATTGTAGGATCCATTTTGTGTGATTTTTTGTTTCTATTTTTTGTAACGGTGACCTGATCAATCACATACGGTGAAAAATGAAGGGTTGCACTTAATCCCTACATTGCCAAGTTTCACCAGATTTGCTTGAGTATTTGTAACTAACTGCAGGATATAGTGTAGAAAGCCCTGCCCATGTCAAAGGAACTTATAAGTATAGGCTCATTTAGTTTTGTTATGAAATTTTGCATTTAATATTTTTGTTTGTACATTGTTATTACATAAATACAAGCTTGTAAGGTAGGTGGTCATGAATTTAAATCTAACAATGTTATAGATCTTGATTAATAACAGAGAAAAATACTTAGCATACAACTTTTTTACTTTTCAGACCTACTTATGCCTCCACCCCCACCCCCACCTCACCAACGCCATCCCTACATTGGCAGATTTGGCATAACTGCATAATGTATTAAATATATGTATAAAGAGAGTACGAACATTGAAGGTGTTAACTAAATTGGTAAATGGCTGTTTATTTTGCATATTTTGACAATTTGCCAATATGTGGTTTTGAATTTCTTGAAAAATATTTCTTATAGTCCTATTAGATTTTAGTGATTTGTTCAAAATATACACGGGCAAATTGCTTTTTTTACTTTGATTTAAGCTGATCACATGTCTCTGCTAAAATATAAATGCTCAAATTGCAAAGAAATAGCATACTACTTGTAAAAAAAGAAAATTTTGTATGAGTGATTTTTGCATACACGGGTTGAGCTTGTAGTTGTGAACGACCTTACATAATAAATAAGATTTTTTTTCATTATTTGTATTACTCAATTGTCTTGTATTATATTGTTTTATCATCTACAATCATATCCTGTACTAAATATACAAACATTGTTAAAGATATATGCTTAAAATATGAGTTTATTGAATTTATTTATCCCCAGGGGTAATTTAATTTAGAAGAAAATTCAAATTATGGGTCATCACACAGAAAAAATTACGAAAATAATTTTTGCATGGAAAACCAACCCAAAAAATTTGCAATAAGACCCACAAATGGAATGAAGTTTATGAAAATTATATTTTTAACCCTTTCCTTGACAGGTACGCGTTTCTACGACCCTATCGATTCCCTGTCAAATACGCTTATCTACGCCTGTATCGATTCCCTGTTATCTACGCATTTCTACTACCCTATCTATTACCTGATATATACGCGTTTTTACGCGTCACGATTTAATTTGCTATTTAAATGCTTAAAATGACGTTTTAAGTGTAACAGAAATGCATATACACCTGCGTTCATCATTTTTCTAAACTGTTGAGTAAACATCCGGTAATGTTGCTATTTAAAGTTATGATGCAATTGGCGACCAATCAAGACGAGGGTTTTACCATTTGACATGCGTAAATCACGTTCCGGGATGTGCGCGCTTCAGGCATTTCGTAATGTCCTAAAATAACTGCTATTCTCGAACCATATTTAATTTGGACATTTTCCGAAAATGTATTAATAACTCGTTAAAAATGTCGCAAAAATAAACACGTCCCATAGGTATATAATATCATTTGGGTGTAAATCGAGATCATGTACGAGAATTACATCGATATGTTAAATGGCATGTACACTAAAATGTTTTTACAAACGACACGTGCTTATCTAAAGTTTGTGTTTCGTAATACGCAGGATATTGGATTATCGGTGCTTGATTGGGCAATAAAACAAAGACGCAGTCGGCGGTCTTCAATATGCCTTTGAACTGACCAATAATAATTAATAGCGCACATGCTAATCTAACATTTAGGGATAAGAAACACAGGTTCTAGACACTTTGAATAAACATGTTTACCGGACGCAGCAGTAGTCTTCAGATGACATTGGCGCGCGTGCCATGTTACCTCGGCGTTTTGTAATTTGGTACACAAATACACGGGTTTGTTGGCGACTTCTGGGTTATAAAGTTATATGTCTGCGATCAGATAAACTGGAGTATTTGATAATAAACTTGGAATTTTGCAAATAAATACACGAACTGAAGACTTATTGAAGACGCCGACATTGCCGGATTTCGATCGGTAATAAAATGCAAAATGCAAATTAATTATATGAATATTCATGGCACATTATGCAACATCCAATTAAATTGTTACCAGTATCTATAAATGTTTATAAATCATTTGGTGAATTAATGTAATAGAAATACCAAGTATCGTACGAATTTTATAAGAAATAATACAATTTATTTTGAAAATGCATGAAGTTGTTTGAGAAACTCTGTGTTTTTCTATAGTTATTTATAAGAATTTACATGAATTTTGAGGCTTGCAGAATGAATTTATAAAATAAAAAAATCTTCAAGAAAGAAGAATTGTAGTTTGGACAGTAAGAAAAAAAAATAATATTCCAAAATATAATTATTTGTATTTGATTCAACACACCAACTTCGCAAAGTTTCTATATGAGCTGGAAAGAGATTTGCATTTAAATGCAGTAAAACACACAACGGTCAACTTTGCATGACTATAACTGACCAATAAATTAAGGTATAAACATACAGTTTACACCACAGGAAAGGAAATTTTATTAGCTTAAACTTTCAGAATGTGTATTTTTCAATAATATTTCAATTTTTATGAGAATATCAGGTTTAAAAGCAATGAGGGTCATAAAACAGCGTTTTTCCAATAATGCCTGTAAAGATGGGGTACTGATATTGATTAGATGGCTATCAGCCACTGGTCAGCACGCAGCTATGTCTTGTGGTAACTGGAAAGGCTTATATTGGCTAAATGGCTGTCAAGGAAAGGGTTAATGGGTTTTGAAATATTGCCCATTACAGTTGTACTACCTTAAGCATTGTGATCTAGTTTTTGGACAAACATGACCCAGATTTAAACATGGCCTACAATATAAACATTCTAACCATGTTTAATCAAGATTGGGTCATAAATTTGATATGGTGACCTATTTGGACACACAAAACCATAATCTATGCGTAGCCTAGATATTGCAAAGTAACCCATTGTGATCAAGTTTCATCAAGATTGAGAAGTCATAAATATGGTCTCTAGAGCAATAACAAGGTTAAACAATATTTGCCCTCTAGAAAGTTCACAAGTTTTTTTTATACTTCCCATAAAGCTTCATTGAATTCCAGTCAGTAGGTCGGGGGACAAGAATTGCACTATATGTAGTTAATGAAAAATTCAAAGGGCCATAACTCTGTGAAAAATCATCCGACCAGAACCGGCTGATAACATGCACATCTCCTCTTGGTAGTGAAGCTTCCCATAAAGTTTAATTGAACTCCGGTCATTAATTGCTGAGAAATAGCCCGGACAAATATTTTGCACGGACGGACGGACACACACAGGGACAGACGAAGCAGCGACTATATTCTCCCCACACAAAAAATTTGGGGGAGCATAACAAGAGCACCGCATAATGTGTGCCACACTCGGCTGCGAAAGCTTGTCAGAATATTTTTTAAGGTCACAATGACCTTGACCTTTGACCTAGTGACCCAAAATGGGTGTGGCATGTAGAACTCATCAAGGTGCATCTACATATGAAGTTTTAAAGTTGTAGGTGGAAGCACTTAGATTTTGGAGCCAATGTAAAGGTTTTAGCACGACACTGGCGGACGGTGGACGTCGGACGACGAGTAGGCTATGACAATACCTCGGGTTTTCTCCGAAAACACCCCCCCTACTGAAAAACATTTTTCAACAAACCAGAACCATTTTAATTATTTCATTATAAAACATTTGACTTCTAGAGAGTTCACATTGTTTCACCTAAGCCATAAAATAAGGAAAACTTTGCCACTGGCAATAAACCAAATCCATTTTTGAACTTATAGCAGAGATGTCATTCCAACAAATGCTCTGAGCATAGGGCGAAAAAAATAACATCTAGAGTTTTCAAAAACCTTTTATTTAATTTGACATAGTGACCTAGATTTTTACACAACATCAACAAGTTTTAACCCAATTAAATAGAGGATATGCGCCACAAGTGGAAATATTATTTTTCTATGATCACTCGTGAAGTAACATACGATCTTTACACTGACATAAACAAATTTTCTGTTTCTTTTATGCCCCTTTTTCAAGAAAATAATTAACAGTTGTTTCCCTTTCGCTGAAAAGTTACCCTTTCTCCCGTGGCGTGCCTCAATACAGAAGAACAATATGTGACTCGCTCTAGGAAAACAAAGCTTAATGCATAGACATGGTTCAAACAGAAATCTCAAACCTAAATTCAAGACTTTTCAAGGACTTTTCAAGGCCAAATTTTCATTTTCAAGGCCGAAAACCGTACGTTAGTTTCCTTTAAAAACTGCATTTTCAAACCAGATTAACATATATGTACAGTACAGCCAACGCGGCACAAACATAATCCGCGGCTACGTCACGGCCAGATTATTAGTTCGCGGCCGCCGAATCGTGTGTTCACGCGGCGTATCGCCGTGGCAATCGGCATCGATCCGCGCAACAACGCAGTGTCTGTATTAACCTCGCGTACTTTCGCGGAGTAAATCCGCCGCATACGTACGCGGCGGATCGAGTGAAAAGATATCCACCTACATGTACATATATGTATGTGAAGCGTAGAATTAATTACGCGCAACTATACATGTTTCGTTCGTTTATCATTATTAAATTTGTAATCCGAAACACACTTCCAAATTTTAATGCTAACGCAACCTTTGGCAAATTCTAGCGTCAAATAAACAGTGCTAAAATATCCTTTGTTTCATAAAAAGCGCGCGAAAATTATGCAGACATGTAGAACGTCGTTTGGAAAGTTTGGGTGTATTTTGTGTTGTATAAATACATGAACATCACCTTAAGCGTGAATCGCGTGTTCAGTTGAAAAAAAAGCCCCGATTAGACGTTATTTCATCATCTCTATAAATAGTAACACATGCCAAAATGTATTGCTTCTTAAGGAAATATCAAGAATGTTTGTGTATCGTAAATATTTACCAGCATTTGCTTTAAAACTGGAATATACAGAATTATCGGGTAATTAGTAGCGATACTAACTGTATAATATGAACAAAATATAACGTGTTTACATACACATATTCAAACAATAGTTATAATAAGCTGATAATTAACAAAACAACAAATACGTCGTCACCGTCTTGATTACTGATGTGGCTTCAAACTGCTAATTTTCTCAGCTTAAATATAATAGCAAAATCAACATGCAATTAATTTCACCATATGCTGGAGCCTTGACCACTTGTATGTGCGAAAACATAATTACGTGACATTGTTTATGTGTGAAATACATACACTACGGGCGGGAAACAAACTTAATTGGCCAGACACATTAACTATGCTATGCTAATACAATCCGCGCACAATAAATTTATTATGATTTTAATTATTATTATAATTGTTCTTTCAAAATTTGTTTACATGTAACTAAAATTTTTTTAAAGATTTTTTATTTCATGATGCGCATCGACTCGGCATCATGTCGCGGATCACAGCATGCCTCGGCGGACAGATGCGAAGTTTCGTGGCGAAATGCGACTTCCCGCCGCATACTGACGCGGCTTCAACGACCGACGCGGTATCGACTCGTTTCGCCTTGGTGCCGCGGATCGCGAAATACGTTTGTTCCGCATTGAATGTACTGTATTTACTTTTAAAAGTTATTACAAACAAACACATTGTCTCTTTCTATGCTCACATCAAACAGACTAGTTCATTACATTTGAACAGCAGTCAGTTACTATAACATTTTGTCTTGAACAGAATTGATTTCCTTTTCCAGTTCTTGAGCTCTCTCCTCTTATTCAGTTAACCACCCTGGTTTGAAACGACACTTCCCCATCCCTGCGTTTTCACTCGCAAAAATTGATCACTATGGAGAACCTCTGACGTAGTACACATAATCTGTGACGTGTACTGCACATAACGTTTCGTACTAAATAGTGTACAAAACTTATATTTCATATTCAACTTTTTTGCGCGAAGGAATTCATGATAATTTTTCATAATATTTCCCTTAAGAACGACTTAAGTAAAATAACTAAAGCGATGATTAAAGTATTTTTGAGCATAAATTAACATTTTTAAGGCTTTTTTTACATGAAATAAGCACTTTTCAAGCACTTTTTCAAGGCCAACCTTTGTTCAAGGGCTTTTCAAGCCTTGGACTCCTTTTCAAGCACTTTTCAAGCCCTGTGCGAACCCTGATAGAGTAAATCTTGATATGATAATCTACAAATTAACAAGAAGTTCCGAAAATGTGTTATTTCACTGGTGAAAATAACAATTTTTCATTTTAACTGCTGTTATTTCACTGCAGAAAAGATCTCTCACGTGGCCTCTTGATTATTATAAAGGTAAATGTTAACAACACACAACAAACTTCAGAAACAAGAGGGCCATGATGGCCCTGAAGCGCTCACCTGACTAACCTTGCTACATCAACTTCAATTCTATCAGACCCATATACAATCCCAAGAAAGATTTCATGAATTAATACATTCTGGCAAAATTTCATTAAGACGTGATAAAAACTGTGACCTCTTTCATCTACACAAGGTTTTACTAGAATTGGCCTGGTGACCTAATTTTTGACCCCAGATGACCTATATACGATCCAAAATCAGATATTATCAAGATAAACATTCTGACCATATTTCATTAAGATCAGATGAAAACTATGACCTCTATTTTCTACACAAGGTGTTTCTATGATTTGACCGAGTGACCTAGTTTTTGACCCCAGATGACCCAAATACAATCCCTTTTACATCAAGATATACTGTGAAACCATTATTATTCGTCAGACATTAATTTCCGTCTTTTTCGTCCTTCGACCGATGGACAAATTCAAGATCCTAACGAACAATTATGTCCCATATTTGAAACAAATAAGACTGAATTACCGTAGGCATGAGGCATTTAAATCCAGCGTAATCCACGCATATTCAAAGTAAGGGTGTCACGCTTAAACGGTCGCGTTTCGTGTTTTGCTGAAAAACGTTTACCAAAACAGTAAACGTTTAAACGACAGTCAATATCAATATAATAAATATTGGGGTTCAAATAACGTAGCCGACTAGCCGTACAAAGTATATCGATGAAGAATTGCGAAATCCGGGTACTTGCGGTAAATCCGGGCTACCGAATTCGGCAGTAATTTATTTCTGATTGGTTAGCAGATGGCACAGACATGAACGGAAACTAACGGAAAATCTGCACTACTTTCCGAAAATCTTACAACTTGGCAACGAAACAGTGCATATGCCGCCATCTTGAAATGTTTTAATTGATTGATTAGCAAAGTTAACCACTGCGATAGCATTTTGAAAAGCAATATTTTAACTAAATTATATATTGATTACGTGTTTGCTCCCTAACTGGTTTTTCATTTTCTGCGGTCAAAGGATATGCGAATTGCATTTCATGTGCAGAATACGTGTCGTTTTCGGAAACAGTATTTTTCATCGATTTTACATTATTTTCGAAGTTTTTTTAAATTATTTTTTATAGAATGACGAATACCCATGTGGTGATACAGATGGTCTGTTTTATAATATTTTATGGTTTTAATATGACGTAATTGCGCGAATGGGATATGAACTGAATATAACTTCCGGAAATAACTATTTTCAGTTTGGAAATGCGATGGTACTTATGCTTTTTACCCGGACATAGGGATACCGTTTAAACGGTAACGTTTCGTTTATTTCAGTTCGTTTAAACGTTTAGACAAATCTGTAAACGTGACACCCTTAATACAATGGGCTCAAAATTAAAACTCGCACACTCGCAAAATGTGAGTAAAAAAAGATTGCAAGGTAAGTTATAAGCCACTAGTATTTTTTGCAAGTAAAGAAATAGTGAAAAAAAAACGAGTTATATTGCTAAATGCGTTCGACGGCATGAACGCTAAACTGTAGGTCGATTTTTTTAACATCCGAATACCCATATGCGGAAGCGCGCACCTTGTTTGTAGACTGGTATACTTATAGTACAGATACCCGGATGGTATTGATACAAAGAACATTAAACATTCGACTATTCACACTCAAGGTTAAGCCGGTTTTGACACAAAGGGGTGTACATTATACAGTGTACTGACAACTGACATTTCCTGTAAAACGAGAATGCAATAAGGCTGTTTCGAATGCATTGACTTCGTTTAGGTAGAATAGTGTTGATTAGCGCTAATTGTTAACAACTTTATTACCCATTGTGTGTATTGTGTTTTTCAGGGGTGTTGCAGATTACACAGCCAACACGCGGCGAATCCGGATTAAAGACAATACTATTAAAAATATAAGGGACAGTTACTATCACCTGAAATAACAGACTTGTTTATTGGCATATGCCAAACAGGGCCCACCTCCTGCAAGTGACTACCAAGTGTCACCCCTCTTTCCCCAGCACGAATCATTCTCAACCGCGTATTACATGTATTACAAACATTACAAACAAATTGGACGCTTTTTTTTTCAAAACCAGAAATGGACGAATTTAAGTGCTGACGAAAAAGTCTTTTTTTTAAAAAGGACGAAAGTTCGTGCTGACGAAAATGAATGGTTTCACAGTACATACTGACCAAATTTCATAAAGATTGGGTGAAAACTGTGACCTCTACTGTCTACACAAACAAATTGTTAATGGACACACCCACTTCGTGACAGGTGAGCTAAAAAGGCAATCACAAAAGCTCACCATGAGCACATTTTCTCAAGTGGTAGAGTTAATTTGACACCAGACGACACACAATGCAGGACGAGGGATGCTCGTGACGACATAGAATGACCAACACAGCTTGATGCTTATTTGAGCTTTGTAATCGTTTCAGTGGAAATTTCATTTAATTATTAAAAATGTATTCATTTCCTGTAGTATTGTTCATTAGTAAGAATATATTTTGTAAATGGAGCAAAAACTTACGAAAAGTTAATCAGGCATTCACAGCCAAAACCTGCCACATCTACTCCAGTCAGAGCTTTCATGGGGTGTGAGGAATTTCTGTACTTCAGTCCATCCACTATCATGCCATGGATCGAGTGTAACTGCAGAAGAACATGAAATAGATAGTTACAGAATTCATGCAATACATATGAATTGAACAGATATGTTGCATTTGTACATATTAAGGACATTCAGGGTTCGCCAAAACCGTCGGTCCGCCGGTCCTGACCGGCACATTTTTCTAAGGACCGACAAGTGATTTAAGATTATCGGTCCTACTGACCGACACAATCGGATGAAAAATGGTTTAAAAAAGATCCTCAAAGTGTATAATATGCTATTGGATTAATAGAAGGTAAATGCTTTTTGTTCAACTTCTGTCAAAATCCTTTTTTTCTTACCTTCATTTTGATGTTTTGATGTTTAAAGTTGGATTAGAATTGACTATCATATTCACATGCGAGTTCAAAATCAACGGTCTTTGTTAAAAACAGCAACCGTGTGCGTCCGCCATTTTATTTGTTCCATTTAATTTCTCCACAACAAAAAACCGCATGAAAACTTGTTTCAACAGGCATTTGTGAGCATTTCTGTTAAATAGTTTCATTTTTATATTGTTCTGGGAAGGATATATTTTAATTTACACACCAATAATTTCTGAAATCAAAATTAGATTTTTCACCCGATGTACTATATTTCGGATATTTTAAAATTCGGACATAGGGATATTTATGTTTTGATTTGTTGTTGATAGTTTGTAGCAATATGTTTTGTGTTATTTCAGACAAAAAGAATGGATGGTGGTAATTATCATGGGCCTTTCAGTCAAGAAATAGGTGTGAAAGACATTCATTTAATTGAACCTGGAAATCAACCACCTCAGCTAAGAGAAAATATTTTAACAATAGGTGTTGTTTTAGAACTTGTGAAATCGGCTAATAAACAGAAATTGAAGTCATCCAAATTTGTGTGAATGGGTGTGTGCAATTAAGTCAAACTTGATTGGATGTCACCCTAACTTTTGCAAGAACACGGATTTGTAGAGCTGTGCAGGCTAAAAACAGTTTGACAAAAAGAAGTCTAAAAAGATACCTTTGGTTTATATGTGGTTTATTATTTATATAATAATTGTTTAATTATATCGACTTTGGACATGTTTTTATGTATTTTAATGTGATCAAAACCAATAAACATCAAAAAGGTACTCTCTTTTGTTGTGTTTTGCTGTTATAGTTTAGTCGGACAGTGGGACTGACAGAAACTGAATCGGACTGACAAAAATTTCAAGTCTGTCAGTCCGAATGACTGACAGATTTTTAAAGTTTTGGCGAACCCTGGACATTTAATGTTTCAGTCTGCACAGAAATCTGGGACAACATTTTAGGCACATGCATTCTCTGGGACAACATTTTAAGCACATGCATTAAGCCCAGTTTTCCTAGAGTTCACCTCATTTAACCCTTTGCATGCTGGGAAATTTGTCGTCTGCTAAAATGTCGTCTGCTGAAATTATAAAATTCGCATTTTCTTCGTTTTTTTTTCCAAAAATACTATCAGAATAGCAAACAGTTTGGATCCAGATGAGACGCCACGTTCGGTGGCGTCTCATCTGGATCCAAACTGTTTGCAAAGGCCTTAAAAATTCGGTTCCCGCATTGTAAGGGTTAAATATTGATTTCAATACTGAGTATGGTACTCTGCCTTACCGTCTTGGAGGGCCAGGTAGTCTGCTCACAGAACACAGTAGCGATTTCCAGCCCGTCAGAATTGTTCTTGTTCTCCTGGGCAATCTTCTGCATGTCCTGTGACACCAGGCCCTTCACAATGGACTTCATCTCTCTGAAACATGCCGACCAGTATTGAGCTACTCTAGATATGGCATAAGAACCTTTTTCAAATGGTGTGGCTCATTTGTCCAAAATAGCTAAGTAATTGCTATCACACAATCTGAGAAAACTGGCCTTCACTCATCTGCATAAAGTGTCCTCTCAGATTAGTCTGTGTAGTCTGCACAGGCTAATCTGGAAAGACATTTTCCGTTTTATGGTATTTTTTCTTAAAGAAAGTCTATTCTAAACAGAAATCCAGTTTAGGACAAAAGTGCTGTCCCTGATTAGCCTTTGCGTACTGCCAATCTGAGACGACACTTTACACACATGCATTAAGCCTTGTTTTCAAAGAAAATTGATCATGTATTAACATATGGTGTTCAGTGAGAAAGCAATTACTTAACCATTTGTGATGAATGAGTTGCACCATGCAAAAAAAGGTCTAATGTCATATGCTGCATAAGCTCCATAACAGCCTGTACATTCATGTAGTCTGATAAGGAGCTGCCCTAGCCGCATATCAGGCCACCAAACTTTTGCATTGCTATATAATGGACAGGGAAGCTTCTGACCAGACTGTGCGTATGCTTGAATCAAAGAACTGGGATCAGACTTAGGTGACAAAGGAAATTTGTGGGAGTCTTTCCATGCTGTAATTTTGGTATGGAACATTGTCTTCTTGGAATAAAAACAACAAATATGGTGTTTGAAATCTGGCAAAAATTGGTCAAAACTATGTTTCAAAGGCCTTAAAGCAGGACCAAGATTGCAAATGTAGTCCTTAGGTTTTGAAGTGATTATGATTTTAATCTTTGACTTTAAAGCTTAAAGATTAGCACTAGATTAAATCCTCAAATTGTGTATGAGAAATACTAACAACATTGAAGTTTTCATTGAAAGTATTTTTGTAAATGTAAAATATCTTTTAAACACATAATAAACAGTTCACAAAAGTCATCAGCAAAAAACAAATAACCAAAATAAAACATTCTCTAAGAAACAAAATAAAATGAGCTCACTCTGTGAAAAGGGGAATTAATGCATGTGTGTAAAGTGTTGTCCCAGATTAGCCTGTGCAGTCTGCACAGGCTAATCAGGGACGATACTTTCCGTGTGTATGATATTTTCTGTTAAAAGAAAGTCTCTTCTTAGCAAAAATCCAGTCTAGGTGGAAAGTCTCAACCCTGATTAGCATGTGTGGACTGCACAGGCTAATCTTGGATGAAACTTCACTGCATTAATCCCCCTTTTCACAGAGCATGGTCCAAATCAAAACATGAAAGACAATTAGATAGAGTACTAGCAATACCTAAACTTATCAGCTGATAAGGAGGTGATATTTTCAGCTATCACTTTCTTGGCTAAGAATTTTGCCTAAAATTGTTTATGGAAAGACATTTAAATTAGTACAATACCATTTGAAAAATAAAGTAAAAGAAGAAGTATAACCAACAGGAGACACTATATTCACTAAATATGCCTGCTTTGACTTTTATACCAAAGCACAATGACACTACTCTTCTTTATTTATCTGCATACAGCCAAATCAAATATTTAGATGGCCGCAAGTAAGACAAGAATATCAGTGAAACTGATGGATGCACCCCGATGATGCGCTTTGTCAATGTTTGTGTTAATAAACACATAAAAAATCTATTATTAGTCTCGGTGACCTTGACCCAGTGACCTCAAACCTCATCAAAAGGTAGAGGTCCTTACAAGGTACCTACATGCCAAATATGAAAGCGATTGGTAAAGTATTGAAGGCTCTATGAGAAACGGTAGCAAAAGTGTGACTGAAGTAAGTAAGTAAGTAAGTAAGTCAGTAAGTACAAACTGGCAACTATATGCTCCGCCAAAATTTATTTCGGGGAGCATAAAAATACTAATTTTGTCTGGGGATTTTTTTAAAGGAAATAATTATGTTAAACACATTCAGTACTTTCCTAGCTATTTTAAATTTCATGGATACATGCCTGCTGAAATAAATTAAACAAATTATCATGGCTTTCAATCTGCAAGTCCAAAATCTGATCAAAGCCGAAGTAATGTCACACACTTGTTATAGTTTTGAGTATGAAGACATTGAACATTTTCATAAAAATTAACCCTTTACCACTTAGAAACGTATTTTTACGGATTTGAAGTCCCTCAGAAAGTTAAATTTTATTAAAAACCTTTCTTACTAGATTCAAGTTTTAAAGGCTTCAATTCCAACACTTTGATACTGATAAGCAGCAAACAGCATAAAACCTGAACAGACTGAGATTTACTCGCAAGCTGTTCTGGTTTTATGCTTTTTGCACATCAGTGCTCGACATTAAAGGTAGTCCAACTGTCCAGGACAACAGATTTGTTAGTCTTGAAAAGTAAATAAAGAATTTGCTAGTCAGATGGGACAAGTGGTTGTTATAATTTAATTACACCTTCAAATCCGTTATTTCTGTGGAGTTACCACAAAACTTTTTCGATTATATTTTGTTTATGTTTCAAGACAAAGCGTGAGATATTCCAATAATTCCATGTGATACACCATACTGTTCACAAGGGAAGCAACCCTTTACATTTTTATTTGCCAAGATAACAAGAATATTCTCCCTTGTGTAGAATATGCATTTTTACGACATCGATACGCACTGATCTTACAGACAATTAACGTAGTGACGTCATCTCTATGTACAGAAAGATTTTACAACATCATTCCCATTTGTGGTTTATTTCCATAATGACAGATGTGAATTTCAGTTACAATTTGTTATTGTTGATGTTAATTGATATTTATTTATTTGTCAATCCTATTTTGTAAATGGCCTAAGGCGAGGGGACATTTTCAGTGAACTTTGGTCAGTGAGCTGTGTTAATGTTGTCTAAAATATAGGTTCAATACTGTACATATACATCACTTTGAACATTTTCTGCTTTATGGTGGCAAAACACAAGTTTTTGTCAAGAATTATGGCTTTGTATAATGTTTAAAAAACAATAATCTCAAGTATTCCTGTTATTCTAGTCAGTTGTTTTTGTATTGAAATTGCCTACAATTATGTTTACATGTATTTTGAATGATTAAAGCCTTTATGATTTGAGCATTTTGTATTATTTCATTAGTTTGCAAAGTACTGAGCAGTATAAGATATAATGGTCAGGAAAAGTTGCTTTTTGTTCAGGACAAGTGAAATTTTGGTCTACTTGTCCGACTGGACAAGTGGCTTCAAAAGTTAATGTCGAGCCCTGCACACAGCCATTTTCACTTTATTTCTGAGATGGTAAGGGTTTAAAAAAAATTGATGAAGGCAAATTTTTTACATAGCAATACATCTCAAGGTGTTCATTTGTTGAATATTTATATTGACCAACGTTTTCAAATTAATGCAAAGCATTCTTGTTTTTATGATATTCTGTTTGCATTAAGAAATGCCATTTTTATTTCATTATCAAAACCCACAGTATATATGCAGTCATCACTAAACAGTATAATTTGTAAGGGGGTGGGGGTAGTGGTGAGTATGAGGAGTATATGAGTCGTGTTCCAGGCTTCCTGAAAATGCCTGATTGCGGGTCTTGTCCGGCAAAATTCTTTACGGTCTGGCGAAGTTTCTAATATCGCTGGTCCTTGCGACAGGCCAAAAAAAATATGACTAAATAAAGAAAAGTCTAATACCTGCCAAAAGATCAAAAACACTCATTAGAATCACTCTTTTCGTGAATTTCAAGCCTTTTTGTCACTAAGAACACTTACGCGTCACTAGTTCTTGAGTGCTCTCCCTTTGAAATGTTGTTTTTTCGAAAAGGTCAATTTCATAGGTCCGACATATTACCATCTATCCAATTACAAAGGTTATAACAAAAAACTAAACCCCTAAAATAAATGTAGTTGCTAAAGTTCTTCAATGGCAACACAAATTGTGCTATGTTATTTTGTTTTGAGTCTGACTAGAATTTAAAGCTGTTGTCCACCATACTTTTACACTGTAATCACTAGAACACACAAATGTTTTGATATACTTTATTGAGTGTACTTATAGGCTGCACATAGCAATAAATTTGATTTAAAGTTGACTTAATTCTTCAGTTATAAACTCACCCTTTTTGGTCAGGTGAATTTTTGTCCGAACAGGCTAAATTTTCCATCAGCCTGTCCGGTTGACAGGCACTTTTTGGGACTTTTCAGGAAGCCTGGTGTTCTGAGACAACTGGGAATAATGCATGTGCGTAATGTGTCGTCCCAGATTAGCCTGTGCAGTCTGCACATATTCTGCCTTAATTGTATATTTGCTAAGAGACTGAATTTAAACAAACAAGGGCTGTTTGTAAAACATGCATGCCCCCCATATGGGCTGTCCGTTGTAGTGGCAGCCATTGTGTGAATACGAATTTTGTCACTGTGACCTTGACCTTTGACCTAGTGACCTGAAAATCAATAGGGGTCATCTGCGAGTCACGATCAATGTACCTATAAAGTGTCATGATCCTAGGCAAAAGCGTTCTTGAGTTATCATCCGAAAATCATTTTACTATTTCGGGTCACCGTGACCTTGACCTTTAACCTTGTGACCTCAAAATCAATAGGAGTCATCTGCAAGTCATAATCAATCTACCTATGAAGTTTCATGATCCTAGGCGTATGCGTTCTTAAGTTATCATCCGAAAACCATTTTACTATTTTGGGTCACCGTGACCTTGACCTTTGTCCTAGTGACCTCAAAATCAATAGGGGTCATCTGCAAGTCATGATCAATCTACCCATGAAGTTTCATGATCCTAGGCGTATGCGTTCTTGAGTAATCATCCGGAAACCATTTTACTATTTCGGGTCACCATGACCTTGACCTAGTGACCTCAAAATCAATAGGGGTCATCTGCAAGTCATGATCAATCTACCCATGAAGTTTCGTGATCCTAGGCGTATGCGTTCTTGAGTTATCATTCAAAAACCATTTTACTATTTCTGGTCACCGTGACCTTGACCTTTGACCTAGTGACCTCAAAATCAATAGGGGTCATCTGCGAGTCATGATCAATGTACCTATGAAGTTTCATGATCCTAGGCCCAAGTGTTCTTGAGTTATCGTCTGACACCACCTGGTGGACGGACCGACAGACCGACCAACATGAGCAAAGCAATATACCCCCTCTTCTTCGAAGGGGGGCATAAAAATGTCGTTAAAGCAGAAAGTGTCGTCTCTAATTAGCCTGTGCAGACCTAATCTGGGACGACACTTTATGCACATGCATTATGCCCAGTTGTCTCAGAACGCGAATCATATGATACCTTACACAAATGCATTAAGCCTGGTTTTCCCTGAGACCAGCTCCAATTATGTTCACAAACTGGTAAGCTGCTTGTAAATGAAATGTCAATACTACCAAGGTGAACACTGTGAATATTTAAATGTTATACCTATTTGTTTGTTTGAGGTTCTGTGCAGACACAGAAGACGTTACTTGATACTAATATTTTTCTTATACCCCATGTTAAATTTTGAAGCATTGCATATTTGAGCAAACATGGGATCCAATAATGTGTTTATTAACTCTCTCAGTGCGGGAACCGAATTTTGAAGGCCTTTGCAAACAGTTTGGATCCAGATGAGACGCCACAGAACGTGGCGTCTCATCAGGATCCAAACTGTTTGCTATTCTGATAGTATTCTTTGAACAAAATCGAAGAGAATGCTAATTTTAGAAATTCAGCAGACGACATTTTAACAGACTACAAATTTCCCAGCATGCAAAGGGTTAATGAATTAGAATCTCGCTCTGGAAGCAGGGTTAAATGTATGTGCCTAAACTGTTGTCCCAGATTAGCCTGTGCCGTCTCTTCTAACAGAAAAGTCTCTTCTAACCAGTGCCCCAGATATGCTGCGTATCTGCGTCTTTCATCCTATAAAAATGTATAAACACGCAAAGAAATACAATATCATGCGTATTGAAAACGCAACAGATTTGACTTTTACGCACCGTACTAACAATATCTTTGATTGAAAATGCTTGGCTAATTTTCGGCATTTTCTCTTTGGTATTATTATCTTAATGTGGCGACGCTTTCATTCAGCAAGCGCCTGGATGACGGAGCAGGAAAACAGTCAAAGTTATCCAGACACTCTGCGGACTAGATTTCATTGTTAAATAAAGCGTCTGACCAAATTATTTAAGACAAGATACATGCATTTTAAATCTGATTTAATCCGTCATTCATTGTGCATGTATTTGTAAAGCGTCTGTACTTTCAGCTGTTATTGATGTGAAATAAAAAGTCTGCGAGAGGTCGAAAGACGTCCACGATTGTTGCGTCAAAATATCAGTCTATCCCAAACGTTGTCGAACCAAGAAAGCAAAAGCCAATAAGTGCCAAATCATTCGTGTTATCGTGTTTTTTTTTAAAGTTTTTAGTTTATATTATGGACAGTTTCAAGGATTAAAGATGTTATGAAACATCAGTTTATTAAAGTTAATGATGATAGTTCACAGTTGTATTGAATGAATACAAGTGTGCAGCTTCAACAGAAGCAAAGCGGCAATGATTTTATGGTATGGATTTTTATATCTCATTTCACCATATTTAAAGAATGAAATCACCCTATTTTTCAAAATCAATGGGTAAAAACCCTATTTCCCACATAATTATCTGGTAGACTGCTTCTAACAGAAAATCCAGTTTAGGCGAACAGTTTTGTATGTGCAGACTGCACAGGCTAATCTGGGACAAAGCTTTATACACATGTTTTAAGCCCCAGTTTCCCATATAACAAACCATTTGAATGTTCTTTGGTACCTGTGAATCAGTGAACTGCACATTATGCTTGTCTAGGCCCAGACTTGTGAGCATACCAGCAGTGTCGTTTGACTTGAGTGTTTTCTTGAGGTCCCTCACTGACAGAGACTGGATGCAGGAGTTGCAGTCACTGATCATAGACAGGTTTCCAGACTCCTGGGTCAACTGCAGCAGAAAAGAGAGCAAGAAATTTAATTAATTCATATATAACTACATGTATAAACAAGAGCTTCGCGTTTGACAATAAGAGTTCCGCGGTTGACCATAAGAGTTAAACTTATCATATGAGTGTGACTTCGCCACTTAAATAAATTTTGAATAGACACAGAATTATGATCTTCTGATACATCATGGTTATAGTACATGGGTTGAGAATATTATAGTATTATAACTAGTGATGTCACAATGATCAAATAAAATAAATAAATCGTTGTTGGATGAGAAATCTAGCCAATAATAGATTTTCTTTTCGAAAAATCAATGTCGCTGGTTTAGTTGATAATCAGTGGAAAGACTGAAATTGAGATAAACTCAATCTTCAATGTATCAGGCGCCATGGTGGAGTCGTTACTGAGTTACCCAGGGACAATTGTGCAAGGCAAATGTATCTGCAAAAAAATCAGGCTGATCAGTCAATCGGATCCGCTCAGGATCAATCAGACATGATTTTCACATTCAATGTCACAGTGACTTTGATCATTATCAGTAGTTTCAATAGGGATTATCTACTGTTCATGGTCAATGCAACTGCAAAGTATAAGGTCCAACACTCAATCCTTAGATGACACATCAAACGGAAAGAAATTTAATACATAATGTCACAGTAAAACTTGACCTTTGACCTAGTGACCCCAATTTCAATAGGGGTCATCTACTTCCAAGGCCAATGCACATCTGAAGTATCAAGCCAATTGGTGAATCAGTAAATGAGTTATTGATGGGCAATGATTTCACACTCAGTGTTAGTGACCTTGACATTTGACCTAGTGACCCCAATTTCAATAGGGGCCATCTACTGTCCAGCGCCAATGCAAATGTAATGTATCAAGCCAATCAGTTTCTCCATTCACAAGTTGATTGGAAATAATTTCACTCTTAGTGTGACAGTGACCTTGACCTATGGCCCTAATTTCAATAGTGGTCATCTACTGGCAAAGGCCAATTCATGTGGTACGTATTAAGCAAATTGGTCATCAGTTCACTAGTTATTAATTGGAAACGAAACCGAGTGACATCCAGCATACCAATATACCCTCTTCTTCTAAGGGGAGCATAATTAGAAATGTGCAAATCAATAACACAAATACTGAAAATAATTTGGACAGGTCATATTTTTTTTATATATTTTTTTAAAATCCATCAATAGATTGAAAACAAGACTATTGCCAAGCAATACAAGTCTCCTACCGATTCAACCATTGTCAGAAATTCCTTCATTTTCAGATTTGTTTTATATATATTTGTTGCCATAGCAACCAGAATTTTTGATGTAAGAGCAAAATGAATGAAGTGCATTATGTCCATCTTGCCATCCATCCATGTTTCATGTTTAATGAAAAAATATGAAGAACTTAAAAAGTTATCGCAGGATACAGAAAACCACCATTTTCAGCAGTATTTCTAGTCTATATGTGGACATAGCAACCAGAATTTTTTATGTAGGAACGAAATGAAATGACGTGCATAATGTCCATATTGCCATCTATTCATTTTCAAGTTTCATGTAAAAATATTAAGAACTTTAAGTAATCGTAGGATCCAGAAAAGTGTGACAGACTGACGGACCGACGGACGCACAGAGCGAAAACCTTAAGTCCCCTCCGATGAAACCGGAAGGGGACAATAAATGGCCAAGACATGCATTTTCAAGCTGTTTTGAGGCTAAATTTGAATTTTGATCTCTGTGTGTGAGGGAGTGAGAAAGGCTTTACACACAATTCCATGTCCTCATGGTTGTAATTTGTGGCAAGTGATCTTAACATGATGAATGACAATGTTTAAGTCTGAACAAGTTATTTTAAGGCCAAATTTTATCTTTGAAATCTTAAGTGTTACCCTGACCTTTGAGGTAGGGAACAAGTTTTCAAGTGGACTTTTGATAGACTGTATTTTTTTAGACTGTTTTTTGTCACTGTGAACAACGGCGGTGGTGGTGGTGGTGGTATTTTTTTTATATATTACAAGGGAGGCAAATGCTGTAACAAAAAGAACATGCATAAACGGTAGTTGTTTCCTTTGTTTGAACCATGCTAAATCCTTAAAATGCCTATTTCCAGTAACTGTGACCTTCACCTGTGACCTTGACCTTTGACCTAGTGACCTCAAAATCAAAAGGGGTCATCTGCGAGTCATCATCAATATACCTATGAAGTTTCATGATCCTAGGCCCAAGCGTTCTTGAGTTATCATCTGACAACCACCTGGTGGACGGACCGACCGACCGACCGACATGAGCAAAGCAATTTACCCCCTCTTCTTCGAAAAGGGGCATAATAATGAGAAGAACTCATATGCACCTTTTTAACTATCTCCCTAACAGCCATATTCTTCCCAGTGGTCTTGGTGCTCTCCCCACTTTGGATGCCCTGCTTGATGACATCAAAATTTGCCTCAAGGTCTTCCTTGCTTATCTCCTTCAGGCTTTTTAAGGGTAGATTTGTAATCATCGATTTCATCCCGGCGAGGGTTTCCCGTGTTAGAGGTGCATTTGTTTTTGTAAAACACTTATTCACTAGCGTTTTTTTCTGTAGCATTAAAATGAATAGATGTTGTTGCTAAATTAGCAGTAGGTATAGAATGGTAAAATAATTAACAAAACTTTACTTTTGGATTGTGAAAATTTCCTCATATGTTGCCTACTAACACAATTACAGAATGTGTATAGTCAAAGAGTTGTTCACATTTACATTTAAGGTCACTACTTCAACTTGCTGAAATAATGTGCATATAATTATAATGTTTCCAGACTAGTAAAGTGACCTTCAAAAAATAAAATAGGTTTTCTTTAAATAACTGTTCAACTGCAATCATAAAAATACAATACAAACCATACAATTTTAATACCAGTAGAAAATAATTAACTAGCAGATAAAAAATGTATAGCCACACCTGTTAGTTGCATGTTTACAAGTTTATAGGTCACAGATTGGATAACACACCTATGTGCTTATATTTACCAATATAAATGAGCGGGCCTCTGAGAAAAACCAGGTTTATTCTTGTGCATAAGGCATTGTCCCAGATTAGCCTGTGATGTGCACACTGGCTTATCAGGGACAACACTTTCCGCATAAAATGGATTTTTGTTTAGGACTGCTTTTACACACAAAAATCAATAAAAGCGAAAAGTATCCTCCTTTATTAGCCTGTGCAGTCTCCACAGGCTTATCTTGGAAGACACTGTATGCGTATGCATCAAGCCTGGTCTTCCCATAGACCGGCTCAAACATAAATCCATGATTATCAACATGAGCATTTATTGATAACAGTCTACCGGTTAATGTATCATACCAGTAACCCAGACAATACCAAACTTTGTCGGACCGACGGACATATCTGACAGATTATGACAAGGTCCGATCGATTTTGCAATTTCGTCGGACCAAAATGTCCGACTTCAAAAAATATAATAAATATCTTTAATAATCATTGTCTGATGCTCCGTGGGATTCCAATATTTGTCATCAAAACATGTAGAACTAAATACGTTAATACTAATGTCGTTTTTATGTTTTCGATCTATTTGTGTCCTCCAATAAGAATAGCTCGTACATGTTCGGTTATACGCCTTATTTTCCGAAATAACTCGGATCATGCGATACCATATTCGTAAAATATTCTGAACGTAGAGACTGAATTTGCCAAATGTGTTCCGATGTATCTAAAATACAAACTGTTGCAACTCAGTATATTCCGTGACTGCGTCTGGAAATTTCCAAACGGATATTTATAAAGTACTAGTTCCACGCTCATATGTGCATGTCAATTCGCAAAATGCGAGAGCTGGGACCATGCAGCAAGGTGCTCGCATATGTTAGAGGTAAAATCTCTTCAATGTAAACAGCATTGCGAAGCGAAAATAACGTTGACGTATAACTGTTTTCAGGTGTTTTCGTTTTCAAAATATTGTTTTCTTGTTTCCAAAAGATTATTTCACAACTAATTTTATTGTCTTAATATTTTGTATTGTGATATTTGCCTGATATGCTGAGGTTTCTTACCAAAGTATTACCTGGTACTGATACTATTATATTGAGAATATTGGCAAAACAAATTTGTCGAGACGCAAGTGATTGATCATCTATTAATTGAAGGTACCTCAGATGAGCAGGAGACTGCTGAACCTGATAATGTCGTAGACTTTGATGCAGAAACTCAACATAGAGAATAATAGGTTAGTGTTGATTATAGATCAGGTTTATCATGCGAGGCTTAGAAAACAAAAAGTAGGAGCCTTGGCGAGTGCTTTTTCCTTTTTGTGCCGAGCATGATAAAACTGAGCTATAATCAACACTAATCTATGATTCTATTCATCCCACTTTTTATCTTGTAAACCTTTTTGTTTAAACAAAATTAGTTTGACTGGATAATTTCGCTGGATTTATGACGTCATTTCGTCGAAATATTGACGTCATTTCCTGCCGTTGATTATAGATGATATTTAATCAACGGGGCTTTAATCAACCGAATTCGCTGTAAAAGTGGGATAAAAATCAATTATCAATACTGTAAAGATGACAAGAGTGATTACTATTCAGATTTTCAGGAGGAAGGATTCAATGAGAAGAAGATAATCAATTATTTGAATTCCAATCTCTATTCCGATATCTGATAATATCTAGTAATATATAGTAACATACTTGTTTTATGATATTACTAGATAGTACATACTTGATTTATGTCATTATGATGTAAATAAATACTATGTGTAACCGTCATTTCATTTTGTGTTTTCTCTCTTTTTGTTTGGTCTGACAAACACTCATCCGGTCTGACAGAATTTGTCAATCTGTCAGACCGAATGTCTGACATCAATCTGGAAGTTTGGTATTGTCTGGTAACCATATATTAACTGCATAAACTTATAAATATATTGAGCCTCGCTCTGTGAAAATGGGGTTTAAAGCATGTGCGTAAAATGTAGCCTGCACAGTCTGTGAACTCCATAGGCTTATCTGGGACAACACTTTAGGCACATGCATTAAACCCACTTTTCACATAGTGAGACTCAATTAAAGTTTGCTGCTTATTTAAATACAACATACCATTCCATCATCCAAGCCATTTTGAAAAACTTCTCTACAAGTTGGGTCACAAAGTGTCTCCTGCGGAAGTTGAAGGGGAAAATCTCTCGGCAAATATTTCAAATATCTGCTAAAATTCTGCTGAACTGTTGGACAATCAACAGTACTGTAATCTGAAGGCAGCTGCACGCAGCGCTCCACTATGTAAGAATCCACCTGTATAATAGGATGAAATCATAGAAAAAATCCAGAATACACAAAAAAGTTGTTAAGACAAATAATATCATTTAGGCTTTAAAAAATTAATTTTAAGTACAAGGGAGCCACAATTACTCAAAAGCGATAACCCAAGCTCACGGACACCAATTGTTGAAGACTTGACCAGGTGATATAGTTTTCAACCACACTTTACCCGGATTTAATTATGGCGTTCATTATGTCAAGACAAATATTCTGACAAAGTTTCATCAAGACTTGTTAAAAAAATGTGGCTTCTAGAGTGATATATTTTAAGATTTGATCTGGTGACCTACAGTTTATAAGCTAATTTATTGATCTTTGTCAACAGTGTATTATACTATAAAATGATTGACTGAACATTCTTGACAGTTTATAATACTATAAGTTGATTGATCTTTCTCTACAGTATATTATACTAGAAGTTGATTGACTGACTTATCTTTTCTTCAGTATATAATACTGTAAGTTGATTGACTGATCTGTCTCTACAGTATATTTTACTATAAGTTGATTGACTGATCTGTCTCTATAGTATATTATACTGTAAATGGATTGATTACTCAGAAAGATTCTCTACAGTACAATATACTGTAAGTTGATTGACTGATCTGTCTCTACATACTGTAAGTGGATTGATTACTTTTCTCTACAGTATATTTAACTATAAGTTGATAAACTGAACTGTCTCTTCAGTATATAATACTGTAAGTTGATTGACTGATCTGTCTCTACAGTATAATTTACTATAAGTTGATTGACTGATCTGTCTCTACAGTACATTTTAATGTAAGTTGATAGACTGATCTGTCTCTACAGTCTATTATACTGTAAGTGGATTTATTACTTTTCTCTACAGTATATTTAACTATAAGTTGATTAACTGAACTGTCTCTTCAGTATATTAACTATAAGTTGATTGATTGAAATGTCTCTACAGTACATTATACAGTGTTGTTTTTGCCATTTTGGGAAAGGGGTCGAGGTCCTTTGGGTTGGAAAAAAACACAGTGTTTTGACTGAAATTCAGAAATTGTTGTTGTGTTTTTTTTTGTAAAAAATATTTTTAAATTTAGAATACAAGTTTTGTCAATTTTATATTTACTGAGATTCAACTTATCAAGCTGAATAGGGAACTAAACTAAATATTGCATATTTATGAAATCTATTAAATAATTAATTATTTTATTTACTTAGTTCTTTTTAAAAGGCTTCAACAGTGAATTTTAGGCAGTCATTTGGGAAAAATGTATACTTTTTTATATTGGGTATGGGGCCACACTTACTCTATACTTTAAGTTGATTGACTGGATAAGAATCAAGCTATTTCAGCATCAAGATATATGGATTTGTAACAGAAAGGTTGTTTATAAAGTGTCAATTGATGCGTGTCATGAAAATGGGTCTCATGTCATTTGCAGCCAGGGTAACTCCAGACCAGTCTGCGCATACACTCAAACTGCTCAGAAGTTATGCTTTCTGATAATGAAACTTTACGTGACAAAATTGGACCTGACCTGACTGCATAGGTTGCTTAAGAAATTTGTTGACTTTATTTGGCATAAGATCCATTTTCGCAGGACTGGGTTCAATTATTGTTGGTTCTATATACCGTTTTTGGAAAAACGTCCATGATATACAACAGCTCTTCACAAGACTTATTTGTCATGTGCTTAATCATGGTGTTACCATCTGTGCAGCTCAAAATGTTCCGAAACCTGTAAAGAATTCAAAGCAAAAATCACTTAAACTGATGTCAATCAGTAAATTATAATATAGAACCCTGCTTGGTGAATATGCGTAAAGTGTTGTTCCAGATTGGCATGTGCAGTCACAGAACAGGCTAATCTGGGACATACTTTACACAAATGCATTTTTCCAGGGCACTGCTGGCATATCATTCCGAACTTGACCTGTTTCTGATTCCACTGATTGTTACTTAACATTGATTAGGCCAGAATTGTTTTATAAAATGATTTTCGGACCCGCAACTCAATTTTTGACGAAACCAACAAAAAAAAAAAAATCTTGAATTTTTTTCGGATGCCAAAAGGTGGCTTTTACGAAACACGAAACGCTTGCCAGGTTTTAGAAAAAGTTCAAATGAGTTATAAATCATCATAATTAACCCAGTTTTAATTACTCACATTTAGACTTGAGCATCCTTCATCATGTACATGTGCTGGAATTTACCAAAAGCTACGCCATTATTGTTTGTTCAAGAAAGCTATGTACAACGCTTTCATCAGCAAGGTCTGCTGATTTCCCAATAATTATGCAACCGTCAAATGAAATCCTGAATGGAATCGATTTGTAAGTAAATATTTTATTATTTCTTTACAAATTTACAACATTGATAGTATTAAAATGACAACAAATTATTATGAAAGCAATAAGAAAAGAACGATTTTAATTTAACAGGTGCTCGAAATGCCATACCCATTTACGCATATAATATGTGTTTTTTCGTTATTTTCAATGGGTACGAAACATTTCGGTTTTGTTCCGAACTGGTTCGTACCAAAAGTTCAAAAATCGCAAAATCAACAGTTTTTAAAAGGATTTCAAACCATGAATGTCCAAATAAAATAGTCAAGTTTATGGGGGTTATTATCGGATTAACGGCTCCTTTATGACATTGAACTATCAATTATGTTATCCTGGGATAAACTGTCACGAAGATCAATAATTATAACGATTATTAGGGACGCTATTTCTTTAATCAATACCATGACAAAAACAACTGTTAACTTGATTCAACAGGCATTTGTGAGCATTTATGTTTTACAGTTCCATTATTATAATAATGGGAACGATATATTTTAATTTAGATACCAACTATTTCTGAAATCAAAAGTAGGTCTTTCACTCGATGTACTATATTTCAGATATGTTAAAATTTGGACATATAAAGATAGTGATATTAATTTTATGTGTTGATTTGTTGTATATAGTTTGTAAAAATATGTTTTGTGTTATTTCAGACAACAAGAATGGATGGTGGCAATTATCCTGGGCCTTTCTGTCAAGAAATAGATGTGAAAAATATTCATTTAATTGAACCTGGAAATCAACCACCACAGCTTCTTAACAGAAAACCTTTTAACAATAGGTGTTGTTTTAGAATTTGTGAAATTTGATAATAAACAGAAGTTGATGTATATCATGTCCAAATGACCAAATGTAACTGTTTAACAATTTGAATTGAGATGCTTTATTTTCTGATGTTCGATTTATTTTTCCTTTCAGAAGATGTATATTTGTGTGATTCTAGATTTTAATAAATAATTCTGAACATGTATGCAGCATACTGTTACATAATTGTTAACCTTATTATATTATGTTGGTTATCTGGTTTATCAAGTGGAAAAATGTTATTTATATAAAAATAAAGCTTATTAAGACTTAATGAAGGTACTTATTGTTATTTATGTATTAACATACTTCTCAAAGTAATAAAAATATAGTCAATGCCATTATTCATTAATGTAGTAAGGTTCCTTAAATGATTGTCCTTATTAAAAAAGTTGGAATTACCGGCGGTTTTCACACCGCGATAAAGTGGCGACAACTTTTTTTGGGCCAGTGAAACCCCAGAAAAGCGTTTTGTTATGCTATTTGTATTTGTCTGCGGTATTGATTTTTACTGGACAATAAACTATAAATGTTTCTTTTAAACCTCAATAGCTTATGTGTTGTTTGTTGAGATAAAAGTATTTTTAACCCTTTGCATGCTGGGAAATTTGTCGTCTGCTAGAATGTCGTCTGCTGAATTTATAAAATTAGCATTTTCTTCGATTTTTTTCAAAGAATACTATCAGAATAGCAAACAGTTTGGATCCTGATGAGACGCCACGTTCTGTGGCGTCTCATCTGGATCCAAACTGTTTGCAAAGGCCTTTAAAATTCAGCTCCAGCGCTTTAAGGGTTAATGCAAAATATGGATTCCTTGTGAAAAAGTTTCAACCAAATGAAACAATTATAAAAAAAAAAATCAAATGATAGCAAAATTCGAAAGTTATTTTGTTTTACGCACGAAGTCCGCAAAACGCACAGGTACTATGACTAAAATGCTCAGCAAAAAAATCACCAAAAAGTTTATTATGGACACGTGAAAAAATTGCATATTAACTTTTGAACCAGTTAAGATATTTTTAAAATTCAAACTAATTTAAAAACTGCACATCAAGACCTACAGTCTGATTAGGTTCATTTTGCACATCAACATGTTTAAAAAAATCACTGTGGTTGCTTAGTAAAAAGAACTTCATATCATAACATTTTTAAAATTAGTGCATATTTGGTCACCCATCTTTTGTATTTCTTTTTTTTTCCTCCTCCTACCCGACACTTTTAGAAAAAAATCCGAAAATCATTTTATTAGAAAATTCTGGCCTTAAATACAATACTGATCAAGGGAACTAATTGTTACTAAATATTGGTCAATTACAATACTGGTCAAAGACACTGACTGTTACTAAACATTTGTTCAATTACAATACTGGTCAAGGACACTAATTGTTACTAAACATTGGTCAATTACAATACTGGTCAAGGACACTGATTGTTACTAAACATTGGTCAATTACAATACTGAAAGAAGGACCAACCAATGCGAAAGACGTCGGACAAATCCGATAAAATTTGCTGAGGTCAAATAATATTTCCGAAACTGTCAGACCTTGGGTCCAGCAAAAAAAAAAAACAATATCGAAAACTTTGATTTAAAATGAATACAAACACATGACTATGAATATGTAAAATAATACTGACTGCAGGGCCAAAAAACCTTTCTTTGCAGAAGCCGAATATCGGCCGCTTCCCCAACCAAAGTAACCACCTTTTCCCCCTAATTTGACCAAAATTTTCCCAAATACTGGAAAAAATTTCCACCAAAAATAATATCTTAACTTCGTATAAAAGTTGAAAGAAAATTGTTCACTTGTCGAGCCTTCTATTAGTCTAGAAAAACTCAGAGCCGTAAAAAGTCTCCTAGCGGGTATTCGTATTGGTTGAATATGCCTTTCATTACCTCCCGTATTAATCTCCTAGAGATCTCCTATTAGTTGTAACTGTTGTGCTTACCTGGCGAATCATGACGTAATTTTGTCATTTGTGACCAATCGGCAAATAAGGAAATGAGCGGAGTTCAAAAGCTATAAATAGATTACATTAAAAGGCTATTACGACATAAAATATTTTCAGTCATGTGGATATTTTTTTAATATTATTGTTTCAAATAAGAAATACCGGGTAAATTATTCCTTTCTGTGCGTTTATGGCATCTGTTTTCACGCATTTGATTTATAGCTCTTATTTTTACAGCTTGCTTTAGTTTTACGTCATACATAATTCATACAGACGCTTTACGACCAAGGTCACGGAAGTAAATACAAAAACCAACAAAAATGTTTGTGGCTACCCAATATAATTTATTTATTCTATATCCAATAAATTCATCCAATCGGCATTCTTAATATGTACCACGTGACCGTCCAATATATTCCGGTATTGGATCCAAAAAGTCTGTATTTTTTCCATATTGGACAGTTGAGTACAAGTGCACTTAGCAATTGTTTTATAACGATAAAAGCCGTTACCGAGAAAAAGTATCCGAATGTACTATAATTGATTAACACAGCCTCACAGGCGATATTTTGCTTGTATGTCTCTTTTTAATACTTTCCTAATGAAAATATGAGAGGAAATAAAAAAACGAATCGAGAATGTGATATTTAATTTATTTTTATTGTTAGAAATTTAAAAACAAGGGCTGTTTGTAAAACATGCATGCCCCCCATATGGGCTCTCCGTTGTAGTGACAGCCATTGTGTGAATATGTTTTTTGTCACTGTGACCTTGAAGTAAAATCCAATAAGCATCATGGAATCATTTACTTATTAATACTAAGATGAAATTCTCTATACATTCTGTCTACAATTTATGTCACTTATGTCAATGACCTGTGAAATGTATCCAATTAATAGTGCAAAAACCAATCAGGACCTATACTAATCAATTATATCCAATATATGATTGAGTCTTTGATTTTTTGGATTCCTTTCACACATTTTGACTTATTTGACAATATGTGAAACGTGCACACAATTTGAAATGTTTTATTTATTAATGGTAATGAAACATGTTATTTATAGCAGTTAACTCCCCTAGTCAATGACCACCATAGATAGCAATGCAATCTGATTAAAAATAGCCAAGGCTAGTGTTGTGTATTGGGAAAATGTATACAAGTGCAACTTGACCACATGACCAGTATCATGTGTTTACCACACACAGAAGGCAGTTATGTAATAGACCATTAATTCTGCTCCCAACTTTGGCCACTTGCCAAGATACTGACCAGTATCAGATGGGGTTGTGAAACGGTGTAAACAGTGAACACCAGTCCATGTAATACTGGCCTACCACTTGTACTAGCTGGTTTGGAGTTAATACAGTAATGCATGTACAAATGAGACACTAAGCTCAAAAGTTAATTATATGTGCGCTCTGAAAACTAACCAGAGAAGTGGGTTGAAATTTACAATCTTTACTTGGCATTTGAGGAAATCTGAACTCTCAGGGTTTGGATTGAACATCCCCAAATTAACTTTTCTTTACACTGGTGTTATATTTGTTCAATACACAAGTATTAACCTAACTTTACAAATCCTGTACAGTAAAGGAAACTAAATCTAAGTTGATATTTTAATATGCTTGATCCTATTTATTTAATAACATTGTTTTATACATACAAACTGTGTTGCTGTTTTTCAATTAACAAGCAGATTAAAAATTAATTATATTTTTATGTATAATTTGAATTGACAAAATTAAATGCAAGATGCGTAGCAAGAATTACATGTTTGATTTATTGTCAGTGAATCGTGACATTTTCTCAATGTTTCAGACCACTAGTTTGTCAAAGCTATCAACCGCTTGGATGGTCAAGCTAAATAGAATTGACCCAGCAAATCACAACTGTCCTGTTGCCAAATCATATTACATTGGTTTTTTAAATGTTAAATTCTCTCGTCATTTCCATAAACATAGTATTTACTGGCACAAAAACAAAGGCTTATACATCATTATGAATGAACATGTGTCAAAAATTCAATTTGTAAGTCTCTTTACTGGACAGTGTGAAAACAGAATAAATAATTTTATTCTGAAGTTTACATCTTACTGTTAAAAACCTAGCAATCTTTTATTGATGATTGGAGTAAAATTTACGGAAGAATGACCCACATAAATTAATCCAAGACATGTGAAATAACCTAGTGACCTGAACATCTATATGGGTCATCTTCCAGTTGATCAATGAACATATTAAGTGTCATGATCATAGGCCTATGTGTTTTTAATTACTAGTATCAGTTGGAAACCATCTCGAGGATGGACTGATGGTGCACCATCAACGGATATGTGCAAAACATTATACATCCTCTTGTTTGAAGGGGGCATAAAAAGGGAAAAAGCGCATTATTGTTGTCCAGAACTATCTATTTGGCATAAGTATACATACATTGAACCAATTGGACACAACATTCACTACTCATTCACTACTTAAAGTTTTTTTTTAATATGGGCTATCAGTTGTATTGGTTATTTTGTCAATGACTGAATGTGAGCTTGAACTTAGATCTTCATTTATGGAAATCAATAGGGGTCACCTGTAGGTGATGATTAATGTGCCCATGAAATGTCATTTCTTGTGACAGCCATGGTGTTAATACGTTAGAGTATGATGGACAATTCAAAGAAGAATTGCTTACGTTACTTATGGAGTTGCTAATGAGAGTCCGGTGATTTGTTATAAACTTCAACCATATATTTTTCAGGTATCAAATAAGGACAATTGTAAAGTTATTTTTTTTTATTAATATGTACAATAAAAACAGTTAGGTACAAAGTTTAGTTGCATACAAATGATATATAGTTCCTACATGGTTTGATGTGTATAACAGTCTTCTGATATGCACACTGAAGAAAACAAAGCAGTTTTTGCATGAGTATTCATGTAATCCCTTTTTCCTACGTAGCAATTTTTTATACAGTTTTGCCTTAGCTTAGTTTTTGTTTGGTGGTACAGTTATTGATTTTCCACAAAAAGTCCTTGAATCACACTGTTTGTATTGTATATGTTTGTTAACAAATTCACAAATAGTCATTTTTTTCACATAAATATTCCATGGATCCTGTAGAACTAAGCTGATATTCCTAATTGTAGATGCACGTAAAAGTGATCAGAAAAGTATGTAGGAAGGAATGTGTAACAGTTGTACATATTCTGAATGTCTTTCGGTAGGTAGACATGGTCAAGACAGGAGCCGTGGTTGTGGGTAGTTCCGGGATGAGTGAATTTGAATGTGAACTGCTGCATTAAATGTTTCAATGGCTGGCTTTCAGCGGCAAGAGCATCAACATTGAAATCTCCAAGAATGATTGTCTTTTGAACGTTATCTATCGCTTTCAGTATTATCTGTAGGTCTCGAAGGAGATCTGCCATAGTAACTTTAGGCGGTTTGTAGATCACGATAAAAGTGAGTGTAGAATTTGGAATAATCAGTTCTACACCTAGCGTCTCTAAGGAGGTAACGTCTGGTAATGGTATTTCCGGACACTGCATGTTGCGCTTGATATAGCAGGCAAGACCATGACTGTTGTTTCTGTCTTGTGGTTTGATGATATGTTGATATGTTGGTAATGAATACAGTTCAGTCTGGTTTTTGTATATGTGAGCTTCTGTAAAAAAAAAAAACATCTGTAGATTGTGTGAGAGGATCTGCTTGAACATCTTGGAAATGTAGCCTTAATGATCGTGCATTTAGAAGACAAATTTTCACTGTTTCACATGTTACAGGGTTGTGGAGGCAGCTGTATGGACTTGTTAATGGCATGTTTTGTTGAAGTTGACTCATTTCTTTCTTTACAAGTGAACTTTGGGTGATCTTATCAGGGGTGAAGTGAAGCAACTGTAGTCCCTGTAGTGTTCTGCAGCGACTGAGGCCAACATAAGCTTGTCCACCAGAAAATCTGTGCTCAAATGATACAACTAGTTCATCAACTGATAACCCTTGCACTTTATGTATGGTACATGCAAAGGATAATCTGATTGGGAATTGTGTCCATGTTATTTCAAGGCCTTGTTTGTCCATAGATGTTGAGAATGAAACATCCACTCTTTCAATAGGAATGATATCCTGAGGATATTTAGATAGATTTAATGGAAAGGATGTTCTTGCTGCTTGACCAATGTTTCTTTTTTCAAATTGTACAAGAATACACTGAACATTGCTGGAGTTAGGTAAAAAGTCAATTATTTTTCCTTGGGCTCCGTTTACAAGGCCATCGTGAACATCTATGTTTCTAATGATCATAATTGTAGCTCCTTTGCAGACTTCAAGTGTTTTCGAAAGTCCACCAGTATGTGTAGGGTTGTCAGAAACAACGTAATCCTTTAATGAAAGGGGTTTCTTTTCCCTTCATGTAAGGGATATTATAGGCTGGCCCAATTCTTCAAGTCGTCTCTTATTATGTTCATCTGTTTGTTTGTTTGTTGCAAATATGTGCAATGCTGTTCGTTTGTAATTTTGGTTTGCAGTGTGGACAGTTCGAGTTTGAAGAATGTTTATATCTTCATCTGTTTGATGTGCTACACGAACTCTGTTCAGCAATGCAGCAAAGTCTTCATCATCCTTTTGGCGCATTATTTGCTTTAACTCTAGTATGTGGAACAATGTAAGCCACAGTGATCCTGCTAGTCGTTGCATAACATTAGCAGGTGGTTCAAAGATGTATTTTGCAATAGGACGTAGCTGGTAGAGGTCACCAACAGCCAGCACTGACACACCGCCAAATGGTTTAGTGGAATCCTTTATTTGTTGCAAACGTTGGTCAATGTAACTGAAAGCACTAGAGCTGACCATTGAAATTTCGTCAATAATAATTATCTTGAGATGAGACAATTGAACCCTTAAGCGATTACAGACTGAATCTGAAAGTTTCCTGTATATGTCATTAAGTGTCTTCGGAAGTTGTAGAGCTGAATGAACTGTTGAACCATTTATATTGAATGCAGCTGTACCTGTTGGAGCCATTAACAGTATCTTTGTTTGTCCTGGGTCTTCACCGGGTTGTCTGACTTGTCTGTTCACCATGTTGTATATAGCAGTGATGAGATGGGATTTGCCTGTTCCCGCACCACCTGTCACAAATATGTACTGAGGATCTATGACCTCTGTTGCATGTGTTGTCTGTTTTGTACACCAGTTCAAAATATGTTGAAAGACAGACCTCTGGTCACAGTTTAAAGACTGAACTAAGGTTCTGTATTCTTCATCACTTAAAAGGTTTGTATTTAGATCTATGTAGGAAGTACATGAAGTTGTACTGGGTTGATCTGGATCGAGGAATGAAGCGTTTTCATGAGTGTCAGGATGAAGTATAGCAAAGTTCTCGTCTGATTGGTAACCTTCTTCTATAAGGTCTGCTTCAGTGTGCTCTGTTTCTGGAGCTATGTCATCCCAAGCATGTCGTGGTAGACCTGATTTTTGGAATTGGGAGATAGCTTCTTTGACAATATCTTCATTTTTCATTAGGGTTGAGAAGGTTCGCTCTACAGCGTCTTTTTTACATTCATAGTGTTCAACATATGAGCCGAAGTTTGCCAGCAAGTCCTGTTGTTCATTTCTCCATGGCATGAACAGTAGCAACCGGTTATAAGAGTACAGTTCGGGATCTTTTTCTTGGGAGCATTGATGAAACCTTATAACAGCAGGTGACTGTCGTCGTTTCATTTTGCCACAACCATTTAATGTTATGATTTCTTCAAAATTTTGGTCGTTAGACCTTTTTTGTGGTTGGTTGTGTGAGTCGTTTCCATCTCTTTGTTCATCAGCAATTGCTGGGTAATGATTTGCATCGACATGACTTTGTGGTATGTTCAGGGTGTCATTGAACTGAATATTTGTATGGCTGGCATGTAAGTTTTCGGAAGCAACAGTTGTATCAGGATTTTGAAGGTCAGTGTTTGGCGGGAAAAAGTCATCGTTGGTAGTGGAGCCTTTTACTTTATACCACATAGCAAATTGGGCAAGGCACATTTCTGACAGTTGTAATGGTCTTCAGCATAGCGATCTATTATGTTTGTAGCAAAGACATTGTCATTTTCATCATCCAGGGATTGTAGGAACTCCTTTGATTTCAGTATTCTGATTCTTTTTTCTGGAAATCCACTGGGTATCCATACTGTTGTGAAGTTTGAAACATGAAGAGGAAGGGATAGGATCCTGTATGCTGCTTCTTGTGCACTGACATTTCTTGCATTGGAAAATGCATAGGCGACTTTCTTCATTTGTTGACTCACATTTTGGTTTTGCATTTCTTTACTTACAGCTTGAAGAACAGTTCCTACCTCTCGTTCATCTTTTGTTATGTAACTTGTGATGTATGCTATTGCTGCATATGGGCTTGTCACATACTGGAGATCTGTATTAGCTTTCCATAATTTAACAATAAATGGATTGTAATTGTTAATACATGTTTCTGATGGATTTCGTTTCATGAAAACAGTTTGAGTTTTTGTAGCTTTTTTCAGTGCTTCGTAGTATACATCAGCGCTAATTTGACTTTTTTGAAGAAGGTCAGGAACACTAAGCATGTCATTGTTCGTATCGTCTTGTTGCAAACACTCCTTAACTTTGCTGAGGATTTCAATAGCTGCTTTTCGGGTTTTAGGATCATCATTATTGCTATCTGGTCGTGAGAGAATGATGTCCTCTGATATTGGTTTAGGGAAACCAAATCTGCATGCACCGCCTCGCTTTGTACAAGTTGCTGTATGTCTGTGTGTTTGTACTTCCTGGACAAGAGTACAAAGTTCTTCATCAGTTGATGGGAGGTTAGATTGGATGTATTTGCCAACAAAATTGCATATGTCTTCACTGGGATCATATGGCTGAGGTGCATTTTCTACCCACAAAATAGCATGGACATGAGGGGAACCGCGTTGTTGAAACTCTATCCGATAGAAGTAGTTAGTGATTTTTCCTAAGGGACAAGCTGGTGACAGAATAACATCTGTAAATAAAGACTGAACTCTGTGGTGAAAGTTCCTGGCAGCTGTTGTTGGATTGGATCTTAGTAAAGAACATCGGTCCTCCCATGTCATTTCCTTGATTTCTTCATGTGAAAGATTCTTGCCCTGATGCTTAGCTATTGCTTTCAATGTATCCTCCCATCTCATGTCAGCTGCAGAGAGTGTCAAGAACCAAGTAAATATTTTAAATTGTTTAATAGCAGCCAGTAGTTCGAACATGACCTTCTGCCAGTATGGTGGGCTTCCTCTTATTGGACGTAGAAATCTGTAAGCATCATCTTTCATTAGCAATGGACGAACATTATCAGTGTTTTTGAAGTAGCCTGCAGTAAATGTTTCATCACAATTGCAAATCAGGGACTTGCGTAGTGCAATAGACATGAAAGAAATAATTTGTTGCCATTCAGATATGAACTGGGCGACAAAAAGATATTCAATATTTGAAGCAAAGTGACCACCCTTTTCAAAAATTCTTTTTTGGAAGTACTTCTTAGCTGAAAGTCGCACTGGTCTGTCACATTTGTAACCAAGTTTTCCAGATGGAAATAGTGTAGGGAAACTAAGCTCTTCAAAATTATCATCATGCAATATTGCAATTGGTTTTTTGCCTTCTCCCGGGGCTATTGAAAGTACTCTGTTTGCATCAATGGACATATCAGTTTGTTGAACACATGTTTCAAACTGGACGTTTTGAGACGGATCGGTAGAAATGGGTACAATATCTTCCTCATTGTCACTGTCTTCATCTGATGAAACGTTTTCAACTGTAGCATCTGGTGAAGTGCCTTCAACTGTAGTAGATTCAGGGTTATCATCTTCATGAATGGCATTTCCAATTAACTCATTCCATGTTTTAGTGTCATTTTCTACACAGTCTGCTTCCCATGTTCTGTTTAATTGAACATTTTTGTAAAGGGTATTATTTTCAATGAGCCAATGAAGTGCGCTTAAAATTCTGTCAGGTCTGATGTATTGGAAGGAATAGTGACCTTTATACTCAATCTTTCGTTTAAGTTTCAATGGAATGAATCCTGCTTGAGTAGGAGTTAACGGTAACTTTTCAGCAACAGTGTTTACTTGCACAGGTATATTGACTACAGCTCCTTTGATAGCACTTTGTCTTCCTTTCGGTAGTGCCAGTAACTTCATGAAAGGATATCTCTGCGACAACAGTCGTTCTTCAAGAGTAGTCAAACCTTTCAATTCTTCCGGTGTAGGAGGTAATTTCAAATTGTTAGCATCTGCCTGTGGAGGCATCTTGTTTTGTTGCAAGTACCGTGCACATGTGTTACAAATCCATTCTGTGTTTTCAGCAGAAATAGTTTGCTGTTTGCAACGATTTAACATTTCGGTGTGCGTTGTCTTCAAAGTTAGAATTGGCACTACTGATTTTTTATACATCATTCTGCTGCAGCAGGTACATATATATTCGGGAAATTGATTTATGTTGTCAAAAAATTTGTTGGAAGCAGTTTGTAAGTTATGGCCCTTCTGGCGTACCTTGTGTTGTTCTTCTGCTCGTAAACGCTTTGCAGTCTTAATATCAGCCTGTCTGTGTTTATGCCTGACTTTGTTTTTCTGTTGTGTTTGTTTTCTTCTTGCCATGTCAGGATCTGTTTGTCTGTGTTTTTCACGGACATTTTTTTGCTCATCTGCTCTAACGCGTCGTGCTGCGTCAAGATCAGTTTGTCTGTGTTTATGCCTGACTTTGTTTTTCTGTTGTGTTTGTTTTCTTCTTGCCGTGTCAGGATCCGTTTGTCTGTGTTTTTCACGGACATTTTTTTGCTCATCTGCTCTAACGCGTCGTGCTGCGTCAAGATCAGTTTGTCTGTGTTTATGCCTGACTTTGTTTTTCTGTTGTGTTTGTTTTCTTCTTGCCGTGTCAGGATCTGTTTGTCTGTGTTTTTCACGGACATTTTTTTGCTCATCTGCTCTAACGCGTCGTGCTGCGTCAAGATCAATTTGTCTGTGTTTATGCCTGACTTTGTTTTTCTGTTGTGTTTGTTTTCTTCTTGCCGTGTCAGGATCTGTTTGTCTGTGTTTTTCACGGACATTTTTTTGCTCATCTGCTCTAACGCGGCGTGCTGCATCAAGATCAGTTTGTCTGTGTTTTTCACGTACTTTTGTTTGCTCATCTGCTCTAACGCGTTGTGCTGCGTCAAGATCAGTTTGTCTGTGTTTATGCCTGACTTTGTTTTTCTGTTGTGTTTGTTTTCTTCTTGCCGTGTCAGGATCTGTTTGTCTGTGTTTTTCACAGACATTTTTTTGCTCATCTGCTCTAAGGCGTCGTGCTGCGCCAAGATCAGTTTGTCTGTGTTTATGCCTGACTTTGTTTTTCTGTTGTGTTTGTTTTCTTCTTGCCGTGTCAGGATCTGTTTGTCTGTGTTTAGCTCTGACTGTTCTTTTGTGTTGTGTTTCTTTTTGTTTCACAGCGTTCAAGTCCATGCTTCGTTGTTTCGCTCTCCATTTTTGTTTTTTCTCCTTTTTTTTTTTGTCTTTTAGTTTTTTTCTCATCTGCTGCGTGTTTTTGCAGACTTTCACACAAGTCAATTAACAGTTCTTTCTTACGTGCAGCTTTTTCTGCTTGATCTTGGAAATATTGTTTTTGCAACTCACTTGAATCTTTCATTGTTTCCAGAGTTCGCTGTAGTGTGGCACTGTCCAAATGTGATTGCGTATTTTTGTGTGGGAGTTGCTTTTTTGTCCTTTTTGATGTAGCTTTCTCAAACTGCATTTCATTGTTTGTGTCATTTGGAATCGGAGTTTGAATTTTAACTGCATTCTTTTCTGCATCTTTGTCAATGGGTTTCCATTTTTGCATGTGTGGGAAGACAGTGATTAAACCGTTTTGTAAACACAGTTGTAGATGAGATCTTAATTGTCTTTGATTTATGACAATACATTCAGGATCCATTCCTTTTAGTAAAAAGTAGGCATTCGCAGCAGCAAATGCTCCACAATCAACAGTTGTACCCTGACTTTGAGCTACAATATATCTTCTTCTGTACTTTGAAATATCTCCATAAATATACTGCAGCTGTTTATGTAGTGAAGACATTCTAGAAGAGTTGTAGAGGGAGTCATAAACAGAAATAGTTTCACTTGATTTATAACTTACAACATAGTGGTTGTCAATGAAGTGTATTTGTAGTGAATTCTGATTTCTTGGAATAACTTCTGCAACACCAACTTGTTGTGTTGATATTTGTTGCTGGTAAATAATGGAAGGTGGTGAAAGTCCGTACTGCAATCCTAACTGTGTTTTCAGTAACACGGAGTAGTAGTCTAATACTTGTACATCTACAGAACCGTTTAGGACGTCATTTGGATCCAGTCCATAGAAAATGTCCTCATGTACAGCAGAACAGCCAGCGTTTAGATGAACCTGCAAATTAAATGAATGCGTTAGTTCGGCATAAAAGGGAATTATGCATATTATAAGGGACTCATGTGAAAGTGTTTTTAGTTCGGCATAAAAGGGAATTATGCATATTATAAGGGACTCATGTGAAAGTGTTTTTTTTTTTGTTTTTATCAAAGAGGTGGACAAACTGAGGCAATACAAACACACATTTGTGAGGTAAGTAGTGACAAAAGTGTTGTACATGGTTTTTTGTCTTTAGTTTATTTTATGATTGAGGAAATGTGTGTATAGTACAAAGTTTGCTATGGAAACACTTATTATTTAATTGGTTTACATAAAAGTTGTCAGTGTATCTGTTTTTTGTTCATACATGAAGACATGAAATTCAAGCAAGTGGGTTAAATCGAAAGACGTAAGCATTGTGCAATGAAATGCAAATTTGTCATTTACTTACTGACTCATGTACCTCTTCTCTTGTATTAACATCAGTGCAAATTGGACCACTTGTGTCAGTAATCAGTGGTATCTCTTCATCAGGCAGAGAAAGGTGTACAATCTGCAGTGCAAGAAAAGAAATAAATTTAAGACTTGCGAAATAAGTATAGGATTTGCATGAGTGGTTGTTTTGTATCGAATTTATAAAACAAGTTATGAAAATGAAAACCAGGCTTGCTGTGGTTGTATGTTTAGTACACTTATTATTTAATTGGCTTTACATAAAAGTTGTCAGTGTATCTGTTTTTTGTTAATACATGAAGACATGAGATTCAAGCAAGTGGGTTAAATCGAAAGACGTTAGCATTGTGCACGAAATGCAAACTTGTCATTTACTTACTGACTCATGTACCTCTTCTCTTGTATTAACATCAGTGCAAATTGGACCACTTGTGTCAGTAATCAGTGGTATCTCTTCATCAGGCAGAGGAAGGTGTACAATCTGCAGTACAAGAAAATAAATAAATTTAAGACTTGCGAAATAAGTATAGGATTTGCATGAGTGGTTGTTTTGTGTCGAATTTATAAAACAAGTTATCAAAATGAAAATGAAACCAGGCTTGCTGTGGTTGTATGTTTAGTTTGATGACAAGTGGCTCATGACAGTATATTTCAGATTGCTGACTCAAACTGCAGCCAAACTGCAGCAGTGGAACATTATAACAATATTTGAATACATCATGGTAAATTAAACATGTTTGACTTTCCCTACTTGATTTTGTGGTCCATTAATGAGTTATGGATTGGACAGTAAGAGCAACAAACAAACAAAGCGTATTATTACGTCTCTCTTTTCTTGTTAAGAGATATTCATGTAGAGTTTATTGGTATGAGCTGTTGTTTTTAAAGTTTTGAAAACATGAAACTGAACTTGAGAATACAGAAAAGTGTGCAGAGTGATGAAGAATTGTACCTTAAGGGCATTGGAAGAATGTACATCTGTTCCAACATTGTAGCTATGTATCACAGATGATTCTTTGGGGGGGGGCTGCTTTGAATAGTCACAGGTGGCTGAAACAAATGAAATACAGACTGTTAAAATAGGACAAACCCTGAAAATGTACCATTGGAAGTGAAAATGTTGCTGTCATTAGTTAGAAATGCATGTTAATGCGACGTTTATGAATTTAGGGTATCATTGAGTAGTATCTGATAATGATTACTGTCAGAAGGAAGCTGAAGGTCAAGTGTACACTTGTAATAAAAAAATTGACTTGGTGGTGCTTTAATGAGTTATGGATTGGACAGTAAGAGCAACAAACAAACAAAGCGTATTATTACGTCTCTCTTTTCTTGTTCAGAGATTTTCATGTAGAGTTTATTAGTATGTGCTGTTGATTTTAAAGTTTTGAAAACATAAAACTGAACTTGAGAATACAGAAAAGTGTGCAGAGTGATGAAGAATTGTACCTTAAGGGCATTGGAAGAATGTACATCTGTTCCAACATTGTAGCTATGTATCACAGATGATTCTTTGGGGGGGCTGCTTTGAATAGTCACAGGTGGCTGAAACAAATGAAATACAGACTGTTAAAATATGAAAAACCCTGAAAATGTACCAAAGGAAGTGAAAATGTTGCTGTCATTAGTTAGAAAGCATGTTCATGCGACGTTTATGAATTTAGGGATCATTGAGTAGTATGGAATATTTTGAAAAATATTTGAAAATGATAATTATTACTGTCAGGAGGAAGCTGAAGGTCAAGTGTACACTTGTATTATATGATGTTATGAACTGTCAACCGAAGAAGGTAAAGAAAGGAAGTGAAATTTGTAACTAACATTTCTTCTTCTTGCTTGACTTCTTGTCTGAGTGTCCTCAGTGACTTTCTTTTTGTTCTCGGCATGTTTCAATTACCAACATCTGGAATACAATTCATTATGTATTTAAGTGATGGCACCAGAAACGCCAATCAAAAGGAAATTAGGTACATGTTTTTATACAGTGCTCCAGCTAGGCCATATTGAAGGCGAACTGCCCTACATACCCTAAGTTTTACCCTTTCTAGGGCCCCCTCTGTCCATAAAAAAAGGAAGGTAATAAAGAAAATGTACATATGATTATTAGTAAATATTATATGACATTGTAATTAATATGTTTTTAAGTGTACGTAATATTTATGGTTGCTTTAATAATTATGGGAATAATGTATTCTAACAATGATTAAAAAGATATGAATTAACATGCAACAGAAAGCATTCCTGCATGGAACGACTGTCCGCTTGAAAGTGCCCTTTTGACAAAATACTGTGTATTGAAAGAGCCGTTTGGGCAAAGAAAACCCTGTGCCCATTGTAAAGCCCATTGTAAAGCCTAGTTGGTGCACTGAGCCACTGATAATAGTTGATGTTAAAATAAACTGGAAAGTTACTCCTTTGAAATCACTAATTGCAGGTAATAGTAGAATAGCAATTCTGCTTTGGCGTGTTTATCCATATTTCAAACAGAAAGACAAAATCACTCAGTCGCATGCGCACCTTGTTAAGGCATTTTTTGTCATAACAGTATCATATACACCTAATTTGCTTAAGACCTAGGATATAAAACGACACTGAGTGAAAGGCATAGAGCGATTTGATTCAAAGTGACCATGTATTGCTGTGTTTCAAGGAATTTCGCACCTCATGGTATGACAGTAAAGAACACAAAGATTAACAGTTAGTTAACATGGTATACGCGTTTTGAAGCGAGCAAATTAAAAAAGACTCGTTTTTGACGCATCCCCCTTTTCTGCCGTGCCTCATTTTGACGCATCGAAAATTTGACCCGTGCATCAATCAGTTAACATCTCGAGTTCCATGCTAATAAAGCCCACTATGCTCCTAATTGAAATTAATGTTTCAGTATTTGAAACTCGGTCTATAATCGAGAGAATACCCCGGGCGTTGTTTATCTTATCTCATCTCCTCCAATACACATGTCACCTTCTAAATAGTGAGTGCGCACTAACTGGGTAATTAGCAGCAGGGATTACGTGATAATTGATGGACCATCCGATAATTGCAGTTTTTTTTTACAGACTTGCAGACGGCACGGTTTTTTGTTCTGCACTAGTGAAAAACAGTTTTTGATGTAACGACATATTTAGCGTAATCACATCAATACACTTTGCTGCGTTTACATAGGGCTGAACAGCACCAAATGTCAACGTTAAAACAATAAGGAAGGACATACAATTTAACAAAATTGCATTCATGTCTTTTGACATTGATTTTTTGTGTGTGTCTGCTATGAACTGTATTTTCACATGCTCCACTGTAATGCAAGCAGTTTGACATAAATGACAAAGCTTTTGTGTAATTTCAATTGTGTCATGGAAAACGCAAAAAAATATATTGAATCAAACATTATTAGGACTACAAGGATTCGTAAACGGGTCTTGGTCACTGCACTTTTCCCAGTTACCATCTGTTTATATATATCATACTGTGCCAAAAAACTTCCCAATGAGATGTGGAAAATAATATGTCTTGCACTCATTTTCACTCACACCATATTTAAGCCAATAAAACTTATTGAGAATTTCTTACACTACGTTGTGGGAGAGTCATCCACGAAGAATTTAGTAGAATTTACTGACTCATTCTACAGCTTAATGTGGAGATTTGGAAAATTGACTCACTAATACTACAACTTAATACATGAGGTTAGCCAATAAAACATATTGCATGCCCTAGAGAGAATTTCTTACACTACGTTGTGGGAGAGTCATCCACGAAGGAGGTTAGTATTTTGTGTTAGTAGTCTCCCTAAGGAGATAAGGAAAATTGACTCACTTATACTACAACTTAATAATGCAGCTAAACATGCTAAATTTAGCCTATAAAACTTATCCCATGCCCTAGAGAGAATTTCTTACACTACGTTGTGGGAGAGTCATCCACGAAAGAGGTTAGTATTTTGTGTTAGTAGTCTCCCTAAGGAGATTTGGAAAATTGACTGACTAATTCTACAGATTAAAACATGCATCTAAATATATTAAACTTAGCCAATATAAGTAATTGCATGCCCTTGAGAGAATTTCTTACACTACATTGTGGGAAAGTCATCCACGAAGGAGGTTAGTATTTTGTGTTAGTGGACTCCTAAAGGAGATTTGGAAAATTGACTCACTAATACTACAACTTCATACATGCAGCTTAAGATGCTAAACTAATCCAATAAAACTTATCACATGCCCTAGAGAGAATTTCTTACACTACGTTGTGGGAGAGTCATCCACGAAGGAGGTTAGTATTTTGTGTTAGTAGTCTCCCTAAGGAGATTTGGAAAATTGAGTCACTAATACTACAACTTCATACATGCAGCTAGCCAATAAAACTTATCACATGCCCTAGAGAATTTCTTACACTACGTTGTGGGAGAGTCATCCACGAAGGAGGTTAGTATTTTGTGTTAATAGTCTCCCCAAGGAGATTTGGAAAATTGACTGACTATTTCTACAACTTCGCATGCAACTACCTAGAGAGAATTTCTTACACTAGGTTGTGGGAGAGTCATCCACGAAGGAGGTTGGTATTTTGTGTTAATAGTCTCCCTAAGGAGATTTGGAAAATTGACTATTTCTACAACTTCGCATGCAAATGCATAAAAGCTATAAACTTAACAAATACAACCCACCACATGCCTTAAAACTAACCACAGGACCCCACATGGTGATCTGTGTCTGTAAAGAGAACATTTGATTATAGTAACTTAAAAAATATCAACGCAAAGAATGAAATATATACCTTATGGCATGCCCTAGAGAGAATTTCTTACACTAGGTTGTGGGAGAGTCATCCACGAAGGAGGTTAGTATTTTGTGTTAATAGTCTCCCTAAGGAGAGTAGGAAAATTGACTGACTATTTCTACAACTTATCGCATGCAACTACCTAGAGAGAATTTCTTACACTAGGTTGTGGGAGAGTCATCCACGATGGAGGTTAGTAGTTTGTGTTAATAGTCTCCCTAAGGAGATATGGAAAATTGACTAACTATTTATACAACTTATCGCATGCAACAGCATAAAGCTATAAACTTAACAAATACAACCAACCACATGCCTTAAAACTAACCACAGGACCCCGCAGGGTGTTCTGTGTCTGTAAAGAGAACGTTTGATTATAGTAACTTTTGAAATAAATATCAACGCAAAGAATTAAATATATACCTTATTGCATGCCAGAGAGAAGTTCTTACACTACGTTGTGGAAGAGACATCCACGAAGGAGGTTAGTATTTTGTGTTAAAAATCTCCCTAAGGAGATATGGAAAATTGACTGACTATTTCTACAACTTATCCCATGCAACTGCATAAAGCTATAAACTTAACTAATACAACCCACCACATGCCTTAAACTAACCACAGGACCCCGCAGGGTGACCTGTGTCTGTAAAGAGAACGTTTGATTATAGTAACTTTTAGAGAGAATTTCTTACACTACGTTGTGGGAGAGTCATCCACGAAGGAGGTTAGTATTTTGTGTTAATAGTCTCCCCAAGGAGATTTGGAAAATTGACTGACTATTTCTACAACTTCGCATGCAACTACCTAGAGAGAATTTCTTACACTAGGTTGTGGGAGAGTCATCCACGATGGAGGTTAGTAGTTTGTGTTAATAGTCTCCCTAAGGAGATATGGAAAATTGACTAACTATTTATACAACTTATCGCATGCAACAGCATAAAGCTATAAACTTAACAAATACAACCAACCACATGCCTTAAAACTAACCACAGGACCCCGCAGGGTGTTCTGTGTCTGTAAAGAGAACGTTTGATTATAGTAACTTTTGAAATAAATATCAACGCAAAGAATTAAATATATACCGCACTAGAGAGAAGTTCTTACACAACATTGTGGGAGAGTCATCCACGAAGGAGGTTAGTATTTTGTGTTAAAAGTCTCCCTAAGGAGATATGGAAAATTGACTATTTCTACAACTTATCCCATGCAACTGCATAAAGCTATAAACTTAACTAATACAACCCACCACATGCCTTAAACTAACCACAGGACCCCGCAGGGTGACCTGTGTCTGTAAAGAGAACGTTTGATTATAGTAACTTTTAGAGAGAATTTCTTACACTACGTTGTGGGAGAGTCATCCACGAAGGAGGTTAGTATTTTGTGTTAATAGTCTCCCCAAGGAGATTTGGAAAATTGACTGACTATTTCTACAACTTCGCATGCAACTACCTAGAGAGAATTTCTTACACTAGGTTGTGGGAGAGTCATCCACGATGGAGGTTAGTAGTTTGTGTTAATAGTCTCCCTAAGGAGATATGGAAAATTGACTAACTATTTATACAACTTATCGCATGCAACAGCATAAAGCTATAAACTTAACAAATACAACCAACCACATGCCTTAAAACTAACCACAGGACCCCGCAGGGTGTTCTGTGTCTGTAAAGAGAACGTTTGATTATAGTAACTTTTGAAATAAATATCAACGCAAAGAATAAATATATACCGCACTAGAGAGAAGTTCTTACACTACATTGTGGGAGAGTCATCCACGAAGGAGGTTAGTATTTTGTGTTAAAAGTCTCCCTGAGATATGGAAAATTGACTGACTATTTCTACAACTTATCCCATGCAACTGCATAAAGCTATAAACTTAACTAATACAACCCACCACATGCCTTAAACTAACCACAGGACCCCGCAGGGTGACCTGTGTCTGTAAAGAGAACGTTTGATTATAGTAACTTTTTAAATAAATATCAATGCAAAGAATTAAATATAATTTATACACTTTACCTTAAGCATGCAGCTATTGCGCCTAACTATCTTTCACTCATTTTAAATCACACCTTTTCAATACTTTAAAACAATTAAGTTGTATCTGATAATGTGTGTAATGTTAATGTACATGACTGTTGTGATGATAAGAGTTTTGTAATAGCACCGATAAAAAAAAATAAAGAAAAAAAACTCACCTCCAAATAGTCTTCTCTGTTGCGCAGTTTCCTTTCTGTTGTGATCCTACGTCAGGCGCCAAATGTCCAAAATTATATTCACCAGTAAAACAGATTCTTTTAACAGTCTAATTTAGGTTTCAGAATGATAATTTTTTTTTTTTTTTTTTTTTTTTCCTTATTTTTTATCGAGTGCACCGGGATTGTCTCCCATATGGCCATCGCCCCCAGAAAGACGTGTTAGTTGGTTACGGGGGATAGTGCATGATACAGGAGACACCCCGTTCCAGAGGTGAGTCCAGGGTTGTCATTATGATTGTAAACAAAGGATTTTTTTGGAAAAGTAACCGATTCGGCCGGGTGTCAAGGGGGCCACCTAGGCCCCCTTGTAGGTCCAGGGCAAGGCCCTGGTAGGGAGGTCAGGTGGGCGAAGCCCTCCGACCGAAAACGAATTATAGACATTTTAGGGACAAAATACTGCTATTCTCAGAGCATAAAAAGTTAAAATGAGGTCTAAAAAGAATAGCGAATTTTAAGATTTTCACATTTTTAGTATACTGTACAATGTAAAAACATATTATATTGATAGATCTTTGCATGTTCCAATAATATCCATTACCCGATAATCCAGTATTATTACGATTTCTTTTTTTTAAAACCAAATTACGCCCAATGTTGACGATGAATGTCGTCCGCCATTTAGTGCAAGTGCATATACAAATTGAATTGTGGGATTAGGAAATTCCGATTGAACATGCGTGAATCACGTGACGCGATTTGAGAGCATTGAGAACCGTTTATATTTAGTAATAACGACAAGTCAAACAGTCAATCTAAACTGTTACATGTACGGTACCTCCTTTCAGAAAAGTTTGCGAAAGTGAAAGTGGATTTCTGAAAATAAAAACGCGCCTTTCTTTAAATTTTACCGAGTACTTTTCATTCCGGATCGTGGTATAACTTGTCAGATCATTCATGCATGTAGACCTATATGTATGCATAGTTTGGCAATCTCAAAACACGTTAGTTACCTACTTATTACATTATGTGTTATGACCATTTGTATAACAAAATGCATTATTTAATTAAAGTATTTTCAAATGCGTATAATTAAATGTGTTATCCGAAATCATTTTCAGATTTCATTATTCATGGAAAATTAAGAAAATTCTAGCAACAGAGACACATTTCTCGTGTTTTTCATGTACAGATTAAAATCATGCCAAAGTTAGACTTCATGTATAACATCACGTCATTCTTCCTTGGAGAAAGCGTGGACTTTAATATTTAGATGCTGAATAACAACTTCGTAGCGCAGAGGTCGCATGGTAGAAAATCAGAGAGCATTTTTTAATATGATTTTTTTAATATGTGGAAACTTTTTCTCTAACTAAAAAAACTAGTTAATTACGCTCTACAGTGCAGCATTTGTTGAGATACGGTCAGTAATAATCTGTCAAATGTACAGCTATTGATACAATTTCACGTGGAGTCGGCGTGTATTCGGCTGCCCGAGCGCTGATTGGTTGACGTTCTTACCAAGAAGAATTTGATTGACAGCTGAAAAAAATCAATATTGGCCACTCGCTGAGAAATTCATTGAAAACAGTAGCTCTTAGGCGGAGTTAATGGACTGACTGAATGACCGGGCGTCGCTCTACTATAGTACGTTTATTCCTCGTCAATTATTTTAGGTTTGCATGATACAAACTTCCGATCGCAATTTTAAAGATTCGGGAAAAACAACCGATTTTCTGGCGATTTTAACCGATGAGTTCGATCGGCAATCGGTTAATAATGACAACCCTGGGTGACCCTGGGTCTTTTAGTGCCCGGTGTATAGCACCTAGTACACTGCACCTCGGTTTAACGTCTCATGCGAAAGACGAGTTAGTAGGTTAGGTGCAGCGGGGGATCGAACCAGCGATCTCTGGATTGTGAAGCCAGTGTGTTACCACTAGACCACGGATCCGCTACCAGAATGATGATAAGCCCTGAGCAGCATCTTTTATACACCCTCAGACTAGAAATACATTGGCCAATAGTCAATGTCAAATAATGTACTTTAATACATCTTGTCTGGGCTTACTTCAATTTCAATTGGCTGTTGCTTGCTCATGGAGTAGTCTTCAAATTGTGATTGACATATCAGAATGTAAGACAAGGCATTTAAGCCCCTCCCTCTGTGATTCCTCAGGTTAGACAAAGAAAACATGACAATTTACTCCAAGTCATGTATAAAAAGAATAGTAAAACAAATACAAAACAACAATTAGCACTCCCATATTCCTCTAAGAAAATGTTTCATTTTGAATATAAACATGACATATATAGATTATGAGATTACAGAGTTGTGTTAATAACTCATTCCATACTACAGCCTTATCTCTTGGCAGCCCCTATCAGTAGTAGCCTTATCTAACCCTAGCTAATCAGGACCCTCATCAGCTCTGAATGCCTGACAGATTATCTGATTATTGTTACTTTAAGTGGTGTGAAATGGTATATAGTGTTTTTAAGTATTGTTACTTTGTTGACAGTTCATGTGACAGATGTTTTTTTATTATATTTCCAATTTAAAAATGAATATAGTAATGTATGAACATTTCGAAATCTTGCATAACTTATCAAATAAAAAAACATTGAATTATATCCATATAATTTATCCAATACCATTAAAATTTAATGGTATTGGATAAATTATATGGATATAATTCAATCTTTCATTGCAGACGACAGCAATAATTTCGCGCTCTTTCTTATAACACGGGTTTTTACATGGCATACCGGTATTAGTGCATAGTGAATAGTTATTATCATGTGGCTGTAGAAAAACGGTGTAAATTAGTTTTACAAATAGACATGATAAAATATACATGCACTGGATTTAATTTGTTACCGCATCAAATTTTTAACGGGTTTTGTTTTTCACAACTTACTCGCCGTAAGTAATTTTACACTGCTCACCAATTGCAATTAACTTCTCATAATTAATGATTGTTTACAGTACGGTAAATAGGTGTGATGATAATGCCCGAAACCGCCTTTAATATACTGCTTTATTTACCGGTTTTATATCACGTATTAATGCTACAACTGTGATTCATTGTTTATAAACCTGCGATAAACGCTTACTCTGTGACACACGTCAATCAAAAATAATAATCACTATATAACTCCGCCTCCATAAACTTTCTCGTAACCGATTGGACGTTAAATATCACACTTTGGCGACTGGAAAGTTACCCGAAAATTTCCCGTGATGCATCTGGCAGCATACATGACTGTGTTATGTTGCTTGAATATACGATCCGGTTATCACTTATCAATGGACTATCTATAACCACCTGGAGCTTTTATGGCGATTGCATTTGGAAATCGGTACCGAGTTCTCTTTAAAAGTAAGGAATATTATATACTTATAGAGAATTATCAGGGTTTTTTGCAATCGCCATTTTAATTCACATTTTAATCTTTAATCGCCAGCTGAAAGATTCAATCGCCTTTGGCGATTTTGGCGATCGGAAACGCTAACATAGGCATTATTATCTATGGATACACTTTTTACAAATAGAAACTGTTATAATGAATAAAAACAATCTTTTAAAATTATTTTAAAATAAAACAAAATTAATAATTAAATGACATATTCACAATAATAAGATATTGCTGATAATAAAAACAAACATCAATAAGCACAGTTATGTTTCAATTGCAAGTAATTTTATGTAATTAATAAATAAAATATGAGAACATCTAAATATGCTTATATTAAAACTTAATTAAAATGTAGAATAAAATAAAATACAAAAATAGATGAAAATAAAATACAAAAATAGAATACAGATTACTATAAAAAAAAAAAACACGAGTTACCATAACTTAATTTATTTATTTTTATCCTTTTTTTCACAGGTTTTGACCAAAAATGGTAAAACAAAATCATTTTTCAAATTAAGAAAGTATTTGTTACAAGAATTTTCTTAGGTTGAAAAACTTACTGCAAATAAACAGCTGTTTCTTTAAATGCCAACTTGAACAGACGTATTTTTAAGTCATTAGGCATTCAGAGCTACATCTAAGTTGTCGTAAATTTACGCACTTATATACGACGCTAGGAACTCCATTGTAGATTATTTGGACGCTTATATACGACACTAGGGCTGAATGGGTTAATAACTTACTGGCAGTTGAGACATTAACATCATGCAAACACTACTGCTGAGAAATGAATTACAGTATGTACACATTTCAAAATAATGACACCCTATTGTGAAAAGATGCAAGAAATTTATCAATGTTATGTCTCCTTTATGGATGGATGTTATAAACTGCACTAAATATTGACTGGTAAACTAGTACATTCTACTGAAGCCAAAGTTGCCATGGAAACAGTTTCATTGCACTGTTCATTTGATACAACAAAACACAGTTGGTACACTTGGCTCATCTAAAGATCAAACAACAGGCTCTCCAGTGCATTAGTATATGTACATGTATAATGACATAGACACAATAGCTGTATTAAATTAGATGCATTCCACTTCCTTTATGTACAGCGAATTTATGAACGAAGTCACACATATTTATTTGCATAGTTTTATAAGTAGTCTTAAACACATTTTGACTTTGGTACGATTGTTGGACAGGGAATGGGCAGTAGGGGGGGGTATAATGTGGGGTGTGGTAATTTAAAAGTTGTTTAAAAAAATGGGGGGGGGGGGGGTAGGGGGGGTGAGAGAGGGTAATAATGTGGGGTAGGGTAATTTATTAGATGTTTTAAAAAAAATTGGGGGGGGTGGGTGGGGGGGGTAGGGGAGGTGGGGGGTAGGGGGTGTGGGGGGTAGGGGGTGGGGGGTGAGAGGGGGGTATAATGTGGGGTGTGGTAATTTATAAGATGTTTAAAAAAAATTGGGGTGGGTAGGGGGGGGGGTAGGGGGGGGTGGGAGTGAGAGGGGGGTATAATGAGGGGTGTGGTAATTTATTAGATGTTTAAAAAAATTGGGGGGGGTGGGGGGTAGGGGGTGGGGGTAGGGGGGGGTGGTGAGAGGGGGTATAATGTGGGGTTTGGTAATTATAAGATGTTTAAAAAAAATTTTGGGGGGGGGGGTGAAGGGGTAGGGGGGTGAGGTGGTGCGAGGGCGGTAATAATGGTGGGGTGTGGTAATTCATATTAGATGTTAAAATATAAAAATTGGGGGGGGAGTGGGGGAGTAGGGGGGTGAGATGGGGGTTATAATGTGGGTGTGGTATTTATAAGATGTTTAAATAAAAAAATGGGGGGGAGGTGGGAGGGGGGGGGGTCGGGGGTAGGGGGTGAGAGGGTGGAAATAATGTTGGGTGGGGTAATTTATTAGATGTTTAAAAAAAAATTGGGGGGGGGTGGGTAGGGGGAAGTGAGAGGGGGGGTATAATGTGGGGTTTGGTAATTTATAAGATGTTTAAAAAAACATTTTTTTTTTGGGGGGAAGGGGGTGGGGGGGGGTAGAGGGTGTGGGGGGGTAGGGGGTGAAAGGGGGGTATAATGTGGGGTGTGGTAATTTATAAGAGGTTTAAAAAAAACTAGTGACGTGAAAATCAATAGGGGTCATCTGCGGGTCACTATCAATGTACCTATGAAGTGTCATATTCCTAGGCAAAAGCGTTCTTGAGTTATCATCCTAAAATCATTTTACTATTTCGGGTCACCATGACCTTGACTTTTGACCTTGTGACCTGAAAATCAATAGGGGTCATCTGCAAGTCATGATCAATCTGCCTATGAAGTTTCATGATCCTAGGCGTATGCGTTCTTGAGTTATCATCCGAAAACCATTTTACTATTTCGGGTCACCGTGACCTTGACCTTTGACCTAGTGACCTCAAAATCAATAGGGGTCATCTGCGAGTCATGATCAATCTACCCATGAAGTTTCATGATCCTAGGCATATGCGTTCTTGAGTTATCATTCGGAAACCATTTTACTATTTCGGGCCACCGTGACCTTGACCTTCGACCTAGTGACCTCAAAATCAATAGGGGTCATCTGCAAGTCATGATCAATCTACCCATGAAGTTTTATGATCCTAGGCGTATGCGTTCTTGAGTTATCATTCAAAAACCATTTTACTATTTCTGGTCACCGTGACCTTGACCTTTGACCTAGTGACCTCAAAATCAATAGGGGTCATCTGCGAGTCATGATCAATGTACCTATGATCCTAGGCACAAGCGTTCTTGAGTTATCGTCTGACAACCACCTGGTGCTATCAAAATGGTATAATTTGCTACTAGATTTATTAAACACTACCACCTCCATATTGTTGTCCCTAAAATGCAGAGTCTTGCTTATACAAGTATGTTTCGTCAGAGAAATGACGTCACACGAGATACGTCATAAAGTGCGTAATCAATGAATGAAAATAAAAATACGGAAAGCTGGTTTGGTAATGAGGATATAGAATAAAAAGTTTATTAGACGTTTAAACTGTACAATACGTGATATATTTGGACTCGCACACAGTTTGAAGTCATGTTGGACTCGCCTAACGGCTCGTCCAATATGACTTCAAACTGTGTGCTCGTCCAAATATATCTCCGTATTGTACAGTGAAACGTCTAATAACCTATAATTCATGTATCAACTCCATTATCCAAATGAAATTCAGATTTCTTATTTTCCCCAAATAAGAACAAGATGTGTTTGTGAAACACAATGTCCCCCTATATGATGTTTGACATTGTAGGATGACCTTGACCTTGTGAAGAATGACCTTGACCTTGACCTTTCACCACTCAAAATGTGCAGCTCCATGAGATACACATGCATGCCAAATATCAAGTTGCTATCTTCAATATTGCAAAAGTATTCATAAAATGAGCGATTTTGGCCACATATAATTGACCTCTGACCTTAAAGGATGACCTTGACCTTGACCTTTCACCACTCAAAATGTGCAGCTCCATGAGATACACATGCATGCCAAATATCAAGTTGCTATCTTCAATATTGCAAAAGTATTCATAAAATAAGCGATTTGGGCCACATATATTTGACCTCTGACCTTGAAGGATGACCTTGACCTTTCACCACTCAAAATGAGCAGCTCCATGAGATGCACATGCATGCCAAATATCAAGTTGCTATCTTCAATATTGCAAAAGTATTCATAAAATGAGCGATTTTGGCCACATATAATTGACCTCTGACCTTAAAGGATGACCTTGACTTTGTACCACTCAAAATGTGCAGCTCCATGAGATACACATGCATGCCAAATATCAAGTTGCTATCTTCAATATTGCAAAAGTATTCATAAAATGAGCGATTTTGGCCACATATATTTGACCTCTGACCTTGAAGGATGACCTTGACCTTTCACCACTCAAAATGTGCAGCTTCATGAGATACACATGCATGCCAAATATGAAGTTGCTATCTTCAATATAGCAAAAGTTATTGCAAAATGTTAAAATAAAAAAACAAGAGATTGCCAAGCAATATGGTTCCCTATCGGTGAAACTCCATCATTGTCAGTAATTTTTTATTTTTTATTATATTTGTTGCCATAGCAACCAGAATTCTTGACGTACAAACAAAATGCATAATCTCCATATTGCTATCTGTCCTGATGTTTCAAGTTTCATGAAAAAATATGAAAAACTTTTCAAGTTATCACTGGATCCAGAAAAGTGTGCCGGACTGACAGACAGACTGACAGACAGACTAACAGACAGACAGACTGACGCACAAAGGGCAAACCATAAGTTCCTTCCGGTTTCACCGATAGGGGACAATAATGTTATTTGCAAACCGAAGATTAATGGCATATCATTTCCATGCATGTTTGTTAAATATAAACAAAGTGGATTGAAAACAATATTTAAATTGGAAATATCTGCTTATTATGCAGAGTTATTGTAAGTAATTGGTTTTATTCATTCCAAAGAAATGATGGGTCCATTACATGCCTCCCATATGTTGAATGTGCGTGGGTACTGGTAATAAAAAATCTTCAACAACATTTGAAATTACAAAATTATGTGAACACAAAAAAGTACCCCCTGTATTTTTATAAATACTATTTGGAAACAATTAAAAATTAACAGCATTCACATTAATGGTGTACTGCAACACATAGCATGCATGTTTGACAAAATTTAACAGCTGTGTTAAAAAAATTGTAGATGTTTTCTGGTTATCGCTTCTCTAAGGCTCTTGGTCCTGCAGGGATTTTATTGCTATTTAAAAAAGGCTGTGAAAAATCTTAAAGCAAACAGACCCAATCCAAAACTGATTTTTTTTTAAATCATAGACCAATGTTCTTTTTAAAAACAATCCCCATCCCTCCCCCCCCCCCAAAAAAAAACAAACAACAACATCAAAATGACAAAACAATCTCTTCTTTTTTTTTTGGGAGGGGGGGGGGAGAAAAGCTTAATGATTATTATATCTCATAATCTCTTCTCATAATGTATATGATTTTATTCCTAATTTGAATAATTAATAAGTTATTGTAAATTAGTTTTTCCCAAATCAGTGGACTTCAAGCAAAACTTGAATTTTTGCTGGGAAATGGCCTGTTCCTATTTTTTGGATAAAAAATCCCAATTTAGTCCATTTTGACGATTGAAAGTTCCAAATTTGCCTTTTTCTTGATTTTAAAAATCCCAATTTGACTAGACTCATTTTCCAAAAATGGCTAGGAAAACCCCTGTTCTGTGTTGCACCAGTACTCAAAAGCGCATGCTGATCAAATGTGGACACAAATTTTCTCACATTCTAGCCATTATACGTTTTTTCGGCGTAAGCTGCATAAGCCAGCTTTTCACCCTGACTTGACCTTTGTTAGTGTCCAATAAAATTCAAATAAAATTTCCCGCGGCTAGGTACGAATGAATACACTACATTTATTCCATTGGCTGATTTGAGTATACCACCAGAACATTGGAAACATATCCGCGTCTTTGTACCACTGTTTTACTGTATGAAACAATTTTATCTCTAATGAAAAGGCTTAATAGATAGAACAGTTTTACACTCAATTCTCGACATCAATACAGTTTGTGCGTACACCTTTTATTTTCAGAGTATTACCAGCGCAAAAGCGTTTATACTTAAAAGGCTATGTTCTCATATTTAGTACTTACTTCCATATTCCTGTCAACATGTTAACATGTAAAAGTATAAAGAGCAGTGGAAGCGAGGCCTCACTTTAAAGAATTGCATTTCAACCCGCGAGGTTTCGGGTCAAGTCGTGGACATTCAGAGTTTATATACAGGTCATCACCGGAGTTCGCGGTCAGTAAAATAATCGTTATATAATAAAGACGCTATCCGTGAACTAGGTTTCCTGGAATTTTCTTTAGACCAGAAATATGTTAAAAGAAGATATTCAGCAATATAATTATGGTATGTCAATAATAGATTCTTAATGTGTTTTCAACAATACAATGATAAATATTATTTTTAATAAATTTAACAATAATTATTTCAACATATTGCCTAATGTACTAAAGTGATATTATGAGCATGTAACAGTTTATAGGTGTCTATCGCAACCGTTGATTATTTTTGATGTTTCTACTTCATATACACTTATAGTAATTAATGCAGAATCAACATACTAAAACAATATACCAGAAAGAGAAAAATAATGCATTTGAATATTAACCGTACTTTCGTTTGACAACTGATCGTGCGTTTACGAGTTGAACCTAAATTTAGTTTTAGTGCAGATTTGTTCATACGACACAAAGACACAATATTGTTTTACGGATCATTTCGGCTTACAGGACTGGGTGGGTCACGTAAGAATATCGAATATAAAATATATTTTTATAAACAACTGGTAGCAAGGTGAGTTGCAGATAATTGATCAGTAACCACATTTTAACTAACTATTTTGACCTGTTAATTCTTTTCAGCTCAATTCAACAGTGCAAAATGCCCATAATATCACTTTAAGCATGAGCACGATGATTCTCGATACTGTTAATAATCGAATCAAATAGCAATGCCCGACAGACCACTAAAACAGGTTTGTTCTCGTGTGGCCGGTTGACTCATATGTTTAAATTTCACATCCATTCTTCCTTTGGTTTTCTGTTTTGTATCTATAGGTTTATGACCAGCAATATCTTATAATGTAAAATAAGCAGCGAAAACTCCCCGTAACATCCCGTACTGCGTGTGATGCAGCTAAGAACTGCACAGAAAAAGACATTCGCTATCCTTGATCTCATTCATTAAACTATTTACGCCGTATATCTTTTTTAAAGATATTTCTTGTTTAAGTTACAAGCAACACAAGTTCAAAGAAAAAGATTAACAGACAACCCACAGCTCCAAAGATCTCCAATAAATCTGTTTCACAATCTCCAATAAATCAAGTTCACATTCACATGGCATGAAAGTTGAAAATGTCTGATAACCTTAATAATGTTTGCTGGATGTCCTGAAATTTAGCCAATAAGAAACGATTTAAAATAACGTAAAGTTCTTCTCATCCTACTTCAAAAGATCAAGCTAATAATACACAAATCACACTGATTTTAAATTTGACAGAAATTTTATTACTAAAAGTTGAAATTCCTTGTCAGTAGGAAAGCCTTCTTTTGTTATTATGTTTTCTCAAGTCACCAGATGCAGATGTATTACACCGAGTCTATAGAAAGAAATGAGTTTGGGCATGAAATATTTAAGAATTGGTTCTTGAAAGTTCCCTAAATGAGTGCACTGAGTTATCCCATGACTCCTTTTAAATACCGGTTGTATATCTGGTCCTAATAGAAGGCATCTACACATGATAATAAATTGCAAAAAAATAATATGCTCTTTAAATAGATAAACACTATGACAAAATATTCTTAGAAGTATGTTATTGGAAATTGCCAGATACAAATGTGCTAAGAGAAATGAGTTATGGTATTTACAATTAAGCCCTAACTGGCAAATCAGCCTTCATTGATAAGCACTGCTAAAATGTTATGATTGGTCCAAGCATCATCAGCAGCAAATGATCAAAATTACTGTGTCTATGTATAATTTTAATTGAATGATTATACAATATATTGATCAATTTAAACTTCATCAAAAAAACATAATGTGGTAAAACATCTTTAAACATTGCTTTGCACGTGTTTTTTAAACACTGATTGTTAGTTTTCACAATCATGACCGACATTGATATAATTATGTGCTTTGAAAGCAGTGTTGGAAATTCGCACTAGTCTGATAGCCCGGGCTAGTTTATCTCATTTCGGGCTACTGAATTTCCCTTGGTACTAGCCCGATCGGGCTAGTGATTTTTCCAACTTTTGAAAATTAAAAATGCTAAAAAAGATTATTTTCATCCATCGTTTATTTAGCGTGATATTGCTTTGACTCACCTTCCCGATTATGTTGACATGACGAGAGTTTGAATGACGATTTTTCTTTTTGACAACGTGCTGTACAATTCTACGAATGTTGTTAATGTCCGCCATCTTGAGTTTTTTAATTATCTATTGGCGAATTAAAGCATTGCATTATCATATTTTAAAAGAATATGTCAACCAAATTATAAATTGATTGCATATTTGCTTGGTTACTTTTGATTGGTTTTCATTTGCGGTAGTCAAACGATAGTTCTATGCATATTGTATTTCACGTGCAAAAGACGTATCTCAATATGTTTTCCGACAGTCGTTTTCGGATACGGTTTTATCCGTCAATTTTTATATATTTTCGACTTTCGTGATAAAAAAATATAGAATGATGAATACACATGTGGTATTACATATGGTCTTGTTGATAACTTTTGCATTGTACTCCCCAGAATTGGACCTAGAAAGACTTTAAAAAAGAACAATAAGCTAGGGTGAGTGGACTCGGCCCTCTATTCTCTTTATCCTACGGCCTCAGACTCTCGGTTTAATTTTTTGGATTTCAAATTTGGGACAATTGACACCTAAAAATAATTTACAGACAGGATATAAACCTTTGCATGTTGACAGGGCTAAAGATAACAAGCGTTCTTGCCTTAATACGCAATTAAAATAACCGAAATCATAATTAAGTTCAAACTTAAGCGTATAAAAACGCAAATACAAAATGCATAATGTAATTCGGCTTCCAATCCGTGCGTAAATGTATGCAATTTGCTTAAACTACAGGCGTCGTATAGACTGGTTATCTTAATTGAAACACCATTGTTCTGTGATTAAAATCAAGTCACTAAAATTCCGTTTTTGTAAGAACATTTTTCCGCGAGTTTCCCAATTATTTTGAAAGACAAGGGACAAAATTGTCACAAAACCAGGCTTTCATTGTGAAAAAAAAATCTGATAAAGGGAGAAAACTCAAACTGAACTTTTGAACTGAACAAACAAAATTAACCCCCTTTGTAAGTTTTTTTTTTTTTTTAATCTATTTTTAGTCGTGGCGACCTTGACATTGGAGATATTGACGTGATTCTTTCGTGCGACACACCGTCCCATGATGGTGAACAAATGTGCCAAATGATTTAAAATCTCACAATGAATGACAAAGTTATGGCCAGGACAAGCTCATTTATGGCCATTTTTGACCTTTGAACTCAAAGTGTGACCTTGACCTTGGAGATATCGACGTAATTATTTCGCGCGACACACCGTCCAATGATGGTGAACAAATGTGCCAAATGATTTTAAAATCTGACAATGAACGACATAGTTATGGCCCGGACAAGCTTGTTCCGCCCGCCCGCCAGCCAGCCAGCCCGCCAGCATTCGCCAATCTAATAACCAGTTTTTTCCTTCGGAAAACCTGGTTAAAAAACAGTGACCATGTGTGTCCCTATACATTCGCATTTCTGGGTTCAATGTTCCCAAGTGTGATATCGCATGCAACATTGTTCTGACAATTTCTACCAATGATTTAATGTTTGTCAATTTATAGAGTACTTATTAACGTCTGCTATTATATTTCTTGGATGCAGTGTGTGCTTCCAAAGGGGCCACTTTTCCAGTTTATATTAACTTTCATAACAGTAGTCCGTACTGTGTGGCGGCCGTATAAAGTCGCCCCATGCTTCGATTCAGTGTTGTAATAGTTTTCTGGTCCTTTGGGATCATGTAGTGTATACAATTATTGTTATAATAGACGCTTAAGCCGGTGATAGCAGGGGTTAACGTAAGAAATTGACACTCACTTGCCCGGGGGTTAAGTTACTTTGAACATCTACTTGCCCTCATTAAAAACTGGTTGCCCTATTTTGAAGTCAATTTTTATTGTCATTTGATCTTTAAAGCATTAATTCACATGCATTATTATGCTAGATTTAATTTCAGCTATATTCAATGTATCAAAAATAAAATTATAATCGTTTTTATAATATAAAGTTGTCAACAAAACAAAATCTGGACAGTTTTATTTCATTGGATAGTCACTATTGAATACATTACATATGAAGAGTTAATTACCATTAAAATTTTAAAACTGTATACTTGTCACTTGACTATATTTATCCAAATTATGGCATGGATTAAAAGGGGGAGGGTTTAAAATAGTACTGTGAAAATGATTGTTCAGAATTTGTTTTGTCACTATTATTTTGAGCCTCATCCTTTTTTACATTCATGTAGTGTGACTGTGAATCCTCATGTGCTTAAACAGAATATTTTCGAAAAAAAAATTGAACCTGTTACGAAACTACCGTTGTTTTCAAATTTGAGACAAATCTTTCATTTCATCAATCGCGCCATGGAAGCCATGGAAATTCATCAAGCCACAATATTTGAAAGTTTCGCTTTCGTGATTCATTTTCATATTTTCTCTTCCTTTCTTTTTTGGTTGTTTTGGTTTGTTCCTTTGAGTGTTTTGAGTTACTTTTATTAAAAATAGAAAAGATCGCCTGGACGCTACCGTCCGCCATGTTTAAATGTCTGCCGAGTAGAACTTGTTTTGTGCTTTTAAATTGGCTTATACAACGCAAGCAACCAATCAAATCTCGTTTTACTTGTACTTGATAAAAAAATATATTGACCCAAAGAAAATAAATAGATACAAGGGGAAAAGTCGAAAAAATACTGCAATTATGCGAATACGAAACGGACTTGCCTGGCGGACTATCTACTTTGAAAAATCACTCGCCCGCGACAATTTTAACCCGGCACGGGCAAGCGGGCGTCCGCTTAAAAAAAGCCCTGGGTGCTAGGGGGTTGAGTGATGTAGCCTTTTCCATTTCCACTCATGAACAGACCCAATCAAACCGGGTCTGCTATTATGTTAAAGTCTTGAATGCAGTGTGTGCTTCCAAAGGATATTAAAAACATTCTCGGGTAAGATTGATTGTTCAGATAATTACAATTCGTCAGGTTCTTATGATTTCTTATCGTTTTCAAGGCCGATTTGTCGTTTGTCAACTGAAACTAACAAAAACTCTGCCAAAGTGGTTTGTTTTCGGCTATGCCTTTTATTTCGGATATAAACATATTCTTTGACAAATCGGGTAGGCAGATCAGCAGAATCGACTGCAATAACAAATGTATTAACTCTCAGAACATACATTAAAGTCAGTTGCATGTTCTAAATTACCCAATTGAATTTTAAATCAGGCCGTGAGGGAGTGAAATACGCAATTAAACTCAGAAACAGGTGATGAAAATTTTGTTTAAAACTCTATTGAATATACGAAAAACGCAATTGTGGACAAAACAGGGGGTAATAACCCAATATACCCCAAAAGTAATCTAAAGCCTTGTTGACTGCAGGTTAGGTATTAATTGACGAGTACCTTAATACATAACAAGGGCTGTTTGTAAAACATGCATGCCCCCCATATGGGCTCTCAGTTGTAGTGACAGCCATTTTGTAAATATGTTTTTTGTCACTGTGACCTTGACCTTTGACCTAGTGACCTGAAAATCAATAGGGTCCATCTGCCAGTCATGATCAATGTACCTATGAAGTTTCATGATCCTAGGCATAAGCGTTCTTGATTTATCATCCGGAAACCATTTTACTATTTCGGGTCACCGTGACCTTGACCTTTGACCTAGTGACCTCAAAATCAATAGGGGTCATTTGCAAGTCATGATCAATGTACCTATGAAGTTTCATGATCCTAGGCATAAGCGTTCTTGAGTTATCATCCGGAAACCATTTTACTATTTCGGGTCACCTTGACCTTTGACCTTGTGACCTGAAAATCAATAGGGGTCATCTGCGAGTCATGATCAATCTACCTATCAAGTTTCATGATCCTAGGCATAAGCGTTCTTGAGTTATCATCCGGAAACCATTTTAATATTTCGGGTCACCGTGACCTTGACCTTTGACCTAGTGACCTCAAAATCAATAGGGGTCATCTGCGAGTCATGGTCAATCTACCTATCAAGTTTCATGATCCTAGGCATAAGCGTTCTTGAGTTATCATCCGGAAACCATTTTACTATTTCGGGTCACCGTGACCTTGACCTTTGACCTAGTGACCTGAAAATCAATAGGGGTCATCTGCAAGTCATGATTAATCTACCTATCAAGTTTCATGATCCTAGGCCTAAGCGTTCTTGAGTTATCATCCGGAAACCACCTGGTGGACGGACCGACCGACCTACATGTGCAAAGCAATATACCCCCTCTTCTTCGAAGGGGGGCATAAATATTATAATCGTATCGAGTCATTGAAATATTATAATAACATTTCAAGTAAATTGGGATGAACTGTTATTTGCAATCCTTATTTATTACACCCTACCTGCAATAAAAACTATCCAGAACTGTCAAAAATATAAACTTCTTTTAAAAACATGTGATAAACAATTCAGGCTAGTATACTTTGGTTCGGGCTATTGAAAAATTTCATCTGGTAGCCCGAACGGGCTAGTGGTTTCAAAAGTGAAATTCGCACACTGCTTTGTCGGTCGCATGGGTGTTAATTTTTTTCCAAAGAATAAATAACTTTTTTTTTTGTAAACACAAAAAACACACACCATGCAGGCACATGAGGGATGTCTGGGTTTTTTCATGCGCAAAATTTTATTCCATGTTCATCTGATTCAACCAAACACTCCCTTTCCCATTTATTCTTTACTTCCTATCCTGGCACGTTTGTGATCAAATTCGGTTCAAGAAACATTTTGTATTTGTGTTTTTTTCGAAAAGTTAACTTTTTTTATGTTAAATGATTTGACAATGTCTTAAATGATTATCTCCCTTTACTTTTCTGACTGATTATAAAGTGAAGAACAATTACTCTTTCAGGCACTTGCAAAAATGCTGCTCTTTCAACAAAACACATTCGGCAATATCAATAACTAAGTGTCTATTTTTATTTCCGTTTTTTTTTCTTGATAAACGTTTCTTGTTGCTTACAGAGGGTCGTCCCCCCCCAATCATCTCATCGAAATAAATTACGAAAATGACCTTTTGGTGCCTTGAAAAAACGGAATTCTGGCGCAAACCGGAAAACTTTCAACCGTGCATTCAGATGGATGCTCATTAACATGAGCAGTAACAATTTATTGTTGTGCTCAACAATAATTGAACCAGTGTCCGACAAATCCATTGCCCGGAGCCCGGGGGCTACCGAAATTTTTCATTGGGCTACTGAAATTTTCCAGCTGACGCCCGCCGGGATACTATAAATCTATAAGAGCGGTAGCCCGGTTTATTGACAGACATACGTAGAATAAACACGCTGACCATGTGTTTGTACACTGTGTATTGCTTATAATCCGATAACAAAGTGCAATCAATTATCTAATCAGTCACCGATCACTTGCGGTAATGTCTTAAACAGTAACAGTGTATTTTAATCATCCAATCAGAATCAACATTTGTCGTATGCTAATAATATAATGCGAGCCGGTTGGATAGTTGGCGCACAACAGGTCGAACCTCAAAGACCTCGTGAAGAGGCCGGTAGGACCTGTAAATAAACTCTGATTCAAAAAAAAAAAAAAAAAAAAAAAAAAAAAAAAATAGTTGGCGCACATGCAGGTCGGACCTCAAAGACCTCGTGAAGAGGCCGGTAGGACCTGTAAATAAACTCTGATTAAAAAAAAAAGTTGGCGCACATGATGCAACATCATTTCGCAGTTTGGAATTTTTTGTTAACCGCAACAATGAGTAATAGCGACAACGTTTTTGATGTCGTTAAATATCCAAGTGCGCCAAACATTAAATAAATCAAAACAATAGCGGATTCTTCAAAACGGTAACGAAACCGAAAATGAATATTAATGACAACTTTGTGAACGCGGTTTACACCTGCTAATTAGTTTGCATTGTCAATTATTAATTGGATTAATCGACTGTTAATCAATAATCCCATATATGCCCGATCTATATTTTTTAAACCAAATTATGGGTGGGTAATATAGACGATAAGAGTCATAAACACAAACGTTTGAAATTTTCTTAAATGTCAAATGAATTTCGGCATAAAAAAAAATATGGTTCTATTTAAAGATATGATGAAATAAGCTCCCAATCAGGACCGTTGTATTGCAACATGCGTAAATAACCTGCCACGGTTTGCACGCGTTGTGTACAGCTATTTTAGGTTACAAAATTCTACATGTAAGAAATGAATTTCTTTGTCCTGATAAAAAGCGCGCGAAAATTGGCGTTGGTGTATTTATTTGTAAATAAAAATTTCGTAGCGGGTACAGCATTGAGATAATTTAATTTCCATTAAAAGTTTCGTTGTGAATTTCAACTAAAGTACCGGGGTATCTCGCGAATTATTTAGCATTGACATTTTCTCTTAATAAAATATCATGTAAACACGTTGTATCGTTACCGTTACGCTGTATCAGTTCCTTCATTATTGTATTGTATACTGACTGCACACAAGTGTCGTAACATACGGATGCATTACGTAAATTCGGACAGTACTTAAAGTCGGACACAAGTAAATAAATGATTTAATACTCTTGATTTCTTGAAACTCGGTATTTGTTGTTAAAAAGGGCAATTGCATTGATTAACACCATACGAGTCAATCGTATTGATCATCTAAACGCTTTATTTACGTTTACGACTTAACGTGCTGTCCGAATTTAAGTACACATACATGTGCACATACATGTAATATCTACATGTAGTATAGGATTTTCTTTGGTACATTTACATTTAAGTACACGGTGCCTGTACTGTAACATTAATTTACGATATTGACTGTGTACATCAGATTACTTGCTGTTTTATGTATATGTATGTATACATATTATGTATATGTATGTATACATATTATGTATATGTAAATGAAGAAATAAAATAAAGATGAAAACCTGCCTCTTATCATTTTGTAGGAAAATTTTATGGGCTACCAAATATTTTTATTGGTAGCCCAGTGGGCTACCTGAAAAATAAGAAATTTGTCGGACACTGTTGAACAAAGTTTTTTTTAAACAAAATATTAGAAAAATATTTATATAGACAGGTTTACAAGTTAACGCAAGATGGGTGATTGGATAGATTTTGCAGGCTGGTCTGGCCGCATATTGCATAAGACACATTTTAATTTGTTAATTGTTAAGACCGGGTACAAAATAATTGAACAACCACTTCAGAACAGTTCAATTTCCAGAATGTTTAAATAAATCTAAAGTTTTAAAAGTTTAAGAATTGGTAATTGCCCTGCTACCTACCTCTGTATTCCATCGAACATTTCGTTAACAAACCTTTCCAATCATAGCCCTGAAACATGGTCTTGCTCCTGGATACAGTCTCACCATGTTTTTTGAAGATCGTTCATTGTTTCTGAACACGTGATGGGATGTTCTTCAAAAAAGTCAGCTTCATTTACAATCTAAAAAAAACAAAAACAATTCATGAACATTAATTACTTTCCGATTTACTTTTCTGTTATAAGTATACTAGAGTTATTAATGATTACAGCAGACAAATTTAAAGATGTCTCAAAAGTTGTAGACAAATTCAGATTTAGTCACCTTGCTTTGACAATACTTTTATACTCATATACATGTGTAAACATATTTTAATGGTGAGTTCTTTATTTGTTCAAATTGTTCATCTTACAAATCGTATTCTTTTTTTTTCTAAAAACAATTTTCAAATTCAACAAAACTGGCAGTTTATACACAAGTTCTGCTACAAGTAGAATAATCAACTTTCTGGATCAAGGTTTTCACAATATGTTAAAAGTATTCATATTGATCCTGTTGAAAAACAATGCCTCTGTTTTAAAAAGCTGCTTATTAATCAAGAATAAATACAATTTTATGGAAACATTATTGTGACAAGGACATTCTGAATGTTAAAGATATTATTAAAGAAGATGAACAGACTTTTTACTTAAGAAACCTACACATGAATATTAATAAGCCAATAAACTTTTAACATATTGATGTTATAATTACAAAAGGTTCTTTGTTACATACATCGTCTGATTAAAATTTTTGAAACAGGAAAATAATACTGTACACTCATAACAAATTTTGTCGACCTTTTTAATCTGTGATTTGTTTTGTTTTATATTTTAGAGCCTGTGCCTTTTGGATTGGGAAAGAACGTGATAAGTCATGAAATTGGAAAAAATGAAACTATTAATATTATCGGTCTTGGCATTAATTTTTTTAGACACTAGCCTGGTCGGGCTACCATGTCTTTTTGACGATTTTCCAATTGTAACTAGCCTGAATAAAAGTTATAATTCTGTAACATTTGTTACTCTAGCTATGTTTCTATTGAAAAAACATAAAACAACAAGGCTATTGTCAAGCAATATGGTCCCCTACCGGCTCCACCATTGTCAGAAATTCCACAATTTTCAGTAAAAAAATTAATTTGGTTGCCATAGCAACCACAATTTTTTACGTAGGAACAAAATGAAATGACGTGCATAATGTCCATATTGCCATCTATCCATGTTGCAATTTTCATGAAAAAATATTAAGAACTTAAAGTTATCGCAGGATCCACAAAAGTGTGACAGACAGGCTCACAGACAGACTCACAGACGCACAAAGCGCAAACCATAAGTCCCCTCCGGCGAAACTGGTAGGGGACAATAACGAGAGCACCGCCTTGCGGGTGCAGATCGCACATCTTTTTTCTTTTTAAAGGTGAAGGGACTCTCAATTTCAATCACAAAAGAGGGAGGGGTGGAGTGAAGAGGGGTGTATAGTGTGGGGGTGTGGACATTTATTATATTATCTTTCAAAAATGCAGAAAAAAAATGCAAAAAAAAATAATTCGGGGGTGGGGGGGGGAGACGGGGGGGGTGGGGGGGGAGGGGATTCTTGGGTGCGATCGTTGGACGGTATTTCAAAAATAAAATAATAAAAATAAAAAATTTGTGTTTTTTAACCGTTTAAAAAAAAAATTGGGGGGTGGGGTGGGGGAGGGTATAGTGCGAGGTTGTGGTGGTCATTTGTGAGATGATCTTTAAAAAAAAAAAATCGGGGGGAGGGGGGGGGAGGGCACGGGGATGGTTTGGGTGGAGTCTATTGTGGTATGTCAGGTAAGAGTAGTTTTGTCAAAGTATCAATCAAATCTAATCATAAATAAATAAGTTATGGCAATTTTAGCAAAATTTAATAATTTGACCTTGAGAGTCAAGGTCATTCAAATGTCAACTTGCCAGGTACAGTAACCTCGTGATAGCATGAAAGTATTTGAAGTTTGAAAGCAAAAGCCTTGATACTTTAGAAGTAAAGGGGATCGAAACACAAAATTTAACCATATATTCAAAGTTACTAAGTCAAAAAAGGGCCATAATTCCGTAAAAATGACAACCAGAGTTATGCAACTTGTCCTTTTACTGTACCCTTATGAAAGTTTGCAAGTGTTCCAAGTATGAAAGCAATATCTATGATAGTTTAGGGGTAAAGTGGACCAAAACACAAAACTTAACCAAATTTTCAATTTTCTAAGTATAAAGGGCTCATAATTCCGTCCAAATGCCAGTCAGAGTTACATAACTTTGCCTGCACAGTCCCCTTATAATAGTTAATAAGTGTTGCAAGTATGAAAGCAATAGCTTTGATACTGTATGAATAAAGTGGACCTTAACACAAAACTTAACCAAATTTTCAATTTTATAAGAATAAAAAGGGCACATATTTCTGTCAAAATGCCAGTCAGAGTTACATTACTTTGCCTGCACAGTCCCCTTATGATAGTTAGTAAGTGTTGCAAGTATGAAAGCAATAGCTTTGATACTTAAGGAATAAAATGGACCTAAACACAAAACTTAACCAAAATTTTCAATTTTCTAAGTATAAAAAGGGCACATAATTCTGTAAAAATGCATGCCAGAGTTATCTAACTTTGCCTGCCCAGTCCCCTCATGATAGTAAGTAAGTGTACCAAGTTTGAATGCAATAGCATTGATATTTTCTGAGAAAAGTGGACCTAAACGCAAAACTTAACCGGACGCCAACGCCGACGCCAAGGTGATGACAATTGCTCATTTTTTTTTCTTCAAAAAATAGATGAGCTAAAAATGAAACAAATATACACTTGATTCTGTTTTTATTCAAAGTTAATGTCTGACAAAAAATTTAACACAAGGTGTCCAGACATCTCCATTCCATCATGATAATTGTCCGAGTCACTGACATCCAGGTCTGACATATCAGGTATGCTCTTAAAGGCGGCCTGAAACAAAAGTTAAAACATGATATAAATTTTCCACACAAATATCAGAATAAAGTAAATGAAATGTCAAACTAGCAATAATACCTGTTCATTAATTTAGAAGTACAACAAGAAGGCGACTTTTCTGCACCAACTTGTGAGTCTTCTTAATCTAAAACGACATTTGTAGCAGTAGTTCCATTGCCTAAGCCACATCTGGTTTGTCGTAAATTCATTGGCTGATTGTACCAGCATCTTAAATGCAGTATGATACACATTTGAATTTACTGTCAATATGTGTTACTTGACAGAAAAACTATATCTGTTAAAAACTATACTTGTAAGTTAGTGCATGATATTTATTTGCATGTTTTTAACATATAGTGTATGAAATGCACATACCAGTCAGTCTGCAATGCAGGCTAAGAATCAAATTCCTTAATACTTGGAGACATCAAAACGAAGCAAAGACCGATAATTTTTCCATGACTGTTGGAATTTTTGTTGATGTTCATATTTTTTGTTGCTACCTTCATTCTCATTTTGCGGTTGATGTTTGGGCGTTAAAATATTGCAGACAAGACATTAAAATAAATTGTGCGTCACAAGTTCTCCACCCAGTAATAAATTAGTTAAAGGGTCTCGCAAGATCGCCTTATAAATCTCACGAGATGGACTCAAAAAACTTCAGTTTGAATAAGCGTCTATACGAAACTATTTTAGACATGTTACTTAGTTCGGTCACTTGAAAAAAAGCACTGAACCGATCAGGCTACTGGCTTGGAATTTTCAATAAAACGACACAAAAATCAACCGGCTCAGTCGACAGTCAAGTGGGTAACATCCAAGACTTATTATTCTAAATTAGTATTCCAACTGTTTGTTATACTCTTTTTGTGAATTTCAAGTGTTTTTGTCATTAAGAACACTAAAGTGTCACTAGTTTTTTTATAGTGCTCTCCCTTTGTTGTTTGTTCATAAAGGTCAATTTCATTGGTCTGACATATTAACATCTATCCAATTACAAAGGTTGTAACCAAAAAAAAACACATGAAAAAAATGTCCTTGCTAAAGTTATTCAATGGCGCTAGAACAGGCCAGAAAAGAAAACTAAGCGATGAGGAAAAAAAATTCTCAAAAATATGAAGCAAAACTGGTAAAAAAAAATATTTCAAATCAAGTGGAAGTCTGACAGAAGTTGGTTGCATGACAAGTCTCAAGACAAGATGTTTTGTGACGTATGTCGAAACGATCCAATACGATGCAAGTCTACTAATCCATTTGCACCCCATGTACGTCGATAATCCAAACAAAGTTGGATAATTAAAACTGAAGAAAAAAAATGTTGGCCGAAACTGAAACTGAAAGATAGGTGATTATTTTATTATTTCTTCTAATTTAGTTACTATAAAGATGTTATTGTTCTACACATGTGATAATGAATGTCTGACACACACATGCGTTTTGAGTTTTGCAATGATTTAATAGTTTTCTATTTAAAAACGATAAATTTGTCTTCGGAAAATGCTAATTTTCATGAAATGCAACCTATGTGTTGAATTATTTACGCGCTAATTGACAAAAGAGCAAACAAAACTGTAACAGACATATGCCAAATTATATCATGAATATCCTTTAAAATTTTACTTTTAACACCTTCTGTGTTTCTGTGTTAAAATGATGTGTTTGCAGGACGGTTATTAAAGTTACTGGATAAATCCAAACTGAAAATTTCTGTGGATAATAACCAAACTCAAAATGGATAATGCACAAACTGCGATGTATTAAACATGTTTTCAAAAGACATGTTGGATATTATTCTTTAAAAAACAACCATTTATAACCAAAAACTCACACAATGTGTATAATGGAAAATAAAAAATACTTTCAACGAACATAAACATTCATTAATTTGTTATTAGTGAAATCAATTTCAACGGAACTTGCATAATACAATTGAGATTAAAAGCAAAATAAGCATGTGAAATTTGCATTCCACATACATGTACAAAGAGATGCCATAATACGTGTTCCATGTCATTTTGGATAGCATGAAAAGCATAGAAATTTAAAAATGTCCCTATTTATTATTTAATCTCTTGATTTAAAGAGATTTGAGTCGAAGCTGCAGGTTAGTGGCATTTGCCCTGCTGATTCATGTATTTGTCACAATATAAGAGGTTTCAAATATTTGTTGAGGCATTACTGATCTGATTCATTATACATTATATCAGAAAGATTGCATCGAATGGTACACAAATATTTAAAGGACATATCGGCAGCTAGTATAGCATTTTACTTTCCGAAATATATTTACACATTGAAAAGAACATATTAAATGATTTCTCAATACACAGACATAGATATTAAAAATCTTCTGTAAATCATGTATTTTAAAAATAATAAAAAGTTTTCCCCGTGACCCTTTTCACCAGCGCGGGAAAATTGAAGTAGTAGTAAAATATTTACGAGTGAATTGTACAGTGCCCTGCGCGCATGCTCACTGACAATAAATGACTTTTAACGGTATTTTAGCATCTTATGCTTGCAAGTTCTATATGGAATGACTTTGAACCCTATTGAAACCTTGGTAGGCATAATATTTGTCGACGTTTAACTATTTTTCGTTCCGATTCCATCAATAACGTATTATTCCTTCCGATTTTATGTTAATAAATTTTGGACTTTTTGTAATTTTTAATATTTGATATTTTATTATATAGGGAAATACCGTAGATTTGCTCCTTAAAACTGGTGGCAAAAAGAAATATTTTACATGAGTGTTCATTTCAAATAGATCTTTACATAAAGACATGTTGCAGTTTGGTCATTATCCATCGACTTCCTGATGTTAGTTTGCAATTATCCATACACCAGTTAGGTCATTGTCCAATTTGTATATTCTTGTTCCAAACAAATACTAATATATAGTGTTTCGAGCATTTACGCCAATCCAATTTTTTACATACATATATGAAAGGTTAATACACAAGTCCAAGCATTAAAACATTAAAAACCTTAGATTATAATTGTTTTTGGCCAAAACTTTCGACAATTTCATTTACTTTTTCCAGATTTTCAAACATATTCATTTTATTTCGACGTAATTGTTTTTAATTGTAACAAGTTTATTAGCGCATTGTATTCAGCAAATAACATTTTATCAAAAAGAAACGTTTATTATGTCACACAGAGCTCCAGATAAGGGCCGTACAGCCGTAAATACGGCTTTTTCATGAAGGTTTACACATTTATTTTTATAAACTGGACGTACAATTACGACTTTAATATCCCTTTTACGCATTTACAAAAAGAATCTGGCAGTACCAATACGTCCGCGTCGGCGCGTCGTGATTTTTTGGTTTCTAACCTAACGGCGCTTTTCATCAATTTAAAATTACCAAAACAGTGTAGACTTGGTTCAGGTATTATTGTCTATTCTGTTGTGTGATTTCCGGTAACTCGTTAACCCGTCAAAAACAATATGTCTGCGCGCAGGGAAGGTCAGGTAAACCGAAAGCGGTTAAAACAAACACACTTTGTTGTCATATAATGACCACATAAGGTCGTCAAACCATCCTGACATTCAATCTGTAACCCACAAATACATTGTCGCCCCGATATTAAACGATTTGATTGCATCGGTGGCCAAATACGTTAGAAAACACGATGGGAAACGGATGAGACAGTGACATTAGCGTTTATTTACTTAGGCTTAGCTTACTAGTTGGCTTGTGTTGTTTTGTCAAGAAAAACAAAGAAATAGTATTTAGTCATGAGTTTTAATGTGTAGTTGTATTTGCATCATACATGTACTTCAGAATGGAAACCCTAATAAAGTGACTGTTTAAGAAGTTAAATATATTTATTATAATTGCTGCAAATGTTTCTTTAAAGTCTGTTATACATTCTTCACTATCCAAGAACACGGGTAGTACAGTACTACCTGTACTTTTGGATATGGTAGTACAGGTACTAATTGATTTTCAGCGTTACTCCTTCTCTTTCTGTCAGTGGCAGTACCGTTACTAATTTCACATATCCTTATCTGGAGCTCTCGTCACAACTTACCTTAAATAAACATGTTCTTAAAAATAAATGACTGGAGTCTTTATTTCTGTCGGCATTTTTTTCTTCAGTTTGAATTATCCTACTCAGTTTGGATTATCGACGTACAGAGGGTGATTTGTAGTCATGTTATGTTATTATGCCCCCCTTCAAAGAAGAGGGGGTATATTGCTTTGCTCATGTCGGTCTGTCGGTCGGTCTGTCGGTCCACCAGGTGGTTGTCAGATGATAACTCAAGAACGCTTGGGCCTAGGATCATGAAACTTCATAGATACATTGATCATGACTCGCAGTTGACCCCTATTGATTTTGAGGTCACTAGGTCAAAGGTCAAGGTCACGGTGACCCGAAATAGTAAAATGGTTTTTGGATGATAACTCAAGAATGCATACGCTGCCAACAGGGCGAACTCTGAACAATATAACTGAAGCAACTGGTCTGTAATCCTAAATCTATAATTATCAGTCCAATGAAACATCATCCTTTGAGTAAAATAAAGTGGATCAGTAAAAATATTATCAGAATATGATGTTTTTGTATATTTTGTGTATTAAATATTGTGTTAATGTTTAATTTTGTTGATTAATATAAATATAAGCAGGACAGGGGAGGTAATACACTATTATATCTTTCTTATATACAGGGGTAACAAATGCAACAAGTTAAAATTTCCTGTTTAATGAATAGGAATAATGAATGGATATCACCCCCCCCCCAATTTTTTTTAAACATCATCTAATAAATTACCACACCACACATTAAACCCCCCTCTCACCCCCCCACCCCCCTACCCCTCACCCCCCATTATTTTAGCTCATCTATTTTTTGAATAAAAATTATGAGCTATTGTCATCACCTTGGCGTCGGCGTCCGGTTAAGTTTTGCGTTTAGGTCCACTTTTCTCAGAAAGTATCAATGCTATTGCATTCAAACTTGGTACGCTTACTTACTATCATGAGGGGACTGGGCAGGCAAAGTTAGATAACTCTGGCAGGCATTTTGACAGAATTATGTGCCCTTTTTATACTTAGAAAATTGGTATTTTTGTTAAGTTTTGTGTTTAGGTCCATTTTTAGCTCATCTATTTTTTGAAAAAAAATTATGAGCTATTGTCATCACCTTTGCATCGGCGTCCGGTTAAGTTTTGCGTTTAGGTCCACTTTTCTCAGAAAGTATCAATGCTATTGCATTCAAACTTGGTACACTTACTAACTATCATGAGGGGACTGGGTAGGCCAAGTTAGATAACTCTGGTGTGCATTTTGACAGAATTACGTGCCCTTTTTATACTTAGAAAATTGAAAATTTTGGTTAAGTTTTGTGTTTAGGTCCATTTTATTCCTTAAGTATCAAAGCTATTGCTTTCATACTTGCAACACTTACTAACTATCATAAGGGGACTGTGCAGGCAAAGTAATGTAACTCTTAACTGGCATTTGACAGAATTATGTGCCCTTTTTATACTTAGAAAATTGAAAATTTGGTTAAGTTTTGTGTTTAGGTCCACTTTATTCCTACAGTATCAAAGCTATTGCTTTGAATAAAAATTATGAGCTATTGTCATCACCTTGGCGTCGGCGTCCGGTTAAGTTTTGCGTTTAGGTCCACTTTTCTCAGAAAGTATCAATGCTATTGCATTCAAACTTGGTACGCTTACTTACTATCATGAGGGGACTGGGCAGGCAAAGTTAGATAACTCTGGCAGGCATTTTGACAGAATTATGTGCCCTTTTTATACTTAGAAAATTGGTATTTTTGTTAAGTTTTGCGTTAAGTTCCATTTTTAGCTCATCTATTTTTTGAAAAAAAATTATGAGCTATTGTCATCACCTTGGCGTCGGCGTCCGGTTAAGTTTTGCGTTTAGGTCCACTTTTCTCAGAAAGTATCAATGCTATTGCATTCAAACTTGGTACACTTACTAACTATCATGAGGGGACTGGGTAGGCCAAGTTAGATAACTCTGGTGTGCATTTTGACAGAATTACGTGCCCTTTTTATACTTAGAAAATTGAAAATTTTGGTTAAGTTTTGTGTTTAGGTCCATTTTATTCCTTAAGTATCAAAGCTATTGCTTTCATACTTGCAACACTTACTAACTATCATAAGGAGACTGTGCAGGCAATGTTATGTAACTCTGACTAGCATTTGGACGGAATTATGGGCTCTTTATACTGTCTTAGAAAATTGAAAATTTTGTTAAGTTTTGTGTTTTGGTCCACTTTTCCCCTAAGCTATCATAGATATTGCTTTCATACTTGGAACACTCGCAAACTATCATAAGGGTACAGTAAAAGGACAAGTTGCATAACTCTGGTTGTCATTTTAACGGAATTATGGCCCTTTTTTGACTTAGTAAACTTTGAATATATGGTTAAATTTGTGTTTCGATCCACTTTACTTCTAAAGTATCAAGGCTATTGCTTTCAAACTTCAAATACTTTCATGCTATCATGAGGTTACTGTACCTGGCAAGTTGAATTTTACCTTGACCTTTGAATGACCTTGACTCTCAAGGTCAAATTATTAAATTTTGCTAAAATTGCCATAACTTCTTTATTAATTATTAGATTTGATTGATACTTTGACAAAACTACTCTTACCTGACATACCACAATAGACTCCACCCAAACCATCCCCCGTGCCCTCCCCCCCCCTCCACCCCCCCGAATCCGCCCCCCCTATTTTTTTTAAATCATCTCACAAATGACCACCACACCCTCACACTATACTATACCCCCCCCCACCCCACCTCCCCAATTTTATTTTTTTTGAAACGGATAAAAACACAAATATTTATTTTTATTATTTTATGTTTGAAATACCTTCCAACCATTGCACCCAAGAATAAACCCCAACCCCCCCTCCCCTCGAATCCTCCCCCCCCCATATTTTTTTTTTAAGATCATCTCACAAATGACCACCACACCCTCACACTATAACCCCCCCCCCCCCCCCACCCCAGCTCCCCAAATAATTTTTTTTGAAACGGTTAAAAAACACAATATTTATTTTATTATTTTATGTTTGAAATACCTTCCAACCATCGCACCCAAGAATCCCCCCCCCCCACCCCTCCACCCCCGAATTATTTAATTTTTTTGCATTTTATTCCGCATTTTTGGAAGATAATGTAATAAATGTCCACGCCCCCACACTATACACCCCTCTTCACTCCACCCCTCACTCCTCTGTGATTGAAAATGAGAGTCCCTTTACCTTTAAAAAGAAAATAGATGAGCCGTCTGGCCCCGCAAGGCGGTGCTCTTGTATTCCTTAAGTATCAAAGCTATTGCTTTCATACTTGCAACACTTACTAACTATCATAAGGGGACTGTGCAGGCAATGTTATGTAACTCTGACTAGCATTTGGACGGAATTATGGGCTCTTTTTACTTAGAAAATTGAAAATTTTGTTAAGTTTTGTGTTTTGGTTCACTTTTCCCCTAAGCTATCATAGATATTGCTTTCATACTTGGAACACTCGCAAACTATCATAAGGGTACAGTAAAAGGACAAGTTGCATAAGTCTGGTTGTCATTTTTACGGAATTATGGCCCTTTTTTGACTTAGTAACTTTGAATATATGGTTAAATTTTGTGTTTCGATCCACTTTACTTCTAAAGTATCAAGGCTATTGCTTTCAAACTTCAAATACTTTCATTCTATCATGAGGTTACTGTACCTGGCAAGTTGAATTTTACCTTGACCTTTGAATGACCTTGACTCTCAAGGTCAAATTATTAAATTTTGCTAAAATTGCCATAACTTCTTTATTAATTATTAGATTTGATTGATACTGTGACAAAACTACTCTTACCTGACATACCACAATAGACTCCACCCAAACCATCCCCCGTGCCCTCCCCCCCCCTCCTGAATCCCCCCTATTTTATTTTTTTTAAATCATCTCACAAATGACCACCACACCCTCACACTATACCCCCCTGCCTTCCCACCCCCAATTATTTTTTTTTGAAACTGTTAAAAAACACAAATATTTATTTTTATTATTTTATGTTTGAAATACCGTCCAACCATCGCACCCAAGAATCTCCCCCCCCTCCCCCTCCCCCCCCCCCGAATCCCCCCCCCCCCTATTTTTTTTTTTTTTTTTAAGATTATCTCACAAATGACCACCACACCCTCACACTAAACCCCCCCCCATTGAAAAAAAAAAATTTGAAACGGTTAAAAAACAAATATTTATTTTTATTATTTTATGTTTTTAATATCGTCCAACCATCGCCCCCAAAACCCCCCCCAACCATTTTTTTTTTCAAATAAATTACCACACCCCACCAACATTAAACCCCCCTCTCACCCCCCCCTACCCCCCCCCTATTTTTTTATTGTTTTAACATCTAATAAATTACCCCATCCCACATTATTACGCCCGCTCACCCCCCCTACCCCCCATTTTTTTTAAACATCAAATAAATTACCCCACCCCACATTATTACCCCCTCTTACCCCCCACCCCCCCTTACCCCCACCCCCCTCCAATTTTTTTTTAAACATCTAATAAATAACCACACCCAACATTATACCACCCTCCCCTCCCCCCTACCCCCCCCCATTTTTTTTTAACATCTAATAAATTACCCCATCCCACATTATTACCCCCTCACACCCCCCTACCCCCCCCCCAATTTTTTAAACATCTAATAAATAACCCCACCCCACATTATTACCCCTCTCACCCCCCCCGCCCCCCCATTTTTTTTATTTTTTAAACATCTAATAAATAACTACACCCCACATTATTACCCCCCTCTCACCCCACCCCCCCCTATCAACCCCCCCCCATTTTTTAAACATCTAATAAATTACCCTACCCACATTATTAAACCCCTCTCAACCCCCCACCCCCCACCCCACCCACCCCAAATTTTTTTTTTAAAACATCTAATAATTACCCCACCCCACATTATTACCCCCTCTCACCCCCCCCTTCCCCCCCACCCCCCACAGTTTTTTTAAAACATCTTATAAATTAACCACACCCCACATTATACCCCCTCTCACCCCCCCTACCCCCAACCCCTCAAAAAAAATAAATATTTTTTTAAACATCTAATAAATTACCACACCCCACATTATTACCCCCCTCTCATCCCCCACCCCCCATTTTTTTTTAAAACATCTTATAAATTACCACACCCCACATTATACCCCCCTCTCACCCCCCCCTACCCCCCCCCCCAATTTTTTTTTTTAACTTCTAATAAATTACCACAACCCCACATTATTACCCCCTCTCTAACAACCCACCACCCCCCGCCCAATTTTTTTTTAAACATATTATAAATTACCACACCCCACATTAAACCCCCCTCTCACCCTCCACCCCCCCCCCAATTTTTTTTTTTTAAACATCTAATTAATTACCACACACCACATTTTACCCCCCTCTCACTCCCCTTACCCCCCCCCAAAAAAAAAAAAAATAATATTTTTTTTTTTAACATCTAATAAATTACAACCCCCACATTATACCCCCCTCTCACCCCCCCCCCAAATTTTTTTATTTTTTTTTAAAACATCTTATAAATTACCACACCCCACATTATACCCCCCTCTCACTCCCCCCTTGATCATGACTGGCAGATGACCCCTATTGATTTTCAGGTCACTAGGTCAAAGGTCAAGGTCACAGTGACTCGAAATAGTACAATGGTTTCCAGATGATAACTTACATTAGGTCAAAGGTCAAGGTCACAGTGACAAAAACGTATTCACACAATGGCTGCCACTACAACTGACAGCCCATATGGGGGGCATGCTTGTTCTACAAACAGCCCTTGTTTTGTTTTGAGTCTGACTATAATTTAAAGCTGTTGTCCATCATAAACTGTAATCATTAGAACACTCAAGTGTTTTGCTTTACTTTATCAAGTGTACTTATACACAGGCTGCACATTGCAATAAATATGAGTTAAACTTTACTTTATTCTTCAGTTATAAACTCACGCTGTTTGGTCAGGTGAAATTAAACAGGAAACTTTAATAGGATACTCAACAGTTTTATGTCTAGATCACTCCATTATCCAAACATCATGTATAGTTATTTAAGACTAGTCCATATTGAAAGCTCAGCAGACAACAATTGTAAATTTATATGGAGTATCTGCTTCAAATGGTGCAAATTTTAAAATGGAGAAAATGTCTTTCAAAGCAGGCTTCTTCAGGGAATACAACCTTCTATCTTTCCGTACTTTCCAGAACTTAACTGCTTCTGTAAAGTCAAGTTCACCATTTTGAAGTTTGACCATCATCAGTTTATGCTGGGTTTCTGTAGATAGCCTACACCTTGCTTTGGTGAGGATTCTGTTTTTAGCAGAAAATTTTTAGCGCCTCCATCGTTCATCATATTACCCATGTGTAGTGCACCAAACAACAACCCCACTTGACCATTATAATAGATGAGCAGTTTTACATCAATACTGTCATATCTAAATGACTGTAGCCATTAAGATGCAGTGTAATTAACATAAAAAGTTTCCACTTTAAAACAAAGCACTACGAGTTTTTCATCATTCAAATTAAAAGCTCAAGCTTTCCCTGAGGAAGAATTACATGATTTCTTATTTTCGATTTTGTTTACATGAAATGCACGAGGACTGTAAATCTGTTGCTAGAAAATTACAAAATTGTCAGAAGACTATAGTGCTATGCAAACCATGCTCTGTATCATAATGACGCTTCCTATTATGGAATACAAAATTAAGCTTTCAAATGACCCTGATTATTGACTGCACAAGAGTAAAATGGCAGCCCAGGGCTTAACACTAAGGCACGTCCAAACGACATTCACTGCCTGTACCTAGGTCCGGGCTAGCCAATGTCCCAGGAACATGCCCGACCGGTCGTGTGTATTTTGGGAGGGATTATGTGTTCTGTATCAATAAACTGCATTTTAAATAAGCTTTTCAAAGATGCAACAATCTTAATACAGTACGATCAGATGACAATTAAATCCCAGAGTGAAGTCGGAGACAACAAACGGATCGTATCTCAAAATAGATTTGGAACCCCCTGATTACAATCAAAAAGAGGCCGATAATTCAGATAATCCACGGCAGTTTTCCTGGTAAAACACGTCAGTACCTATTTTTAAAAGAATTCCGCTAGATACGGTTTTTGATTGGTTTCCTCGAAGTGACATGTTTTCTCGATAAAAATACGTTATAATCTAAAAGCCGGCATTGCCCAGGATCTTCCTGGGTGGATGAAGGCAACTTGACATTAACACAAAGTTTCTATAAAATTATTTGTTATTTATCAATTTTAAATTATTGTAATTTGTTTGATCGATTAGAAGTGTTTTGACAATCTTTTTTAAGCAATTCAATAAGCAAAACTAATATTAATGGTCGATTCTGACTTTGAGTAGAGAATTAACCCTGTACAATTGTTGCGACTACCTTAACACGTTATTTTGCAAACCTAAGATTCACCTACCATTTGTTGTCAGATGGTAACCGCGGCAATCTATGTAAAAAGAGGTTTGGCTTTTCGGGTGGGGATGGGGGTTCCTCAGATAAGAAAAGAAAAGGGAAGGAGGAAAGTAAGAGAAAGTACGAGGGGAAAAAAAGGAAATTTCTCACGAAATGGCGTGAAGATTACAAATAGATGTCTTAAGTAGGTGAATATTGAAATTCATACGAATTAGTAAGGCAAGCTAATAAGAATGATTGAATCATAATTGCGCATCTCTACGCACAAGAAAATACAAGTTGAATGATAAATATAAAGGTTTTGATATACTTGGGTCAGGGAACATGAAAGATTGGTCAGGGCTAGTAGGTTCTGCATTTACAAGCCCGAATGGGCTAGTTGAAAAAAGGTAAGTATTAAGCCCTGCAGCCATTTTCGGTAGATTTGCAAGTTTTTTGGTCTTAAATTCTTTTATTTCTCCGTTCGCAAAATATTTTTTGTATCATAATTTATTCAAATGTTTGTGTACCGTGCGATTTCTATGCATCCAGGACGCAGACCTAAAATTATCCCTGTATATGTTCATATATATTCAATGAAGAAAAGTTGTAAATACCGTATTTTTTACAATTATTTGTTTATATTGATTAAAAATTATCACGACTGGTTTATTACATTACTTGAAAAAAGTTATGTTTTCATATTTTCAGTATATTTGGTAATAATTTTTATTGGGTATGTCTACCAGGTAACTACCAGTTAACTTTAAATAATGCCAGTAGATTGATCATCATCATCACGAGGTAAACCCAGGAATGCAAATTGTGCATGCGTTGTGAATTGTATATAACCAATATATAAAATGATCATTATATGATCAATCTATTTGCGTTATTTATAGTGTGTATATCGTTATGTCACATATTTACTTTCAATTTCACAGCGCAAAATTTTATTATCGAATATACTGAAAATATGAACTTTTTTTTCAAGTAATGTAATATACCAGTAGTGATATTATAATCAATATAAACTAATAATTGTAAACAAATACCGTATTTTAGATCTTTTCTTTTTTCGTCATTCGTGGTTGACAGTCTCTTTAACTTAATAAAATTATTAGCAGAATATTGGGAACAAACTCACTAATTTGTTTAATTGTCTTGTCAGATATACATCAGAACTTTTTGAAAAATGTCAGAAGAATCGATACCCATTTATGCTGTGAGTGTAACACACTACAAATATATCCTGACCGCTCAAAAACGCAAACCAACATACACAATTTGTACAAATACACAACTGCTAAATGTTACTTCTTGGTGATGTTAATGAATAGGACAACTTCTTTATTCTTTTGATTGGAGTTAAAAAGTACATGTTTGCATTCAAAAGAAAATCAAAGTACTGGCAGTACTGGTGTGACGATGCTTTTGAAGAGGATGGATATAAAACATCAATTTAAGTTTATCTATATCACCACAATTGTGTATGTTGATACGAACATTTGGGTACGATAAAAAATTTGGGTACGAAAATTTTGGGTACGAAAAAAAATTTGGTACGAAAAAAAGTTGCGTACGAAACATTTTTGGTACGAAAAAAAGTTAAGGGGTTCGGGGAAGTAGTACCCGTGGGTAACTTGACCCATTGAGCGAAACTGGTAGGCGGGTCACATTCTTGTTCATTAAGTTTGGCAATACCTTCATGATGATTAAGTAGGTATGAGCACATAGCCGGACCATGTGAGCTCAATCGTATGAGCACTTGACTATCCGAGTTCGCCCACGAACATATGGATAAGTTAACTAATAGCGAAATGACCTTAAACATGTATATGCTGAAATCTAACAATCAAACAAAATATCAAACATGGTATGTACACTTAGGTGGTTGTGTAATTTCTGTTAGAATATCGTATTCAATATGTAAATTTTAAATGATTGTGCCCGCACTTGAGTTTGTTGCCTTGTTTGAGTCTATACCCGCCTAGGCTGCACCCAGTGTGTGTATTTGTGTTTTTCCAAGGTAATGAGTTACCTCCGCGCTGAGGCTGCATAATGTTGGGACCCGGAGTTTGTCCAGCACTCCTACCTAATAAGATTAGATTGACGACAGTTGGGACGAATTTTGAATGATAGCTGCAATTTCCAGCTATTTGTTTTGTACTGAAATACTTATTATTTTTTAATATGGTCAAATGCTGCGGGCGGAGGGGGGGGGGATGAGATTATCAGGAAAAAAACACCTGTCCGGAATGGTGACCACAAAACAGACAAAATATAACATTGCGCCGGGAGCGGGAATCGAACCGGTGTCGTAAAGATGAAAAAGCAATCGTCCTTACCACTGCGCTAGCGGGACGGACTATTACGCAAAGCAATGTTGTTTTATCTATATATATCATAGCAGTGCAGCGTTTACAATTTGCAGGTTTGAAATTGTTCGCATTCTTTAGTTTTGTGATCACGTAAAAAGTTAATTTTACATGTTTTTATTCGCAATTTATTTACTAAATCGAAAACAAATATTAAACAAAATAGAGAAAATATATAGTTGTTTCATTGGTCCATAAAAATAAAATGGATGTGAAATTATTAATTTGAAATTAACGTTCAGATACACTTATTGAATCTGTTTCCCCAGGATATGCTGTTCTATTAATATTTACCATTATCAACACGAACGACAACTCTGCTAGGAGAATGTTATCAATGAAAATCAACGAGCAATCTCCTACGCAGTGGCGAATGCCAAGGGAAGTAACTGAAAAATCGAGTTATCTCAATCGGACTGGCTCGGTCTTTTACATAGGTCGCTATTGTGAAGATTTTTTTTACTGGTTATCATACCTTAGACAATGCTGTTCCAGCATCGTCAAAAAGGTATTGTTATTCTGTATGCATATTGATATCTATAATACAGTTTAAACAGAAAAATAAAAATTAACAAAAAAAACAAAAAACTAAACATAGTGACAATTGGAAACTAATTACTTGTATACATACCTCATTCACAGGTATATTTTGGCAAAAGTCAACTGGAGCGCAACCAATAAACAAAAGGCGTTTCTTCAGAAGATCCTCTGTTATATTCAAGCCTTTTGGACTACCCCAGAATAGTCTCTTGCAGATATGCCTATACCCTTCTGTTTGCATAGTTTTTTCTGGTACAAAATCCATCTGAAAAAAAAACAACAAGAAATATCTTTACGGCGTTGATTGTGGTCGGTGTTTATGAACAATCAAAAGTATGGCTGTCAAGATTCACCCGTAAATCGGTATATTGCTGTGCATGTCGTTAAAAAAATCGCACCGCGGTATGGCGTTGCCGCACCGGCTTTTTAAAATCTTATTATTCTTTTATGAACACAGAGGAAGTACATAAAATATTTTGATATAATTATCGTTTTGAAAACTGCAGAAGCGATTAAAAGGGTTAAATAAATAATGCGGTAATATCCAGGTCAAGCAAGCGCTTCCACATGTAGATGTTTAACTTTCGCGTTAAAAATACGGACAAGCCTGTATGGTTCCGTCCATTTTGGAAGTTGGTTCCTATGCAAAAAATTCTTATTTAACAGAAAAATTATTGTTTATTCTTTTTCTTATTTTCTTTCTTTAGTATATCGCTTGTTCAAATGATGGCACTTCTGAATTATGTTATCTTTGGGATAAATAAGTCGAGGAAAAGTCGTAATGCTATGGATATTTAATAATGGGCTCTGCTGACTCGATCCGCATTTTAAACTTGTCCTTGAAGCGTTCGATTCACACAGATTGTAGTCACAGCTATTGTGAAACAATATGGCAAACATTGTCCAAACAGACGCAAATAACAATAACAATGAGTATAAAATTGTGCAAAAAAAGACAGCAAAAAGTTATTTTGGGCAACATTTTGGCCTGAAACTTAATACCAAGTCAAATCAATTAGTTGATAATGTTGCTGTCTGTTTCCATTGCAATCTGGACGTTAAAACGAGTGGAGGTACCTCAAATCTGAAAACACACATTGAATGATTGATCGCCGTCATCCGACTCTCAGCAGGGCTACTAAATCCAGTGCGCCAAAGTTTATTAGGCAGTGTGGCCATACCACGTGGTCCATGATATCATTTTGGTTAGCAAGCCAAGTAGAAAATTGTAAACATTGCCTCCGCTAAGAAACTTCAAATCCACGTGAGTATCTTATTATTAACTCTAGTTTGACAAAATAAATAACAGGCTATGGGTAAAGTTGAGAACTATTCCTGGTTATATAAATATTTGACACCAGATAAGTAGTTTAGTCTATCATTCGAGGCAAATTCCTAGTTTTTACATTACAAGGTACGCAAGCACGACAAGCACATTTTAAATCTTCCTAAATATATATTTTACATTCCTTTTTGCAGTGCACTAATATATGCGGAGGCGAATAATGCCATATAAAATGTGTTTTGTCCGAAAAATATCTTAAAACACCATTTTATAGGGCTGCAACTGATATCCCAAATATCCCAGATTCACGGATCCAAACGATGTTTTGCGGATCTAACCTTGATTGATAAAATCGGTTTCAAATCTGGTTATATGAATTTAACCTTTCTTTTGCGGTAATTGTTTCTTTCGCCCTAATTCTTTTTGTTAAATTGTTTCTTTCTGTTTGAAAGGCTGACTGGTACGTAGTTTGCCACGATTATCGCTACTTTTTCGAGTAAAACATAATACTACACAGTCTACTTTCGTTTTCGATGGTGAAAAGTGGCGCAAAAGAAAATTCACGATGCACCTAAACAATTAAAATCTTCGGTGTGGAAACATTTCGGGTTTAAGCATCATATTAATTCTGGCTTATAAGTGGTCGTTACGAAGTATTTTATTGACACTTATTGCAGATTGCGTGTGATGTGTTTATTGCTTGTTAAAAAACAGCGTTATTCATATTATATATGACTCACATGTGTTTAATATGAGACATTATTATTAATGTTTGTTGTTAAAATGCTTACACTTTTTAGTGGGGGGTATGTTGTTTTGCATATGTCGGTCAGTCCGTCCGTCAGTCCATCCATCGAATGGTTTCCGGATGATAACTCAAGAAGGCTTACGCCTAGGATCATGAAACTTCATAGGTACATTGATCATGACTCGCAGATGACCTCTATTGATTTTCAGATCACTTGATCAAAGGTCAAGGTCACGGTGACTCGATACAGAAAAATGGTTTCAGGATGATAACTCAAGAACGCTTACGCCTAGGATCATGAAACTTCATAGGTACATTGATCATGACTAGCAGATGACCCCCTATTGATTTTCAGGTCACTAGGTCAAAGGTCACGGTGACTCGAACCAGTAAAATGGTTTCCAGATGATAACTGAAGAACGCTTACGCCTAGGATCATGAAACTTCATAGGTACATCGATCATGACTCACAGATGACCCCTATAGATTTTCAGGTCACTAGGTCAAAGGTCATGGTGGCTTGACACAGTAAAATGGTTTCCAGATGGTAACTCAAAAAAGCTTACGCCTAGGATCATGAAACTTCATAGGTACATTGATGATGACTCGCAGATGACCACTATTGATTTTCAGGTAACTAGGTCAAAGGTCAAGGTCACGGTGAATTGACACAGTAAAATGGTTTCCGGATAATAACTCAAGAAAGCTTACGCCTAGGATCATGAAACTTCAGAGGTACATTGATCATGACTGGCAGATAACCCCTATTGATTTTCAGGTCACAAGGTCAAAGGTCAAGGCAAGTGACAAACAAGATGTGTTTGTGAAACACAATGTCCCCCTATATGATGTTTGACCTTGAAGGATGACCTTGACCTTGTGAAGGATGACCTTGACCTTTCACCACTCAAAATGTGCAGCTCCATGAGATACACATGCATGCCAAACATCAAGTTGCTATCTTCAATATTGCAAATGTATTCATAAAATAAGCAATTTGGGCCACATATATTTGTCCTCTGACCTTGAAGGATGACCTTGACCTTTCACCACTCAAAATGTGCAGCTCCATGAGATGCACATGCATGCCAAATATCAAGTTGCTATCTTCAATATTGCAAAAGTATTTATAAAATAAGCAATTTGGGCCACATATATTTGACCTCTGACCTTGAAGGATGACCTTGACCTTTCACCACTCAAAATGTGCAGCTCCATGAGATACACATGCATGCCAAATATAAAGTTGCTATCTTCAATATTGCAAAAGTATTCATAAAATTAGCGATTTTGGCCACATATATTTGACCTCTGACCTTGAAGGATGACCTTGACCTTTCACCACTCAAAATGTGCAGCTTCATGAGATACACATGCATGCCAAATATGAAGTTGCTATCTTCAATATAGCAAAAGTTATTGCAAAATGTTAAAGTTGGCGCAAAAAGACCAACAGACCAACGGACCAACAGACCAACAGGGCAAAAACAATATGTCCCCCACTATTATAGTGGGGGACATAAAAATGTATTCACACAATGGCTGCCACTATAACTGACAGCCCATATGGGGGGCATGCATGTTTTACAAACAGCCCTTGTTCAAGTTGTTTTCATATACAGAAAACATGTTTACTGTTTACCCGGTACTATATATTAGGGACAATCGCAAAAGTGTCAAATTAAAATATGCCGACCAACCTGTCTTTTTTTGTGATGAAAATAAAAAAGATAAAACATTAAATAAACAAAAGAAAAATGAATATTGTTAACACATTCATATTTGAATTACATGTATAATAAGCACTTTATTGTTTTTATGCCCCCGGATCGAAAGATCGGGGTTATATTGTTTTTGGCCTGTCTGTCTGTCATTGTGTCAGACAGTCAGTCATTGTATGTGTGTGTCACAAAACTGTAACCTTGGTTAAACTTTTATAACTTTTGCAATATTGAAGATAGCAACTTCATATTTGGCATGCATGTGTATCTCATGGAGCTGCACATTTTGAGTGGTGAAAAATAAAGGTCAAGGTCATCCTTCAAGGTCAAATATAATTGTATTTTTGTTCCTAAAACTTTAACCTTTGTTAAAGTTTGGTCAAAACTTTTTGAATATTGAAGATAGCAACTTGATATTTGGCATGCATGTGTATCTCATGGAGCTGTACATTTTGAGTGGCTAATGGTCAAGGTCATCATTCAAGGTCAAAGGTCAAATTTATGGCTTCAAAGCAGCACAATAGGGGGCATTGTGTTTCTGACAAACACACTTGTTTTTTTCTTACAATATTTATTTTTCCTTTGTAGGAATCATGACACCAAAAACCAACACTCAAACTCGAAAAGCGAATCAAGCGTACCCAGACGAGACGTCAGCAACACGAATGTCCAACGTGGATGTAATCTTGAATCAAAACCAAATATGAAATTTCAATAAAGTGAAATATGAATACAAAAACACACATAATATTTTCTCGTCACACAGTCCCAGTCAAAATGCTGTTGCTAGGTGAACATTAGGAGTCAGGTGGGATAGTGCGAGAAGAATCGAGAGCAAGTTGTTACCTACACATAGACTTGGACTCGACATGAAAGAAATTTATTCAGATACCCCCTTTCTGTTGATTTTTTTGTTTAAGAGGGATTGCAATCAAGTAGCTTGACTTTAGATAAAACAGACGTTTAAATATATATTTATTCATGTACATAATGTGTTATAATTTTCCAGTATTAAATGTAATGGAAGTGTTGAATATTTACTTCACTTACCGTAAATAAATGTTAATGTTATGTGTTTCTTGTCACTTTTGTGAATCCAATCACAATTGCTTGCAAAAATTAATTAAAGCTATAACCATCATTGAGTCAAACGTTGTTTGTATAACTCTTAAAATGTTCTTAAACAACAAATATTTCAACTGCCAATGACAAAAGATAATACCTCATTTTATTTTTTGTGTGACAGAGATGATTGAGAAATTTGGGATAAAAGTTATGTTTAATATTACACAAATGTACATTTTACTTTGCTTTTTTCGTGTGATTTGCTCCATGCAGTTAACAAACAACGAAGATTTGCTCCCTCTTTGTGAGAACCAGTTACACGGATTTTGCATACATTTTGAACCGATTTATTTTGTTTTCATTCATTTTGTTTCAGAAATGAACACTTTGCAATGTATATTGAATTATTTTTTTATTAATGAAACAATATTAAATGGCATCATTAAATCACGTAAATCACAATCTAAATCACTATTGCTATATAATTCTAGCGCTCACAAAAAATAAAATACAATAAAAATAAAGAAAAGCAATATGTGAACATCATAGTATGAAAAGATAAGATTCAAATGTTAACTATGAATGAGATTTGATGATAAAGCTATCATCAATCACAGCCAGGTGAAACCACAATATACACGTTACTTGTGTTTTTGCCTGTAGTGCCTACTAATTGAGCTGATATTTTTGTAGGGGGTTTTGCACACTGCAGACATGTGTTTTGTTTTCACTACCAGGGATGGAACTTAGTGGTTGCCTGTAAGCCCGGGGCCAATACATTTTGGTCTGGGCAACTCAAATTCAAAAGTTAGTAGTCCGGCCGGGAAACTTGCCCTTTAAGCTTCAAACAATTCAGTGCAATTTAACATTTATGAAATTAGCGACTATGAATTAATAATTAGTTTTATGAAATTCATTTATCAAAGTCATGAAATGCTTTAACTCAGACTTATATTAGGACATAATACACAGAAAGTTTGTCAATTAAGCAATGTTGTTGTTAAGTTACATATTATTTTGTTTAAAGACAGTATTATATACACGACACTACATGCACATGGTACTGGGCTCGTTACTCTTTAGCTGGGCAACCAACATACTAAAGATGGTTGCCCATGTGGGCAACCAAATGTAAAACGTTAGTTTCCGTTCCCAGCAATTTTTTCCTTCTTTATAAAGTACCGGTATACGGCACTTTCCCAAATACGAGAAAACTACAAATTTCCCAATTGCTGCCCAAAAAATTCCCAATTTAAGGTAAAAAAAAATTATCTTTTTTTTTTTAGGAAAATGCAACATTTTGTTAGTTTCCCTATGCAGCTCTATGGTTTGAACCTAGGTAAATATAATAGTGACAGCTTGAAAACACCGAGTTATCAATTTTAGAGTATTTAGGAGCATAAAATCAAATACACCAATTTCCCAATTAGAGGGTTTCACGATTCGATTTTTCCCAATTTTCAGGCTTTCACGACTCAATTTTTCCAATTTGAACGGTACGGCTACTTTTCCCAATTGGACAAAAAATCGCTGATTCCTGACTACGTGTTCTTAGATGTTCTATCATATGCGCCCAAGTACTTGTATTGTGCTCACATATGTCACACTCTTTCTTTCGAGGGCGCTGTATGACAATGACCTGTGTCTCAGTTATTGTCGTCTTGATGGAAATGCAGCCCCGCAACAGTTAAAGGGTAACATCCCAATGTGTGATTGTGCATGATATACCAAATTGTGTCTCTGCTTATATCCTCTGGCGCATATAGCACATATATTTTGCGCTTCTGCCGTCATGCTGTGTATCTGAAAACATCATATATGTTTAATCAAATACAAATGCATTTTCAGCGTAGCTGTTTAACGTCACTTTTGACCTTACATGACCTTCATGATAGGTCCGAAATAAATAAACCCGAATTGTGCATTGGCTAATAATACAAAAATCACCCTAAACATTGGTAGTCTGGTTCCCAGACTAAATTATTAGATGCATATCATTTGAACTGAAATATGAATATATTGTAAATTACATGTAAATTACAATAAATTAAAAACTCTCATGATACAAAACATCCTCTAAACATTATATCGAAATGTTTACGAAGCATTTTAGCATTAATCACATGTCTCTACAATTAAAAGAATATATTGTTTACATGCCGTAGCGGCCACACTAAAAACTACAAAAAAAGGCTAGATTGCATTTTACGGGTACGCAGTTGTTTACCACTATCGACAAAGCGGGGGTTTAGGGGCAGTAGCCCGCCATACTAAGGAAATATATAGGTGTTGGAAATATATCTGTCTTTGATTTATTATAATCCATATTTGCCTTTATTAGTGTAAATATGTTTCTTTGTACTTTGTTTTGTTCATTTTTTATATAAAGTTCTGTTTTTCTGCAAAAAATTCATATCACTATGATGCTTGCAATATTGAGTCTTTTATGTTTACATTCTACTAACATCTGTACACATTATAACACATTATCTTTTATTTCATTCCAACATTATGTTCATAGTATTTCAGTGGCAAATATGTTTCCTTTTCCTATTGAAACTTATGTTTTACTCGTTCAATTATGAAAACCTAGTCATTACAATACTTATTGACAATAAAACATACAATTTCACCTCTTCTTGTTCTTCATTTTTATTTGTTAATACATTAAAATATATTATCTCATTATCACTTACTACCTTCATTAAAATACATGGTCGCTTCATTCCATCTCCTTTCACTGGTCGCAAACATTACAACAACAACGCTGTATATCTTTTTGAAGATATTTCTTGTTTATTATGTATTCATCGTGCTGTCACCATTAAGAGTATTATTATCATATACATGTAATGTATGTGTCATGTGTTACCGTTTCAAAAATTTCATCCACTTAACCATATATAATAACAAGACAACGGGCATTACTAAATCTACATGCTTAAGCAATTAAAATCAATGCACAGCAACAACAGTACAGTATAATCCTTGCAATAACCTTAACAGTTGGAAAGAACATGGACATAACCAACAGTAGGATCAATCGAAAGCCAAGTTAACTGCAACTCCCATATATCACTTGTTATGAATCTATGTGTGCATTGAGTATTGTTTTATCAAAATGTACTTAAATATCAGAGGGTGTAATCACGTGATAGTCAATATGGCGATGTCCATACCGAGACAGTTATTTTTCGCCGTTTTATACCCTTTATTGCTTCTATTTATTTTTTAATGAGTGAAAAGGTGATTTGCGTTTATTTCGTATTTAAATTCGCTTTATATCTCGACTTTACTCCCCGCATATTTTCTTAGTGGAGCCCTAATTTGGTCATCCCGCTAAGAAGTTTCGCAGCTAGTAAAGTCGAGACATAGAGTGAATAGTACTATGAAATAAAAGCCAGTAACTTTCTTCCTAATATGGCTGAAAAGTGTGCGGGATAAAAAACAAGACTATTGCCAAGCAATAAAAGTCCTCTACCGGCGCCACCATTGTCAAAAATTCCACCATTGTCAGAATATTTTTTTCTTGCCATAGCAACCAGAATTTTTGACGTAGGAACAAAATGAAACGACATGCATAATGTCCATATTGCCATCTATCCATGTTGGAAGTTTCATTTTAACAAGAGATGTGTTTGTCAGAAACACAATGCCCCCTTATGCGCCACTTTTTTTTACCTTTGACCTTGAAGAATGACCTTAACCTTGACCTTTGACCACTCAAAATGTGCAGCTCCATGAGATACACATGCATGTCAAATATGAAGTTGCTATGTTCAATATTTAAAAAGTTATTGCAAAACTTTACTGTACAGTAAAGTTTTGGGACATATTTTTTTTACCTTTGACCTTGAGGGATGACTGTGACCTTTCACCACTCAAAATGTGCAGCTCCATGAGATACACATGCATACCAAATATCAAGTTGCTATGTTCAATATTTCAAAAGTTATTGCAAAACTTAACTGTACAGTAAAGTTTCATGACAGATAGAAAGAAAGACAGGCAAAAAACAATATACCCCCGATCTATCGATCCGGGAGCATAAAAATATGAAGAACTTATAAAGTTATCGCAGGATACAGAAAACCACCATTTTCAGCAGTATTTCTAGTCTATTTGTTGCCATAGCAACCAGAATTTTTGACGTAGGAACAAAATGAAGTGACTGCATAATGTACAATTGCCATCTATCCATGTTTCAAGTTTCATGAAAAAATATTAGGAACTTTTAACGTTATCGCAGGATCCAGAAAAAACACCATTTTCAGCAGTATTTCTAGTCTACTTGTTGCCATAGCAACCAGAATTCTTGACGTAGGAACAAAACAGATTGACGTGCATAATGTCCAAATTGCCATCTATCTATGTTCCTAGTTTCATGAAAAAATATTAAGAACTTTTAAAGTTATCGCAGGATCCAGAAAAAAACACCATTTTCAACAGTATTTGTAGCCATAGCAACCATAATTCTTGACGTAGGAACAAAATAAAATGACGTGCATAATGTCCATATTGCCATCTATCCATGTTCCAAGTTTCATGAAAAAATATTGAGAACTTTTTAAGTTATTGCAGGATCCAGAAAAAAACACCATTTTCAGCAGTATTTCTAGTCGATTTGTTGCCATAGCAACCAGAATTTTTGACATAGGAACAAAACAAAATAACCTGCATAATGTCCATATTGCCATCTGTCCATGTTTAAAGTTTCGTGACAAAAAAATGAAGAACTAATAAAGTTATCGCAGGATCCAGAAAAGTGTGACAGACTCACAGAGCGCAAACCATAAGTCCCCTCTGGTGAAACTGGTAGAGAATTAATAATCATACAAGAAATCAAGGGTATAAAACGACGAAAAATACATGCCTCGGTATAGACGTCGCAATCTTGCTTGTCACGTGATTACCCCCTCTGTAATTATGCTACTAACCAAACGTTACTAATAGTGCAAATATACGTCAGCATCTTTCACTAAAGTATACAACGATCAAAGAAACATGTGTTGATATGTTGCATCAAATGAGCCATTTTATATCAATCACTTCGTCTTAACGATAGTGGAGTAATTGTGGACTGTTCATCGAAATCAAAAGATTAAATTGAAACCAGACTCCAGAAGGGTGTGTCAGACATTAAGTTGGAACTTTTTGTCAGACATATAGTCTCTATATCAGATTCCGAGGCTTGTTTTTTGTGAAAGTTTTACATATTTTATAGCACTTGTTCAAGACAGCATCAGAGCTATTGTACCCCGGTATGTGTTGTGTTTTATGTGCCGGATCAAGAAAATGTTTCGAAATTCTAATTACATTTTTGTTTATTAACTTGACAATAACATCGCTTCCAAAAACATAGTTACAACAACTGGTCGTTTTAGCCTAATATTGACTTGTCGTGCTTGCCTTGATTTTCTTGGCTTGTCGTGTTAGCCAAATTGTTGGTGTACATTAGAAAATTATAATGTCATTAGATGGTGTTTTAAGATATTTTTTTAGGACAAAACACATTTTATATAGAAGTATTCACGTCCGCATATATTAGTACACTGCACAAATGAATATTTAACGGATATTTCGGAAGATTTAACATGTGCTTGTCGTGCTTAATTGCGTGTATTAAAATGTAAAAACTAGGAATTTGCCTCAAATGATAGACCAAACTACTCATCTGGTGTCAAAGATTTATATAACCGAGAAAAATTGCTCAACTTAACCCATAGCCTGCACTTTATTTCTTCAAAATAGAGTAAATAATAAGATACTTACATGGATTTAAAGTTTCTTAGCGGAGGCAATGTTAACAATTTTCTACTTGGCGTGCTAGCCAAAATGACATCACGGAACACATGGTATGGCCACACTAGGGTATGTTGATAACCTTTTGACAGAATATAGTCAGAAAATGATTGTTCTTATTCATTACAGCTTCTAGTCATTCCATGATACCAGTGTTTTCAGATTATTGAGTTAAACTCTTTCAACCCTGTATAAGTTTTCTATACGAATACCCTTCACCCTGGAATAAATTGATTGGAACTGAGAAATACACCATATGTTCATAATTCCTTTATTTCAGCAAAAACAAAGCATTTTTTCTGTAACAAATCATACATTTTCGGAAAGGTCATACATGCATCTACATAAGCAGAAAAACAATAATTTGATTTTATTCATATTTACCTGGTTTTTCAGGTGAGAAATCTAATTAACAGATAAAAATTCAATAATTTTAAAGAAATAATCATAATAAAACATCAATTCATTTCAAAATTATTTCTATTCTATTGGTATACAATATCAAGTGTAAATAGATAAGTGTTCTTGTTTAAAACCTTGAATTTATAACTTTAAAAGATTAATTAAGTACACAGGTAAATTGGCAGAACTAAGAAATACATCATATGTTCATAATTCCTTTATAACAGCAAAAACAAAGCATTTTTTCTATATCAAGCCATACATTTTTAGAAAGTTCATACATGTATCTATATAATCACAAAAACAATAATTTCATTTTATTCATATTTACCTGGTTTTTCAGGTAAGATATCTAATTAACAGGTAAAAATTCAATAATTTTAAAGAATAATCATTATAAAACATCAATTCATTTCAAAATAATTTCTGTACTATTGGTATACAATATATAGTGTTAAAAGATAAGTGTCCTTGTTTAAAACCTTGAATTTATAACTTTAAAGGATTAATTAAGTACACAGGTAAAATGGCAGTTGCTTACATATCATTCATTTATAGTACTCAAATAAGCATCATTGTTGAACAAATCATGGTTGTCAACACAACATGTTACTGTACACAATATACACTGTTTTAAAATGCCTGAAAGTATTTATACTTATGACATGTGTCCATCTCACCAGGTAATATAATTACAGGTGAGTTTTTCACCTGTACAGGTGTGTCTTTCCATAAACTAGGTCAGTATCACTGGACTACAAATTCACCAGTGTGTGGAAGTCTGTGAAACACATGTTTTTAGTGTTGCAGCACAAATACTTATCACACTTGCTGCACTTGATTGTTGTTTTGCACCTCTTGAAAGGATTTTCACTATAGGTAGCTTCCGGATGCTTCCTCTTGTACCTGTTGTGCCTCTCGTTGCACACAACGCACACATGGTCTTTTCCTTCAACGATTGCTGGCAGGTGGGAGATGTTGTCCAGGCGAAGAATATTTTCTGAGTTTTCTGACCGACTTCGCCCAGCGGATCTCTTTCGCAGTCGTGAAGTTCCCACAAGCGCATGTGCCAGATCCAACTTGAAGGACATCATGTCACGTTTCCTTTTTCCTGGAACCTTCTGGTCTCTGATCGTTCCTTCTATGATGTATGCATTATAAACTGAAAGTTCCAACAATTTGCGCTCAATTTTACGATACCACCGCATGCTTTTTTTGGATTTGTTAAGCCTCGTCATTTGGTCATTGCGGTCAACACCACCCATGTATCTTCCATATTCCTCGACACACGGAGTTGATGGTAGACGCTGTATCGTCCCATCTTTATTTTTTCTTGAGGTAGCAAGCTGATCTAGTTCTGGCATGTGGGCAGTAGACAGAAAGTACACCATTTTATTGTCTTTCCATGAGGTAGCTACTAAACTTCCACACTGCATCCAGTCGAAGTGGCCCCCTGGTAGCTGTCGTGCCTCGGCTTTTGTCTTCACCAGTTCCTGTGGATAACCGTGCCTATTGGTCCTCACTGTCCCGCAGGTGTAGATTTCCTTGGAGGCCAGGAAGTGGGCAAGTTTAGGACTGGTGTAGAAGTTGTCGGTAAAAATGGTGTAACCCTTCCCAGCCAGGTCCTTGGTTAGGTCGATGACCACCTGTGCGCTCAGTCCGAACACCTGGTTGATCTGTAAACAAACCAATCAAAATGTGTAGAATAAAATAAAGTCACTGTGTTGTTTCCTGTAATAAAATACCAGTAATATTTAAAATGGTTCTTCAAGTAATACTGAAAGAAACATTGTGTGACTCCTTTGGTGTGTATTTTTTATATTATTGTTTTTTAATTATGTGTCTACATACATTTGTGTTGTACACAATAAATTTGATATAACTATTGTTCAAACTTGTGGTTTTCAAACAATAAAACAAATAGCAATAACTTTAATTTAAATAAAAACAATTTTATTATAGAAGCAATTTAAATGAAAATTTCAATTTTAAAACTAATATTGCGTAGTTACCTGAGTAGCCCGTTTTCCAACGTAAACATCAAAGTTCCAACAGTAGGCTGAAATGGAGTCGGCAGCCATCCACATCTTGACGCCAAATTTTACAGGCTTGTCCTTCATATATTGCTTGCAGGGATCATATTTTTTTCGGTTTTGTCGGTCCTAGACCGATTGGGGTCATGAAAGACTGATTGAAAATCCCTAACAGTCGGTCCTATTCTGTTTGCTAAAATTCACGTCATGAAATCGATTACACAGTGAACATGCTAACACCCCCTATTTGCATTCTTATCTCGATTCGCTGCAGTCTCTAAACCGGTCAGGACCAGTTTATTGCATGTCAGCCGACTAGTATGACCCCAAGCAGCGAAGATTCGCGCTGTTGTTTATTAGTCATGCGTGAATAACCTGTGTATCAATCGATAATTGACCAGTCGCCAACTCCGCCCACATTTTGTCGATCAGCCAATCAGATATCGATTTTTCACACACCCCTCAGCAACGCTTATCTGGCCGCCATTTTGTCCGACAAACAAAGCGTGTCGTTCATATGGAATGGACGTAATTTTTAAGAGTTTACACAGATTTTATATCAAATGCATGATCATAACTGTTCGATCATTATTCAAAATTGTAGGTGCTATACATACTTTATAAAAGGTTATTATTTTATCTTTATTTATTGAACATATGAACGATTAATGAGAAATCAAACACACTAAATCGTGTGTTCTATAAACGTGTTATACCGTTTGATGCACAATATTATTAAGCAGTTTGGGCAACATAATAATTGCCACACGTGCTAATTAATCTCAGCGTAATTGTCGATGATTAATAAATGACAGTATGTTGCGTGGATCTCAGAATGAAGGAACATTATGGCATTGTTAGGTACTGTACACAAGAAAAGAAAACTATTTAATTACTTAAATGATTTCAAATTATATATTTATTTTCAGTGGATCATAAACAAGGGAAATCATTATAAATTGTTAACTTAAATATTGTTTTAACTAAAGTTAAAACAACAAAAAGGTGATTTCAACGCGGCTTAGCCAGCTTAAAGCGACTTCAAGTGTAAAATGTACGGCTTATAATACAATAACAACATTTATAATACAACATACATTGATACGGGGAGAAATGTGAAAATTGCAATTAACATATAAGGGCCATCTTGTTATAAATAAAGACATGCATAATAGGCTAAATGTATTCAATTCGAATGTTCGTGAATAGTTACGTGATACCAACATTTCATTTTTCGATAGTGAAATGTAACAGGTTCGCATTAAAAATAAATGAAATAAAATGCATATTAGACTATCTGTTAATGAAACCACGAAATTAGGCCTGTATTAAATTATGGTTACAATCAAAATTTAATTTATATCTAAATAAAAAAATCGGTGTCTTTTTAAAAATAACACAATAAAACAAAGATCTAAACATTTGTAATAAACAAAAACCCCATCATGATATGGATGTGTCATTTGCATTTAATAAAAAATATTTTCAAAATTATATATGAATAGCCACCGGATTCACTGTCAGACGATTTAATACAAGTTCAAAATCAATATAAAATGAATGCTCATGTATACAACAGATTTTCATCAACTTCCTATATTATGTAAAAGAAACGTTTCTGATAGTCAGTCTGCCGTTAACTCATTTATTTTTATTACGCCATTTTTCTCTAAAGCATTTATGATTGTATTAAAGTTTTACAAAGCAGTTTAGTTTACTGTGCGGCTTTAAATAATTTATATTATAGAAAAGAGCATGATACCTCGTTACAAATATAGTATTTCGCTCACGTAATCCGCTATAATTGCGATCTGCTTGTCGGAGTTTTCTTATCACTAGACCACGTGACTATGTGGGCGGAGCGATCGATAATTTGGCGACTGGTCAATTTCAATGGCTTATACCTAGCACACTAATTAATCGGTCCGTAATGTGTACTCGTCCACGATATAATCGTTGACAGTTACTTCGGAGATAAAAATCTTGATGTAATCCTCGTGGAAATTGTGCATTTCATGCATGAAACAGTAAACTTTCATATAAACAGAGAAGAAAATCGGATATTCTGCAATAATTGTGGGCGAACCTTGTACACTGAAAGCACACGCTGTAACTAAACAAAACATGCCGATACATTTTCCACCAGCGTAATAATCCAGCAATAAATTAATGAAAGTCGCGGATCTGATCGACAGAACAGCCGAAAGTTATTTTATGGGCGGAACTTCACACAAGTACACAAGAAAAATAATATACATTGTATAAAGCTCTAGTAAAAATCGTGTTAGAATCGAAATAATTCGTGTACTTTATTGTTTGTTGTTGAATAACCACGACCGGAAGTTTAGATGTGTGGTATCAAATCACACAGATTATTAATATTGACAACGATGAAAAAAAGTCAGATAAAACAGCACACGAAACACGGAGCGTATATTGACTCATCTAGAGTCCGTGCAGAGTCAGTGCACGAAACAACAATGAAATAGCAAATGATAAAACCAATTGAGAAAACTCGTATTTACCGTTTAAAAATGCCTTAGGGAATTTAACTTGTACTTTTATTATACCACCTTCATGAATGGCAAAATCAATTGTATATATTTTAACGTAATTTGTCATGATTTCGGATATAAATTTTTGGACACATTTTCCCCAGTTAAATCCAGACCGATTGATGTTGCCGGAAAATATGATCCCTGATTGCTTGATACCAAGACGTCCTTTGAATGGCACCATGGACTCGTCTACACTCATCTGTTCATGGGGCACATATTCAGACTTGAATTTCTTTCTCAGAGTGTCCAGCATGTATCGGACCTTGAACAGTTTGTCTGTATGATTGTTAGTTTCATATGTGAAGTGAAGGTAGCGCTTGATCTGGAATTATCGCTTTTTTGTGATCACTTCTGGAATTTTTGACCCAAGCATGAAATGAGTGTCTGTACTGTCCTTAAAATACATTTCATCTCTGTCAAACTTCACTATATCCATCATCAACATAACACCATACAACACCTTGATGTCAGTGATAGTTATATCTGTCCATGGAGTTTTGTGCTCTTCCGGATTAGCTTTTCTCTGGGCATTTAGGTTTGTACAGTCTGTTATGTGTTGAAATATTTCATTTGAGTAGAACACTTGGAAAAGTTCTAACGGGGAGGCAGAAGTGTCATATATTCTGACAGGGCCTGGAACTTCCTAAAACTTCTTTATGCAGCATACACTGTAGGAACTGTCCCACTCAAACACATCAGGTGTTTCAAAATTCCCCAAAAAGTCGACGTCACCTGTATCGTTATCTGGATTGTTTTCAAATTTTGCAAAACACTATTCAATTGTTGTCTGTCATTTTCATCTAAATGATGCAAGTCAAAATCACCTATTTGATCAATAAATTCGTCATCCGACCACTCATCTGAAGAAATTTCACCGTCCGCCATTGTTATAACCAGTGTGTTGTTTAAATTCTCGATTAAACACGTTTAAAATTAATAGTTTTCATTCTTTTCGGTAAACACGGAAGTAACAATTGGCCATAACCCACGCTAACGTTTGTTCTCGCTGATAAATGTGATTTACTTGTGTGAGTCAGACAAAGAAAGGTTAAATATCGGAACTCCCGCTATAGCGGGCTATCGTGGTGAACGGTGTAAACTACGGCTGCCCGCTGTGGCGGGCTACGGAGTTGAAAGAGTTAATAAAGTTGTAAAACCTGTTATTCTGCTGTTTTCTTCACACATTTACATTTTGTAAAATAGTTATTGTTGACCCGAAATAGTAAAATGGTTTCCGGATGATAACTCAAGAACGCTTAGGCCTAGGATCATGAAACTTCATAGGTACATTGATCATAACTCGTAGATGACCCTGGTTATTGTCCATTTACTGGAAGACGCAAGCGAAGATTTTAACAATGATCCAGAGCCGGACTATCCCTGCAGCCACTAGTGTTGCCTATCACGCTATATCAGCAGTGCTCCAGCTAGGATTTTAAAAGGGCAGGGGGGGGGGGGGGCTTTTTTGGACACGCAGTTTTTTGTCAAGGCACTTTTGAGGGCGTGGGCGTTTCTGGAATGCTTCCTCTTGCATGTTAATTTATATGTTATTAATAATTATTGGAATATATTATTCCCATTATTATAAAACAATTCAAATATAATGTCTACAATAATGAATAAATTAATAACAATTTATTGCAATAAGAGATATATAAATCATCATATGTAAAAAAAATAAAAAAATAATAATTTTAAAGGGCAGGGGGGGGGGGGGCCCTAGGAAGGGCAGGGCGGAGGTTCGGGAAGGCAGGGCAGGGCACTCTTCAATTTAGGCCTAGCTGGAGCACTGATCAAGATACACTCACAGCGTTTCATGACAGCCATAATTAAAAGTTATATCTATGAGATCAAAAATAGCGAATGCATTATTTCTGCGCAATTCTTAGCTGCATCACATGCAAATCAATTACGGGACGTTGCGCTAGATTTCATGGCTTATTTTGCTTTATTATATATTATTACTCAGATATATATATATATATTTACAGAATAGAAAAACACAAGAAGCATGAAAATAAAAGAAAGCATATATGTCAGCCGCCAACACTCGCATCTTATTTGATTCCATTTTTAATAGTATTGTCAATCATCGTGCTCATGCTTAATAAATTGGTCTAAATGTATAAATATATGATGCAATTGTTGAAAACACTTTAAAAATCTATGATTGACATACCATTATAATTTTTCAGAATATCTTTATTTAGTATCTTTCTGATCAAAACAAGACTATTGCCAAGCAATATATGTCCCCTACCGGCTCCACCATTGTCAGAAATTTCCACCATTGTCAGAACTTCCTTTTTTTCCTTTGTTTTATTTGTTGCCATAGCAACCACAATTTTTGACATAGAAACAAAATGAAATGACTTGCATAATGTCCATATTGCCATCTATCCATGTTTCAAGTTTCATGAAAAAATATGAAGAACTTTTGAAGTTATCGCAGGATCCAGAAAAGTGTGACAGACAGACTGACTGACTGCCAGACAGACTGACAGACAGAGCCCAAACCATAAGTCCCCTCCGGTGAAACCTGTAGAGGACATTAACTTCAAGTGCACATAGTTTACGCGATAGAGTTTATATAACGATTTCTGTAACTGACCGCAAACTGACCTTGATACCTTGCGGGTTGGATGGTATTTTTTGTAAAAGGAAGTCTCTTCTCAGAAAAACATCCAGATAATCAGGGCTTGCACTAAATAATATATTTTGGAAGTCCTGACTTCCTGCCCTTTACTTCTGGAAGTCCCAATCAGAAATGTTGGAAGTTTAAACAACTTAGATGGGTATGTTAACGGAATGTCAACTGTGTAAATGATGACAAACTCTTCGCATCCATTTTGGGTAACTGTACATTTGTGAAAGTAACTAGATATATCATACATCAAGGGATGAATTTTATTTATTTTATTCACAAGCAATTGCGTTTGTTCTTTTCGTTAAACTCCAACCAGTTAAACTGCTTTAACCAAGTCGTTTGAAAAACATGCATCTTCGGTGTTTCAATTGCTTTGAATTTTTTTGTTTTCTGATTAGATTCATTTTCATTCATTTCTAATTTACGTTTTGTCGAAAATGGAATGCTAAAATCGGCAAGCATACGTTGCGACATTCTGAACACGAATGATAAGTACACAAATGATAAGTGGTACAAGTTCAATATTTTTGTCAAATTCATATCTGTGTTTGCCAATTAAAATATTTTGACAAGTTACAGATGGGTCGCAATGTTCTTAATTGAAACAATGGTGCAGGCCTACTAACTGTTACAACAATTAACAACTTTTGGCAAAGATGAGATCTCAACTTCTTTGCCGACATTCACACGTTATTGCTACCGAAACATCATGACAATAAACAAGCACTTACTCCAATTAAGCGCGAACGTGTTAAGATTGTCATCTGCTACCATTCTTAAATACAAAGTGTCTACTGTGAGCCTGCGATGATCATATTGGAAAGTAGGCGGAGTTAGGACTGATCGAGACGTGTGCAAAACACATTGAGTCTGCAGGAAGCAGTGTTGATTGAAGCATTATTTTAATCGACGGCTTATGTCACAGGTTGCTATTTTCGGTGTATGACCAATTTTTAGGAAGTACAGTTGACGTCATGGGGTTTTGTTATCGGCGTATGAAAACAATGATCGGGTGTAATATACGGCCATAAGCCACTTAGTGCAAGACCTGGACAATTGACACAGTTACAGTCCCATCAAATTGTTTCACGGCTGAATTTTAACTCTGACCTCTTAAGTGTGACCTTGACCGTAAAGGTAGTGAGACAAATTTACACACAACATATTTTCTAATAATGGCTCACAGGGTTAAAAACCATTATTTTATATGTATTTTTTATTGCTTTATATATTTTCTACATTATATTTCTTGTACGTATTAATCAAGACAATAATGATATTCAGAACAATGAAGTTCTGGTAATAATTGATCATATCAGCAAATTTAAGAGTTGCTTTCACACTCTTGACGTAATGACTCTTAAGTTTTTGGACACTCTAAAATTTTGGACAACCCCTTTTTTGGCAAAAATATTTATTTTTAGGGAATCTTAATTTTCGGACATGCGCGTTTTTGTCTATCATTAATGACTCTTAATTTTCGGACAGAATAATTTTACAGATTTCGGCACTGTGGTCACGTATCGTGTTACACTTTGATCATGGATTTTTACAAACGGATTAAGGCCATAAAACCTGGGAAACGCATGCCTGAGGGAAATGGACCATAACATTTGTGTAATTGGGTAAATAACCTTGTATACCAGTAAAACGATCGCTTCACCCAATAGCATTTTAAATGATATCTTCCTATTAAGGAAGCAGTATGTTTAATGTTTTGACTTTTTGTTCTGTATCATTTCAGGCAAGAGTTAAAATATCTATGAAGTTGTATTTATTTCAAAGTAGAAACACTATTGTGCATTGTGTTTATATTGATTTTATTTCAATATAATTATAATTTTCTTATATTTATTTTTTTCTTAAAATTTTCAGATACCTGTAATTTTTAATATTTTCCAAATCTAAATTTTCTGATACAAATTGTATTTGTTATTTTTAAGTGTCCAACAACTTGTATTTGTTATTTTTAAGTATCCAAAAACTTACAAGTAAATACGGTAATCAATTTTGTCAAAACATTGCAGTCTACATGCAGTCTCAGCGTGTTTTCTCAACTCCCAACACTAATTCCAGTTTTATCTGGATTTTTTTTTATCAGTATACAGTACAATAACTGTTTCAATAATAACGTATCTTTAACGATAAAGATTCAGCGTGTTTGCTTTGAAATTAATTTAGATGAAATGTCAATTAAAAATTATTTGCAATAATTTTGTTCAAATGGACAACGAAACTTTTAACACAAATTTTAAGATCTCAGTGCTCTCTGCACTATAAATTTTTTATGCAAAAAAATCAATACACCTCCAACTTTCCATGAGGCTGACATGACGGCATAATTTTTACGTGCTTATTATCGGGACAAGAATTACACAAAATACATCAGCACTGTTGATTTGAAGTTAAAATTTGTAAACATCAGGTTAACATTCAGTAGTGTGTTTGAAATGACATATTTAATTATGCTTGATTGAGAATTTATCAAAACATTTACAGTTGGGAGTTATGCTAGGTTTACATCTGGCCACGATTACCACGATGTCCCCGATTCCAGAGCATCTTGGCGAACGTAACAGAGCGTGGAGTCGAATTGCGGTGATCGTGGGGGAGCGTAACGGAACGTGGTTGAATCGGGGACATCGTGGGCATCGGAACAGATTTTAAATCAAACTTAAATTTCACCACGATTGCCCCGATTCATTTTCTAATCTCAAATCGTAGGTCAAATCGCAGGAGATCGCAACAAAGCGGCTTTGTCGTGGGAGATCTTATCAGGACGTAACGGAACGTGGTGGAGCGTGGAAGCCAATCGTGTTGATCGCAACAAAGCGTAACAGAACGTGATGCAAATCGTGGGCTCGATCGTAGCAACAAAACGTGCTGATTTCGTAAGGAAGCGTAACAGAACGTGGAGTATACCATTTAATCGTAGAGCTCCCCGATTTTTTAGCCTCTGGCTAATCGGGGAGATAGTGGCCAGATGTAAACTTAGCATTATGATTTCAATTATAATTAGTTTAAACGCTTTACGTGTTTAAAATGTTTTGACAATATTATGCATGAAAAAAATAATTTCTGTGAGGGTTACACTAACTCTTGCTTGCCAACATCAGTCTGTAAAGAAACTGGCCATTTTATCGTGGAGGAGTACACCATAGATACCAAGCCAATAAACAGCATTAAACCACTAAAATTATCTCTTGATAGTAACAAGGGGTGGTTATATAATTCACGCACAACTGATTGAAACCGTTTCCATCTCCAGTGCCTTGGTTAAATGGTTAATGCCACCAAATTTCCAGCAATTTAAGAAAGAAAGTTATTCATATGCTTTATTTTATGACCATGTGTATAACACACATGTGATGTGTCACCAACGGATTAACACAAATTGGTTGATTTCTGATACAAATAATGAGAGGGTCTAAAATTTAAGACTTTTTCACTTTTGAAGAAAATCTGGGTGTCCCAAAAAATTTGAGTCCCAAAAAATAATAAATTTGGTTTAAAAAGAGGGTGTCTGAAAACTTTGAGAGTCCAAAAAGTAATTATGGCACTTACCCTGAGGGCATCCGACTTTGTTCCATTCCATGCCAGTGACAGTCTAAGAACATAAATAAAGCATTAACAATCCAATGAAATAATTATGCTTAAAATCCCTTTTTAATACAAATTACGTTATGATATTGTTTTTCTGTGACTTAAAATAGTGAAATGACTGGAAAATGACCAGAGTTTGAGACAAACAAGCAAATTCGTTGAATTGATAACCCACGCCTATATGCCTCTGGACATTAAAGTGTTATATTTGACACTCAAAAAAGCATTTGTTCAAGATACAAAGGGCCATAACTCTGTTATTAACAGAGAGTGTACAATGCCCTTTGGCTTGTATCATCCTCTTATCCATATATAAACTCATACCAAGTTTCAATGAAATCCCCCAAAGCGCTTCCAAGATATGGCTCCGGACACAAAAGTGCCAGAGGGACAGACAGAAAGACAGATGAAAAGACGGACGGACAGACGGTTAACGCCAAAACAATATTGCTCCGCCTATGGCGAGGGATAATTCGCACAAAATGCAATAAGATGACTTCAAGCAAAAAATTATAACATTTTAAAGGGGCCGTCCAACAGATTATGGCATGTATTGAAGCATGTCATTAAATGCTTTATATTGATAAATTTAAACATTAGACCTAAAAATCTCCAGTAAAAAAAACAAGAATACAATTTAAATAAAGGAAAAAAAGGACCCCTAAACAGCGCTCAAACCACTGACCCCTGGAGTCCTGGAGTAAAAAGTCTCCCGCCTAGACCACTCGACCATTGCTCATGCTTAGAGCAGAAGTATTTTTTACCTTTATTATAAGCAATCCTCATAGTTTCCCAAATATATAACAACATCAACAGAACTTTCCAAATTATTTAATCGTTTCGTGTCGCACGACGCTTTATAATTTTCAGGTTTTCCAATTGTCAAAAGATGCATATAATGGATATTTAAGAGCATGGTAAATGGTCAGTATTACTATTTCCTCAAAAATATCATAACAAAGACGAAAATTTGAGAATCTGAAACAACCTTTTTAAATTTTGTCAATTTATCAATCTGTTGGACGGCCCCTTTAAAATTATTTTATTCACAATTATTGACTATTAATATTAAAGAAACACAATGTCTATGATGCTCATCATAGCCAACACAATTCATGTCCAATACTATCATGGTCTTATATATTATTATACAGCAAAGGGTTTTTTCTCATATACTTGACATTGAAACATGACCTTATGGAACTATGGGCACTGTCCTGATAGACAACCCTCTGTCTAATCATTATTCAGTCAATAACAGCGCGATTTTTTCTTATGTGGGGAAAATAAGAAATGTGTATTTCATTTGGATAATGGAGTTGATACATGAAATAAATTATATTTGATAGCCACAAAATTAGGAAGGTTAAATAATAGGGGATATAAAAACAAAAAAGGTGTTTTAGATCTCAATATTTGCTTTTAATAATTCTATCTGATTTCATTCATCATATAACTGTAACTGATATCATCCATCATATAACTGTAACTGATTTCATCCATCATATAACTATTTCATTCATCATGAAACTGTATAACATTTCATCCATCATATAACTGTAACTATTTCATTCATCATGAAACTGTATAACAGAGGATTTTACTGTGCCTTAAGTTAATTTATATTACAATGGCATTTCTTGATTTTTTCCCTTTAAACTCATCAATAAGAACATCAAAATCTCCATCTGTGAAAGACTCAATGGTGCCACTCATTAAGTAAATCCTCATCAATGCATAAAGGCTTCTATGGCTCATGCTGGTTCTCAATATGGTACATGTGTCATTCATGACAGAAAACCCTCTCTAAACAACTGCGGTGGACTGCGGAATAATTTGGGCCAACTCATACAACTTGTCAACCCTTGGGAAGCAGGAATAACTTACCCGGTATTTCTTAGTTGATACAATAATATTCCAAAAATATCCACATGACTTTATATATATGGCTATATTTATAGCTTTTGAATTCTGCTTGCCGATTTCAAAACTACATCATGCTTTGCGAGGTAAGCACAACCATTTTGATCAATGCTCATACACCTCTAGGAGAATAAAATGGGAGATAATAAAAGGCATATTTAACCAATACGAATCCCCCCCCCACCCCCCCCAGGAGACTTTTTACGGCTCTGGTTTTTTCCAGACTAATAGAAGGCTCGACAAGTAAACAATTTTCACTTTTATACAAAGTTTAGATATTATTTTTGGTGGGGAATTTTTCCAGTATTGGGGAAAATTTTGGTCAAATTAGGGGAAAATAGTGGTTACTTCGGTTGGGGAAGCGGCCGATATTCGGCTTCTTCAAAGAAAGATTTTTTGGCCCTGATAATAGAGAATTTCCAATAAAATTGTGCGCCCCCCTCCCCCCCTTTATAACTTGACTGTTTACAATCATGTCACTGTACTTACATTTTGTCAAACTGGCTTTCACTCAAACTTTTGTAGTATGCTTCTGGCATATGATATATCAAAGTATTGTTTTGGAAGAAAGGAGCATCTAGATCAAGGTTTTTAATTCCACCCATCGCTGTCAAACATTTTGCCCACATCTCATTCAAAATAACATGAAAGAGTGATCCCTGCAAAAGAAACCAAAACAATAAAAAACAAGTAAATTAAATGATTGCTTTCTGCAATCATGCTCCAACACAAACGATGTTTGAATATTGAAATAACGATCTGCAAAAGCTGTATAAAGGTACCTTTTCACAGATTTTGACATGTATTGAAGCTTGTCATTAAATGCTTTATATTGATAAATGTAAGCAGAGGATCTAAAAACCTCCAGTAAAAAACAAGAATCAAATTATCGAAAGAAAAAAACAACCGTCAACTTGACTCGAACCATTGACCCCTGAAGTAAAAGTCTAACCCGAAGACCACTCAGCCAGCCATGCTCATACACAAAATGATGTATTTTATACTTTATATAAGCAATCCTAGTGGTGTCATAAAATATAACAACAACACAACTCTCCAAATTATTAAATCATTTCGCATTGCAACACTTTATAATTTTCAGGTTTTTAATTTGTTATAAGATGCATATAATGGATATTATATAGCATGGTAAATGTTCAATATTATAATACTGTTTCCTCACAAATATCAGAACTTCAACGAAAATTTTTGATTTTTTTTTCAATATTGGCAATTTACAAAAACGTTAAAAGGTCCCTTTAGAGCATATATTTTTAGCCATGAGGCCCATGATCTCTAAGTATTGGCTTGACCTTTCAACGAGGGTCAAGGGTCTCACATATGACTGGCACTCGTGGTGATCCTTTCTGACTATTATTTTACTATTTGTAATGAAAGATGAAGCTCCAGGCAGGATGATTTGAATTGTGCAGACATAATTATGTTTGATCTCAAATCATTGTGCTGCAAATTTAAGAGCACCTTTATAATGACGATTGCATACAAATAACAATTGCACAAAAGTGTTTTACCAATCCTTGTGAGCCAGCTTGGACTACTGCCTTCAAGAAATCTTGACTTTCTTTTGCAGTGAATTGTTTTTCTTTTAGTGTTCTTGCAAGAAGCCCCCCATCTATAGGACTGGATTTTAGGTTCATGAGTACTTCCATGAACATGGAATTGGTCATCTGTCATGAATATAGAAGACAAGCAGTAAATGATTGCAATTGCTGATACAACATTATCTGTTACTAAAATTTCAACACAATCCAATAGTTAATATCAAGATATTAAACACAAGTGCATATTTAACTGCATATTACAACTAGAAAAGTTAGTTACATTCAGAGTTCCTGTCCTTGTTGTCTGTGCACCTGTGAAAGGAAATTAAATCATGAATCAAATAAGAAACTAGTTCAAACAAAGCTCTGCACTTATTAATTTGATGTTCAAACCAAGGCTCTGTGATTAACATGTTTGCCACTTTTGTTGTTTAATACCCAGTCCCCATTGCAAAATGTATTCCTTAACAAAATAATTAACAAAATAAAATGTATAAGACAGTCCCCTAAATTTTCCTCATAACTAAAATCAATAAATCAAACTGCAAATAAGAAATAATGCATACAATAGCAGTCTACAAACATTACAAGCAATTTCCTTTTCAATATATGTGTGGAAACCCCTTTACCCACAATCATTTTGTCACAGTCTCTTCACTTTTCCTGACAAATTTTATTCTATCAATATTCTCTGCTCATGCTCTGGCCACTTTATTTGATGAACATATACTAAGTAAGTTTTGAACAAAAGTTAGTTTATTTATGCCTCAGTCACAAATAATCCATTCGCGGGCCAATTGCCAATCTCCAGACATCGGGAAGACTGGACACATCGGAGCCATCCAATAAATGACACAAACTTGGCCCTAAAGGGCGCCAAACGACTATCCCCCGATGATCGATCAGCAATCGGACAGATTGAGAAAACCTTTTGGTTTAAGCATAAGAATGTTAATCAGGCAACATCCCACCAATCTTCAGACGGCTATCATCACTGTATTGATCTAGCGTCACAAAATGCCGGAAAGTTTTAATGATAGAAACATTGAGACGGAAATCTGGCGGGCAACTGACGTACTCCTCAGTGTGTACGCATGTCATGCCGTCTGGAAAATGGTACCAGGCTGTCAGAGGGAAAGGCTAGCCTCAACATTGTGGTTGCTGCTATGGTAGCAGTGGAGGAGTTTGATGAACCACAGAGATGTCAAAGACAATGATGGGTCAAGCCTTGGATTCAGAGATGATCCCTCTAGGGGCAATACAAGACCCTTTTGCATGGACTGCATCTTGAGGATCCTGCTGATTTTGAGGCTTATTTGTGTCTCAAGCCAGAGTTGTTTCAAGAACTATGTACAAGAGTCGGGCCTCGCATTCAAATAAGTCAAGAGTAAGTATAAGTTGTCTGACACACTTATTTATGTGCTTATACTCGAGTCACACTAGAGACTGAATGATCCTGAATGTTGTTAAATTTTACATTCAAAGCGCATTCAGGCTAATGAAAATGCAATCATAATACTTCTAAGCATTCTGCGTTCAATTTCAATTTTGTGCTTTTATCAATTATCTGTTATTTTTGTAGAAATAAGTAAACCTAATTAGGCACTACCGAATTAGATTTGTTTTGTTTTAACAAATAAGTCAAGAGTAAGTATAAGTTGTCTGACACACTTATTTATGTGCTTATACCCGAGTCACACTAGAGACTGAATGATCCGGAATGTTGTTAAATTTTACATTCAAAGCGCATTCAGGCTAATGAAAATGCAATCATAATATTTCTAAGCATTCTGCGTTCAATTTCAATTTTGTGCTTTTATCAATTATCTGTTATTTTTGTAGAAATAAGTAAACCTAATTAGGCACTACCGAATTAGATTTGTTTTGTTTTAACAGGGTTTTTTATCTGATTTTGGTGAAAGGACCTGGCCTTTTTTGAGGGGAAAAAAATAACGCAAAAAGCCAGATTTCGGGAAAAAATAAGGAAAGTCTTAAATAATCAATTTAACATATTTAACTGTTTTTTTTAAACAAATTCAAGGCAACAGACAATTTAATCATGCAATATGTTTCTATTTTCTACACTGGATCAGGTTACTTATATAATTAAAGGTTTAAAACATAATATTTTAGAGATATAATTTTAAACCCATATACAATTTTGTGTTTTCAGTAGACGGCCTCCGATGAGTATTGGCATGAAGTTGGCCACAGGAAACTTACAATTCACTGGCATTTGACTTTAGATTGGCCCACCACACGATATCCCTGTTTGTACCTTCTGTGTATCGTGCAAAAGTTGAAAAATTCAAGGACAACCACTTCAGAACACCGTCAACCATGGCATGAATTGGAAGAGGTGTTCAGACAACAGTGAAACTATCAACACTGCTGTGCAGCAATTGATAAGAAGCATGTGGCCATCAAGAAGCTGAAAGACAATGGATCCCTCTTTTACAATTATAAAGGCTTCTTTTCAATCATGTTGTTGGCAGTGAGAGATGCTCAGTACAAATTCTTGTGGGCAAAGGTTGGTTAACCTGGCTCAAACTCAAACTGTGGTAACTGTGGTATTTTCAACGATTCTCAGCTGCCACAGGCCCATAAACGCAATACAGTAGGTTTCCCAGAGTCAGATTTTTTCCATCATGACAACCTGAACATGCCATATGTCTTTGTAGCTGACGAAGTGTTTCCTTTTCACACATACCTAATGAAATCCTATGCCAATTGGTATACCAAGGTGGAAAAACATATATATATATATATATATATATATAACTGCAGGACATCTATGCCTTTGGTATACTAGCAATGATGTTTCACTGCTATGTGGTGTACCATACATTAGGAATTGTTCCTGAAACTGCCTTCTTGATCACAAAGTGCTGTCTGGTGCTCCAAAAACCTTATGAGGATCTGGTATCCAAACCTTCAAAATGTTGATGTTGATCAAGAGGATGATGACCATCAACTGATTCCAGGGCTTGGAGAAACAATGCAGTCATGCAAGAAGTGTAGGAAGAGGACAGGTCCAGCATCAGTGTTTGGGATTTGACAAAACATTGATGTACGAAGTATTTCACTTTGCAATGTTGCTAGAGAAAATTGTATTTTAATGAATGTGTCACAATACATCACCAAATTCTTTAAGGAGTGCATTTCTCTTACCCCTGTCTTTGTAATCCTTGTGGGTCAGGGACAAGTGGTTAGCGTGTGGCTATGATATTAATTAGTAAAAACACCATGTTGGAATCCCTTCGGTCTCATAACGAGCTCTGTCCAGTGTCCATCAGACATCGTGTGGAGGCCCTCTGGCAATCAGACGTTCGCCAGCCAATGTACATGTCCCTAGGAAATATCTTGATTTTTGCCGATACACGTACAATGATTCCAATGTGTGCGGATGGTTGGGCTATTAACCATTCGTTGATCGTCCAATCTTTTTTTATTGCAGTTTGATATCTTCCAAGTCCCAATGTTGGGTTAAATTTAAAGTGAGACTAAAAATTAATCCAGAGACACTGCCTGATGCTACAAAATGACCCGGAATCCATGCGGTCATTGGCCGGGTGCCAGTCCGATGAACGGAAAAATACATTGTTGGCTGATCAGACGATGATTGGTCTCTACTTGTGACTAGGGCTGTCACTATATGCCGTGAGCGTACCGCGGTATATCGTGGTACGGCAACACTGTATCGCGGTACGTACCGCGATATTTTACAGAATATGTATCTGTGAAGAAAACAGCTGAATAACAAGTTTTACAAACTTAAACTCAATAACCCACTGGTATCATAGTATGATATCACTGGTATCATAGTATGACTAGAAACTGTAAAAGAAACTGTAATAAACTTGATAGAAGTAGTCATTGTAATTGTTATTGTTCGCGTCTTTTTCTAAAATGTCCGCCATGTTGTTTACAATAACTGTGACTACGATCTGTGTAAATCGAACGCTTCAAGGGCATGTTTAAAATGCGGAGTCAGCGGGCCCAGTATTGAAAATCCGTAGCGTTCTGACTCTTCCTCGACTTATTCAGAATCTTAAGATAACATGATTTGGAAGTGCCATGCTTTGAACGATCGATATACTTAAGAAAGAAAATAAGAAATAGAATAAACATCTTTTGGATAATTATGAACTTATTTGCAAAGGAAATCTGTCCCTAATTCCAAAAAAGGTACGGACCCATACATTGCCGTATTTTAAACGTGAAAGTTTAACATCTACAAGTGGAAGCGCTTGCTTGACCTGGATATTAACGGACTATTTATTTAGCCCTTTTGAATCGCTTCTACATTTTTCAAAACGATATCTATATCAAAATAATAATGTAATGTATTTATGTCTGTGCTAATATAATAATATTAAAAAAACCGGTGCGGCAACGCAGTACCCCGGTGCGATTTTTTTCACGACATGCACCGCGATATACCTATATACCGGTGAATCGTGACAGCCCTACTTGTGACTCAGGTATTTATGATGATTAGAAAACCTAAACCACAAGCCTTGGTTATTACTCACGGATCAATATGAAACAAATAAAATGGTAAATTGCAGAGTTATCTTGTACATATATTATAAATAACAGCTGACCTTTGATTGTGACAGGTGACCAAGGTTGTCCTTTTACACTTGTAGACAAGCTCACATAAACAATGGCCACTGTAAGAAATACATTATGAGCACTTTAAACCACAATATACATTTGATGAAACTGAGTACGCTAACACTCAAATCTCAGTTGAATTAAGAAGAGTCATTACATGCGCTAGTATAAACATTGAATTGGCTAGTATAAACATTGAATTAAATTTAAATAATTGTGAAATTTCACACTGGGTCTGAATGCAGGTTACATTCAAAACAATTTTAAGGTTAATACATGTACTTCCATCCGAACTAAAGTTATAGAGTGGAAACATTTTTTCTATTTTTAGTTCCAGTGGCCCTTAACTTGAACTGAAAGGTCCCAAATGCAATCCCAAGCTTTGTTTATATGTAGGCTGCCAACCAAAAAAACTTCAACGCAATATCAACCATCTAAAATATTTTTTGTAACATTACCGAGACCTTAAACTGACCAGATCTGTATGTAAATACAGGCTTGGTCTGCATCTGAGTTGGGGTTAAAGGGACCTTTTTATGTTTTGATAAAATGGCAAAGTTGACAAAATTATTTCCGATTTGCAAATGTTTGTGTAGTTATGATATTTAATAGGAAACAGTAATACAATGTACTTAACATTTACCATGCTTCAAATATCCATTATATGCATTCTTTTACACTTTAAAAACCTGAAAATTATCAAGCGTTACAAACACACACAAAATAAAAATTTGGATAGTTGTCTTGTTATCGTAATGTTTTGTGACACTAAGAGGATTGCTCATATTATGAAGTATAAAATTCACCACAATCAGTATGCAGGGCTCGAAATTAGTACTCGCACACTCGCAAAAAGGCGAGAGAAAATTACCGAATGCAAGTTAAATTTTAAGCCACTAGAATTTTTTTGCGAGTGAAGAAATAGTGAAAAGAGTTATATTGCTAAATGCGCTCAACGTTGTGAATGCTAAACCGCAGGTCAATTCATAGAATGTCCGAATACCCATATGCGGATGCTCGCACCTTGTATGTAGACTGGTATACTTACAGTACATATATGCGGATGGTATTGGTACAAAGATAATGAAACAGTCCATTATCCACACATGTTCACTATAAAAGACAAAAAACCTGAACAGTTATGTCGTCGAAGCGAAAAATAACTTGTTTCTTTTTGCCCACAGATTGAAATAACAATACGAAATTTGAAGCAAAGTTAACCGATAAGTTGAGGGAAAAAAAACGGAAATTAAATTCTTCCACGAAAACAGTGAAAAAGTGGGAAAAGAACTTCATATATAACACCAAAACTTGTTGTTGATGTCATATTTTATTTAGTTTTAATAGTACTAAACTAATATCCAAACTTGCTTTTATTTATGTTTCCAGCAAAATTTGCGAGAATGTTTTTGATTTTTCGAGCTGGTATTTAAGCTGCTCGCAATGTTTTGCTAGTAGAAAGAAAAGTTTAATTCGAGCCCTGGTATGATCAAGGATGGCTGAGTGGTTTAAGACTTAAACTCAAGGGTCAGTGACTTTTTCCTTTCTGTAATTTTATTATCATCTTTTACTGGAGATATTTGGTTCCAATGTTTACATTTATCAATTTAAAGCATTTAATGACAAACTTCAATGCATGCCAAAATCTGTGAAAAGGTCCCTTTAAGCACACAATTATAGACATTTGTCAGACTATAATAGATTTAGCCAGGCATCAAGAAATTATTACCGAGAGAAACAAATCTTTTTATTCTGATAGCTTGTTGACATTTTGACAAACAAGCATTTACAATTACTAAAACAACACAGTTCTTTTTCTTGTGCTCTCATGTGTTATAATAATTTACTTTATGCTTTCCGTTTGTTTATAGAGAAATATCAGTGATTAAAACTGATATTTAACTGTTACAAACAGTAAAAAATAACAGTGACAGTTACCGATAATTTTTCGATAAATTAATTTTAATTTCACTAAATTCTTTACTTTAACTTGTTAATAATGTATATAAACGGTGGAAAAACTCGTGAATTAAAATCGTTAATCCACCGAATCCTACAAATATCCTCTATTTTTTCAAGGAAATGATGTCATTATTTCAGCAAATTCTCCAGTTAAACTCTTTTACAATTTAAATAAACGTTTAAAAAAGCATGAAATAAAAACAAACTTTGTTGGATTTGATTGAATATCGATTTCAATTCATTCGTGTTCACTGTACCACTCGGGAAAGTATTATTTTCTATGATCACTCGTGCATTACAATCAATATTTTCCATCAAATTTAACAAATATCCTCTAAAATAAAACTTTCCCAGAGCAATTATTTGAAAAACAATCTCAATCCTTAGGAAAAAAAATAACATACTTAAACCTACTTAAATAATTTCTTATTATAGGTGCTTTGGAAAAAGCTAGGCAATTAACACCATGATCAAATTCAAATAAAGTCTTCTGTTACGTTAGATAATAGAATGTTTTGACTCTGAGACACATTACCGAAAACATATTTTTCTATGAGATTAAAGCCAGGCACCTTTCCCAAAAATATCAGAATAAAGGACTGTTATGTGAAAAATGTGATTCTGGCAGCCTCATATGCACAATCGGCTCTTAACCCTTTCTCTATCAGAAGCAAAGTGAAAATGGCTATGTGCAAACAGCATAAAACCAAAACACTTTGCAAGTAACTCCCAGTCTGTTCAGGTTTTATGCTGTTTCCTGCTCATCAGTATCAAAGAGTTGGAGATGAAGCCTTAAAAACTTGAATCTAGTAAGAAAGGTCATTAATTAAATATATTTTTCTAAGGGACTACAAATGAGTGAAAATACATACCTAAGTGGTAAAGGCTTAAGAAAGGACAACTTTGCTGACTGTGATCTCTATACTTACTCTGCGGTAGTTGGCAACCAGGGATGGAAATTAGTGGTTGCCCGTGAGCCCCGGACAAATACATTTTGGCCTGGGCAACTCAAATTCAGAAGTGAGTAGTCCCGCTGGGCAACTTGCTTTTTAAGCAAGAAACAATTCAGTGAAATTAAACACTTAATGAAATTGGCGACTGTGAGTTAATAATTAGTCTCTTAAAATTCATTTATCAAAGCCAATGAAATGATTTAACTCACGGTTGAGGAAAAGGTAGAGGGTTTAGGGAAAACCTTATTGTTTAAAGTTTCAGTTTTAATATTTGAACAACTAAACACTTAAATAATAATTGTAACTCACACAGAAGCATGAACATCTTCATCTTGATCTCGGTCCAGTTCTGAAGTAAATAATTTGAATAAACTGTACATTTCTCATACAAACAAATAACTTAACACTCAAAAACACACACAGTGAAATTTCATCACCTTCACCAAAAGGATTGAAACCTTATCATGATATTAGGCTACGTTAGCGTTACCGATCGTCGAAATCGCCATTGGCGATTACAATTCCTGGCTGGCGATTAAAAATAAGATTTTCATGAAATTTGCGATTGAAAAAAATACACCCTATGCTTTACAAATGCACACTCTAAATGCCTGTGTTCAGGCCGTATAAATCGGTATTCGTATAAATCGCCAGAAACATTGCTAAGATTACAACGATAACACCGTTACCGGAAATGCCCCAGGGGATAATGACGACCGCCTTGGTCGATAATCCACATGGCTAATGTCTTAATTGGTCACGCTTTACACTGGGACCAGACTTTTCGAACATTTGGGTAACTTGGCGATTTACGTGATAACTGAATCACTGAAGCGTGCCGTGTAATAACCTAAGCTTAGATGTTACGATTCAATGTTATCGAATCGACCAGTACGGAATTGTCATTTAATCAGATGGGGGGAGTTATGGCATTGACATAGCTACTATAAACTTATTTCCCAAGAAACAACGATTTTGATTGGCTAAAAAAGTAGATAAGAGTAACTTTCCTTTACGGTTGCTATGCGACTTGAAAGACCGATTTAGAAAGTGAGTTGCAGATTCCGGGAAAAATGGATGCTGCAAACAAAAATGGCAAGTCGAAGCCACAGAAATTAACACAATTCTTTAGAAAAGAAAGCGGACAGAATAATGTAAAGTCAGGAAATGACCATATGTAAGGTTCGCGATCGGAGGACGTCTAAAATAGTGCAGACTTGAATGCAGAATTGGAAACGTCTAGCCGTGAGTCTCACGGTTTTTTGACATGCAATGATGGTCTAATGCTGACTACGTAATTTCGCACACATTTCTTCAAAAACAAAAAAATAAAAAAATTAATGTTTGGATTTCATAAAATGTCGTATAATTACAACAGAGACGGCTGGCTGTTTTAGTGGTTTCTACCCTAAATACCACATGTACCGAAAACTGTTAAACGGTGTTAATGTATCATTATCACGACGCCACTGGTGTCTATGTAAACAAAACAATTGGCTGCAAAATGTCAGCAAGTGGCTCACCAGCGAAGAAAAATATTCTAACCTAGTATTAGGTCCGTTATTTTTGGCAAGAAACCAATTACCAAACAGTGAATACACATATCATATGTTTGGAGTCCCACCAAAGACTTTCGGCTTTCTTAAAGGGGTTGACCTGGAATGAATAAACTAGCTTACACTGTGTTCACACATTTGCGAGGGCATTAATCTGATTTGTCTATGGAGGAATGCTGTTCAAGTGTGTCCTTGACAACTTCACTATGTTACCCAGCAAGAAAAATCCCCGACCACAGTGAGATTGAACCCGGGACATCCCAGTTCCAAATCAGGCAAACACTCTACAGCTTTGCTATAAAAGCAAGCTCATATAGCAAGGCAGTGTAACAAAAAAGGTCTCCTTATACCAAACCCTGCTGCACACAAATCTGACTGACACAATGAGATTTCAGGGATCGACAAATCCACTCGCCCACTCGTAATTACGAGTAAAAATCGGCTCCGGACGAGTGAATATTCCGGCAGCGCTTGTCCTGCAGGGCGAGTGGCATATCTGGCCAAAAAGATTAAAATTTCAAGTTTTAAAACATTTTTTCCAAACAAAACAACGTTTAATGGGCGATTAAAAATTAACCGGATGCTTATTATTGCACACTGCGCTAAAATTAGTCCTGTTACCGTTACGCGCCGATACCGGTTTGTTCCGTGAATGTATCCTATACAATACTTTATACAGTCTTTTAATACTGCTAAAACATTTGTCTTAATTCTTCACATCTTAGATTTAAAGAGTGGACTTGGGCAAGTTTTCATGGACGAAATTGACAAAGAGAAAACTGCCTTTTGTACACACAGAGGCTTGTTTGAGTTTAACAAAATGCCTTTCGGACTCTCCAATGCTCCTAAAGTGTAATCATAATGATCGTGGCCATGAGGGCAAAATGAAAAACAAACAAGTTAAAAGTGTGTAAAAAACAGTTTATTAACTTAATTGAAGTTCATGAGTTAACACTTACAGTTCTATTTTATAACCAATAGAAAATCACAATAAAACATATTAGTTACTGATTTATTGCATTTTCAATAAATTGCAGGGCAAGTACATATTTCAGCAGGGCAGGTGGAAATTCTTAGCTACTCGCCCTGGCCGTGGACGAACATTTCACAAGTTTGACACGGCCAATTCACAAACCTGACATGTCCATGAATATTTACAAAACCTGCCGTTTTAAATCGTGAAAAACAGACTTTTTGTGCTCAAAACTGTCAAAAACGGCCATTTCGAAACAGAAATATAAGTTTCAAAACCTCGTTTTTAATTCCGAATTCGCGAAAAATTGTTGACTCGCGTTATCGATGTTTGCTTGTTTTAATCGATTTTAATGTGTTGTGTAACCGGTGAAACCGGCGTAAATAGTAAAAGCTCTGCCTAGCAACGTCACTATAAAAAAAATGGTGACGCGGAACGCTCGTTACTACATGAAAAAAAAAAAAAAAACGCAAAATAATCCCGATTTATTGAAAATTGGGATAACAGTGAAGTAACAAAAGCTTTCTATAGAAGGGTAAGTTTTGAAACATGTACATTGATAACATTATAAGAAGTCATTTGATAAAAGTGAAAGCATCTTCCGCGGCTATGTATTGATGGAAGCTAGTCAAAACGTCCTCTAGTATTGATGACCGTGACTTGTTATTTGTATCTGTTTACGATTGTAAATCTTTGTTTAAGTAATAATGCGGTCCCTTCATATATATTTTTTTAATTTAAATGTATATTCATGATGCATATAGAGAATACTAGGTTAGCGTTGAATACAGAGAAGTTTATGTTGCGAGGCTTAAAACGCCGGGAGCGCGAGCCTTGGCGAGCGGTTTCGGTGTTCGAGCCGAGCAACATAAACTTCTCTGTATTCAACGCTTATCCTAGTATTCTATTTATCCCATTTGATTTATTTTCAACGTGACATTTAACTAACCTTAGCCTAACAATTAGTTTAATTCATTCTTAAAAATCTCTTAAAATCTTACAAATGTAACCATGTGTAGTGATATAAATGTATTTGTTCTGGTATGCAAAATAGTCTTTAAAAAATTCACACACAAACTGTAAAACTAGTAAAAATATCACCATATGCCTCGATTCAATTTTACGCAGCATGCGAATTGTAACACATTACGACCGCGAAAAGAAGATTTTACTTTACTATAATTCATTTTATTTTCGAAAGAAAATGATCAAAATCCAATATGGCGGCGTTTGCTCCTGACAAAAAGATGTCGAGGTCAACTGATATCGAGGTCAACATAGATTCTACATGTACACTATGGACAAGTAAACAAACAATTGCAGCGACTGACACTTAATTTGACTTAATATGCAGGGCAATACGTTTTCCGACTTCGGACGACGAATTTAAGGACGCGCAGAACATGTTTTTTTTATATAATGTTATGGGTAGGGGGTTCAGGTCACGTGACGTTATCGTGTAATCGGAGTGGAAATGGCCAGAATTACTGGTGTGAAATAAACCTTTTTTTTACCGTTTCAAAGATTGTTTCATAGAAATAAAGGTTATCTATTATAAAATTAATATTTGTTTTAACTATAAATGACATTTTTAAACTATAACGAGTTTTAGAAACCTTTTTAAACTTTATCTAGAAATGCGCCGATTTGACGACGTTCTGCATGTTTAGTGTATTACGGCCGCGGTTTAGTCTGTTCTTTAAGAGGTAGTCGTTTTTTGATTGGCTATCCGGGAGCTGTTTGATGACGTATCGCTTTGTAAAGCCAATGAAATAAAAGATAACACTCCAAACTACATGGTGATATATTTTCGCATGGCGTATGACCTTTAGAAGTTGGTGAAAATGTAAACAGAATAAAGTCATCGGAGAATTTTACGGTAAATAGCTTATATATTCTTATTGAAATGGTTGATTTATCAATTTTAATTATTCCTCTCGTGATTTAAACCAGTATATTGGTTTTGTAATGAGTAAATCCTTCCGGAATTGGCTTTATTTACATGCATGTTTAGTGACCTTTACGGCCGCTGTCTCTCTGAGCCTGAGGTACGAAATTTCGCACCGCTGTAAATTCGCACTCGTTGTAACGTATGTTATTGAAATATTAGATTTATAAATATATTGTCTGTGAATTGTTTCCAGTTGTGTATAAAAGTGAAGAAAAATAAATATATTGCAGTTTTTTATTAATTTATTGACGATTTGAATTAATTATTTTTCAGATAAATAAGACCTTTTCAGGGACTTATGTCATGAAGTTATGACTTATCGTCTTATGTCAATACTCAATAGACTGTATTGTTTGAGTCAAAGATTAGGTGTCTTAAAATGGCTGGGATTTTATTAGGTACATTAAATTCCACATTTAATTGTTCTTGTTTATCTTTGACTTTGTTTGGTTTTGTTTATCTTTGTGTTCAAATATAAATAACAGCAGACTTGTGATGCTCACATTCACAATAAAAAGTATAGATCAAGACCTAAATTTATATCATAAATGATGTCCCGGGAGTTTAATTACGTCATTAAATATGCTTGATTTTACAAAAGTTAATTGCTACGTATGTCATAACTGTTTTGATCCTCGTGCGCATGCATAAACGCATGCATTTTATATTAGTTTTCAACCCCCAAGTATTCGTGATATAAATAAAAAGTCATATTCGTGGTAATGTAATACGGAAATAAATATATCCTTCTATAGATATAATTAATAATATCATTTTGATGATTTTCTCAACTTATATCCAACCATAATTTCTTTTTAATGTATTAAATGGTATATGTGCTCCTTTGGTGTATCTTTTTGAAATTGACAAGTTTGCTGTTATTTATAATTGCGAGTGAAAGAAAATTGAAAGAGCATGGTTCTTTGTGGTTAATTCTTTTTGTTTCAGTTCCACATGTTGTGGATTGTGACTGTGGGCAGTTGTGACCATGTTCTGTTTTGAAGAGTCGAGTAGTAAAAAACCATGAAGCCATCGTGATGAGCCATGATGTGGATATAAACAGGGCTATTTTTTTAATTTTTTTTCTTCACATTTATAATTTGTATACATGTACTGCTGGTCGGGACATGTAGAAGCATAACTTACAACTTATAATTTAATTCTGAAATTGAAGAAAATTAACAAACTAAATTCCTAAGCCTAGCATGCTAGGCTTTTAGGTTTAACTTACTATTTAACATTTAAGTAGCAGTGATTCACTTAAAAAAAAAAAATTACATGACTTTATTTACATACTTTACCATAAAATATTTACATAACATGCCGTCATGCGTTTAAAAGGCCCAGTTGTTTCTGATTAATACTAGCCCGTGTCTAGTGAGCTATATTTATAACTTTAAAGCCGTCCTGCTATTATGACACAAGGCGTGCCAATATGACAAGACCGCACACACCAGTTTAATATTTAACTTTTTAGCTATTGATGCGTCTATTTTTGCCATTTCAGAATCGCATAACCTTGATACCGGGAAACAGGCCTTGACCAACAAAGATGTTATCACAGCTTTTGAACAATTTTGTTGCGGGAAAATTACTTTTAAATCTTCTTTGTGCGAGTTCAAAGAGAGGTATGGTACTCAGGTTTGTGATCAAACTGAGGCCAGTCTGGGAATGAAGATTAGTAAATTGTACAAAAGGGAAAGAAAACTTGTGCGTGATAAGAAAAATGCAGAGTTGGAAAATTTTAGAGCTGAAGTATTTGTCTTTCCCAAGAGCAATAACTTAACTGTTGATGATGGTGCTGGAAGTGTTAATTCTGATAAGGTCCAGTTATTAGCCAGTAAAACAAAACATGTTGTAACTGAAAACAGAAATTTGAAAAGGGTAATACAAGAAATAGATAATGAGAATGAAAACTTATCTATTCAAGTTAATAGAAGTGAAAGAAAAGTTGAAATGTTGCTAGGTTTATTAGAAGTCATAAATAGAAAGTGGCAGTCGGTACTTGTGACAGAGAAAGAAAAATCAGGTTTAGAAAAAGAGTGTAGTGTATGGGAACAAAAATTTGACAAGATGTCTGATCAGTTAAATATGACATTAGAAGAACTTGAAGAGAAAAAGCAAAAATTAAGTAAACTGAACACCAGGAATGTAAATAAAAAACTGAAACGTAGAGAAAAACAAATTGAAAAACAGTCTCAAAAACTTAAAGACCACCAAAATGAGATCAGTCAGCTATTGTGTGAGAAAGTAGAGCATGAAAGTGAAGTTGAATGAAGCGTGAGAAGAGAAATCTTTTAGTTAAAATAAGTCGTAATAATAAAAAAGAAAGAGCAGTAAACTGTTGATCAAAATTCCAATCAAATTGCTAGCTTGAAAGATGAAATCAGACAGAAAGAGTTAAAAATCATAGAATTAGAACAGATAAATGAGGCAATTAATGACCCAGTCATTCAAACTTTTTATGATGGTAAATACGCTAATGAAATTAGGGAAACCATTATGACTCTCATTTCAGAATGTGGTGTTAGCCAGTCAAAGGTAAATCGGGTCATGGAAATCGTTGTCCAGAATCTCACAGGTAAGACTTTAGACAGGCTTCCTAGTACTGGGGTCAAGAGCAGGTTAGTTTCCAAAGGTAAGAGAGTCGCACAGAAACAGGTGGCCTTAGCTATGCTAAAAGATATGTCTGAACTTTCCATTTCAGGGAATTGTTTGCATCAAGATGGAACTACCAAATCGCACCGTCATTTTCAATCTTTTCAGGTCACGACAACTGATAAAAGATTTTATAGCCTTGGTCTTAGTGAGGTGAGTGCTGGAGACACAGACACTTTGATGGAAGCCTTCAAGCAACAAATTGATGACCTTGCAAAGGCAGTCAGTAATGGTAATGGAGCAGACTCAGAGACTGTGGCTAAACTAGTTTGTTCCATTACTAGTACTATGTCTGACCAAGGGGCTGTAAATCCAGCATTTAATAGGCAATTAACAGAACTTAAACAAAATTTTCTTCCAGAAGTTTTCACTGCTTGGGACACATTGGATGAAAAAGTAAGAGAAGAAGTCAGCAAAATATCAGCATACTTTTGCAAAATGCATATCTTTGTTAATATGGCTTCTGAGGTTGACAAATGTTTGTCTTTATTTGAATCCAACATCAGCAGTGGTAGAAACCCTTATGCCTTGGAGTGGAAAGAAAGAAGGACGGCAAGCAAAGCACTGACCATGCAGGGGTGCGAGAAATCCGGCATAGGATCACATTTCAGTACTTATTTACAATCTATTGACAAAAGTAACAAAATGATTTCTTTCAGAGGACACAGGTTTAATCATCTTTTCTATGCTGCAGGTGCAACTTATCATCACGCAGAAGATATCCAAAAAATTTTGAATGCTTGGTCTGATCCTAACGAACTATTAAAAAGTGTTTCATTTGACATCAGGGAAAAAGCAACTCTTTATGGCATCAGAGCGCTAGGTATTGTCAACAAGCTCATTACAGGTCCTCTATGGGGCATCATTGAAAACAGCGAAAATATACTAGCACTGAATCCCCATTTAAGTCATTTGCAGGTACAGCTTGATCTCCTTGCTAAAGATGCATCGCCGCTGATGAATGGGCAGCCTGTGTTTGCAGGTACGGAACTGCACGAAGATGAAATATATAGATCTCTCTTTTCAGCTACAGGTGATCCAGTAAATGAAACGTATACTCAGATGGCCCTCGAGTTGATTTGTGGAGGGATGATGCTGATATTAGAAAGACAAGCTAAGGACCAGCTCCCTGGGGGTAAATTTTTTCTTCCAGGTGAACAAGAAGCTACACCAGGGGTTTTTTTTAGAAAAAGGGGAAGACGCTGGACGCTGGGTAAAAGGGGAAAATCGAGCGCGAAAGAGACATATTTGGGGAAAAAATAAAAACTGTTCATTTTAATGTCTATAACTCGCCTACAGACTTCAGGTTTTGTTTTAAAAAAAGAGGCATGTCTCTGACCTTTTTGTTCTTAAACACATGAACAAGTATGATATTAAAGTCAAAGTCCTAAATATAGTTGCAGGTGTAGATCTAATAATGAGAAATGTTTTCAACTGGGGCCGGGGAACGATGTCAATATTATGATTTCAATTTCATGATGAATGGGTTGACGATATAGATCTGCTACAGTATTGGAAGGGAAAGGTGGGGCAGCTGCCGATTGTCTACTTTCACTTTCACAATAATCCGACAGTATTAATCGATGTTGATAACATGTACCTCCGAATCCTGCTGGGTTTCAACGGTTTTTGATGATTCATTCTTAAAAAATGCGTCAACGCAATTAATATTTTCCGAGTCCGATCGTTTTATTTTGTTCGTGTATGAACGCCAATTGTGAGACTTTTTTTCTGTTTTAACGTTTATATCTTTGCTTTCATATAACCTGGATGAAAATTCGACTGGTTTCCGGTAATTATTTGACGAAACACCCTTCTCGCGCAAGACCGGAATCCAGTAAAATAGTCAAATGATTAATACGATTAGTTACCCGGTTTCCATGACGTACTTTAAGAGCTATATATAGAATCACTGGGATTCCCAGATTTGAGTGTTCGTCGGGAGAGAGAGAGAGAGCGAGATCGTTGTACATGGTACAAATTGTATACGTGTCGACTTTCCCAAAAGAAAAAAAACATGTCTTTGAGGGTAAAATATTATATTTGGGTGAAAATTATATTTTTTGGGGGGAAATGTTATTTTTAGGGGAAGAATTCTGGTAGGGGAAGACGCCAAATATCGGCGTCACTTTCTTAGTAAAAAAAACCCCTGTACACGGTCACAGAACGTCCCCACCACGAACACTTGCTCAGAGCGTGACTTCGGTCAGCTTGATGCCTTGATGCGACTGAAGCCGTCTGCAAGTACCACTGCATATGAGTCTTGTATAATGTGGTCAAATAATAAGACCAGTTCATATTTAAATTCTTTACCTGCAGATGAAAAGGAAGTAATTATAAATGATGCCAGGAGCAATGCACCATCAGCTATGCTTTCTTTCAGCAGGGGTTAACGTAAGAAATTGACATTCACTTGCCCGGGGGGCAAGTTACTTTGAACATCTACTTGCCCTCAATAAAAATTGGTTGCCCTATTTTGAAATCAATTTTTTATTGTCATTTGATCTTTAAAGCATTGATACACATGAATTATTATGCTAGATTTAATTTCAGCTATATTCAATGTATCAAAAATAAAATAATAATCGTTTTTATAATATAAAGTTGTCAACAAAACAAAATCTGGACAGTTTTATTTCATTGAATCGTCACTATTGGATACAATTGATATGAAGAGTTTATTACTATTAACATTTTAAAACGGTATACTTGTCACTATATACGATTAAAAGGGGGAAGGCTTAAAATAGTACTGTGAAAATGATTGTTCAGAGTTTGAAAATCATGTTGATGTCTTTGATGAAGAGTTTCTCACTATTTGTAACTGTGAATATGTAACAAACAAGTTATTCACAGTTTAAAATAGTGAGAAACTCTTCATATGCATTCTTAGCAAGTTTTAAACGGTCTGCATATTCAACATGATTTTCAAACTCTGAACAATCCTTTTCACAGTTATTATATTCATGTTCATAGACATCACTTTCACTAGTATATGCTTCTTCATCCAGTTCTAGTAACTGTTCTGAAATTGTTTCAGTTTGAGTGGTTTTATACAAGAAAATTGGAATAGCACAGTAACGACCAACAATTTTATCTTGCTTGTTATTAAAATCAGAGACATTGTTGTTTTGGTCTGGTTCAGAACATTTAAAATGTTTAAAGTTCACGTGCCGCGATTTAAAAATCCCGTAAAACACCTTTATTTATCGAATTTAGTGCATATCTAAACTATTTCGAACCTCACTTCATTTCAAATACGGTGTTATAAGCGAGACCGAATAGAACAAAGTCGCGATTTTTCACACATTCCGATGTTCTCGACATTTTCATTCAAACCGGGAGTGACGTCACATGCACTCAATAACGAACCGGCACTATAAAGCTTCGGACGAATTATCTCTCGAACGGATGTATTATCTCTCGAAACTTTAGTTAGAAAAATTGATGGAAAATGGAAAATAGAGATTATGATGAGTTTTCCGTTCAACCTAGCATGCATGAGTCAGAATTAAGCGACAGTTTGTCAGATTTTTTATGATTCTGACTCGGACAGCGATGTTTATTTTGTCAATGCTCAAGATAACCATCGTGTTGGGAACACGGATTAGAAATACATATAACTGTGTTTCATGCTAGTGTCGGGGGAAAAATAATTTTTTGATTGTTATTTTACAGTACAAGCTTGTTGAATATGACTTGGTTACACAAAGCACTGGTTAATAATAAACAAATAGAGCGGATACTTGCACCGGTTCTGAATGGGAAGGAATGTTAGTATTTCTAATGACATGAATTTTAATTTAAAACATTGTTTCCAGTTATAATAAAAGAGTTTAAGTGTGAACAATTATATTAATTCATTGATAAATACAACTTCCGTTAGAATCACATGATAATCAAAATAATAGCATGGTGTAGGCCCAAGTGGGCAGAGTGGGACTTTTATATGACATGGAGCTGCACCCCTTGGTTAGCTAACCACTCGTCTGATAGTAATACATTTTATGATTGTTTGTTGATATAATTGGGGTTATGCTAATCTCTTATCTAAAATCATGCGGTGTCTGCAATAATCAGCTGTGATATATCCACAGATAAGTCACATGTCATCAGCCAACTAGCCATAAACTCCATGACACTCTGTATGGACTAATACACAACAATGGCAACTGGGGTCAATTTGACTGGTAGCCATGGGAATTCTTGAAACATAAGAAACTTAGAAATCAATCATTGTCTATGTATATATTGTTGTCTGAGGCTATTAAAAACTTGACATTCGAGTAAAAAATGAAAGTGATCTTCTAGATCGTTACATTGTTTACATTGTTTACATAAACCGTTTGAGAAGTTGGAGAAGCTGAAAAATTGCTCAACTTGTATTTATGATAATACGCACAAAGTAAATTTAATTTTCGGCTAATTATAGGTGTTAACCGAACAGAACAAAGAACAGAACAGGCTAATTATAGGTTTAACCTTTGATCGGCGTATACTATGTTTTAAGGTTTTGCATCTAATTGTATGAAACAATGGCCGTGGTGTCAAATTATATAAGAGCGAACGTCCGCCCTGTCAAACTTAGCGTTCGATCGATTGTCTGTGGGAGCGATTGTTCGGATACCCATTACAGAGAATGTCAAGCTGTTATTGTTTATGAAATCAATAAATTGTACTAATAATTACAATTTACACAAACCCTCCTCAATTTACATTTTTATCTGAATATTTCAATATAACATAATGGATGATGTTAGTAAATAATATTACTATTTTAAGTAATACCATTCCAATTCCATTTTAAAATGGCTTTTTATAATATGTGTAATAGACAGTAATTCAGTTGAGTTCAATATCAGAACAGGAATGTTATGTTTGATACTTTGTTGTTATTTAGCTGTAGCTTTGTTTGTTTATTTATCAAATAAAATGTATTTGTCATTTTGTATTTCGCTGTTCCACTTATAAACCTATTTGTTCTTAATAATAAGAGCAGGGTTGTAATTTATTTTTGTAACTAAGCCGTTAATACATACATGCGTATAATATATTATTAATCCATTTCTTACGAGTAACATCATCCTTGTCAAAACCGAATAGACCCTTGTTTCCCTTTCCGCACGATTTTTGCACCCGAAAAAAAAACAACACTAACAGTAGAATAACGATTGTCGTGCAAAACACACACACAGAAAAAGCACACGTTTTTTATAAAACTTGTATAAATGGAACTGTATTAACATAGCACGATATTGAGTGTCAATGTTGACATTAAGCGCGAGGTGTTCACGCTTCGATCCGTAATAACAATGGACAAGTTTCCGTGTCATGAGCGTTGAGTGCAAGTGACGTCACAGCCAAAATAGGTGGCGGAAATACCCGGGCGGTTTACGGAAAACAAGATCATCGTTTTTAGTATTTTAATATTTTTGCTATTTCTCTTGATGATACCACTCGTTTTAGAATATACATATTTATAAAATAGCATTTTTCGATATAAAATCGGCACTGGACCGAAAAGATCGGCTGGATGCTACCGTCCGCCATGTTGAAACGTCTGCCGAGTAGAACTTGTTTTGAGCGTTTAGATTGGCTTATACAACGCAAGCGACCAATCAAATCTCGTTTTACTTGTACTTGATAAAAAAATATATTGACCCAAAGAAAATAAATAGATACAAAGGGAAAAGTCGAAAAAAATACCGCAATTATGCTAATACGAAACGGACTTGCCCGGCGGACTATCTACTTTGGAAAATCACTTGCCCGCGACGATTTTAACCCGGCACGGGCAAGCGGGCGTCCGCTTAAATAAAGCCCTGTTTCAGGGAAAGACAAAACAAACTATTTGAACATAAACTTGAAATTCTTAGGAAAAGGCAGCAACAGAAAACAGCAAAAGAAGAAAAACAATATTCACAGAAAGTTAAACTAACAAAAAAACTTGATTCTCTAGGTGGTCTTTGGCTGACAGAAGAAGATTTATTTCAGTACAAAAGCAAAGCCCAACATAATGAATATAAAGATGCTCTCATTTCACAGCTTCAATTTAGGAAAAATGTCATCCACAGCAAGGGTCCAAAAGAAAAGTTTCAGCAGGTATGCAAAGGTAGATCTTTTTCAGTTGATGACCTAGAGAGAAATCTCATTGACATTATTCGACTGAATGCCGATGAAGAAACAGATGTCTAAATACTACCAGCACTGGAATATATAAACATTGACACTGCAAAAAGTAAGTTGAACGAGTCAAAAAATGCATTAGCCCTAAAGATAAGAGATGGCCAAAACAAAATTCGTGTGCAGCAGCAGGCAGTTCTCCTCCCACAGGTAAGTACAAATCCAAATTTACTTGTTGGTAAAACTTTCAAGCACAAATGTCGTGATCCTGAAACAAATGAAGTCTCCTGGTATTCAGGTATGGTCATAAAAATGTTATTAGAAAAGGGCAGAAAAACAGAATATATTGTACGATGACGATGATGATGCTGATGAATGGAGAATGCCACTGATTATTGACATGGAGAAAGGTGATCTGATACTGTCATAATTGAGTCAAAGTATTTTGTTTGTATCCAGGTATGGTTACAAAAATATTATTTTAAAAATATATATAATGCTCAAAGGATTTCTTGACTTAAATATTGTGTCAATAGATGACAGTTTTAAAAGGGGAGGACACTGGAGACATTGTTATTTATTTAATCATGATGATGATGATGATGAAAGAAGTTTTATTTATAATAAATATAGTTTTAATTATCGATCTAACATGGGCAAGGTTATGTGCCTTACAGAGTAATTTCACCACGGCATGAGAATGCTGCTTAAAACTGAAAATTGTTATTTCAGTAAAGATGTACCAAAAGAAACTGAAGTATTTTTATATTTTAGTCACTGCTCTTTCTTTTTCAGAACTTAGTTTTCACAAAAAGCATGAACAAAATGTCATGTTTTAATCTGAATAATACCTTAATATAAGAAGTGAGAGAGACGAAGGATGTAAGGTTGATTGAAGGGACTTTTTGCGCGTACACTATTGTTAATACACTGTTGTTATTGTACCTCATTAATTTTAAATTGTTGGTTGCTATGGAAACAGCTTTCTGCATAACCTTAAGTTTCACAATATACCATTCTCAGTAAGAGAAGTCATTTGGAAGTACATACTTATGAAACCAATTAAACACTTTTCACAAATACCTTTTTTCGCACTTTTTAAAAATTTTGGGTGTTTTGACTTGTTTCTATGGCAACCCTTTTTCACTATTCTTTGCAAATAGATGCATGTACATGTCATGTGCAGTGATGTATGGTTATCAAGTTGATAGTGTTTTGTGCTGATTATGAGTTTTGGGATAAGAGTTTTATTGATCCTAAATTATTTACAAATTGCGTAGTTTTATGCTTTCAATTCTTCCTTTTATGCTTTTGATTTTGGTTGCTACGGAGACAGATTCCGTAAAATGTTGCTAAATATTATTAGTAATGGTCTTAACTTTGCAAACCACCATATGTAAAAGTCTTTTGTCTTTTAATTGACAAAAAATCTTTAATTTTAGCAATTTTCATATTGTATGCTTTTATTACCCGTTTCCATGGCAACGGTTTTTTCTGTTATATGACTGGATTTTGGTAAAAAATTGTCATAACTTGTTAAAAAATATCACTGATCAAATTACCTTTCTAAAAATGTATACTTTATTATGCATTTACTGAATAAGCTTAGCTGAAATAACATTTAAAGAACAAATTTGCATTGTTTTGTAGTATTTCGGTGCCATCTACCATAGTACTTCCCATTATATAATTGCATAGGAACTGCGCACAAAAATTCCCATAGAGATCTTAAAAATTCCATATCTTAAAAAGTATTTGTGCTATAAAGATGATATTGGTCTTGTTTTGAAGGTAATGATATTCTCTATCCAAATAACGAGAAAAAAACACAACAGATTCAGTACATAAAAAAATAACCTGAACCCCCTATTATGGGTATGCCGTGTGTGATCCCATGCATCAATGGCCCCCATGTTAAAATCATTTCCCCAAGAAAAGGGAACGACAAAAGTACAAACAAAAACCAAAACACGTTCGAACTGGTATCTTACCTTTAATTATCCTTTAAAATCCATCTAATAATCCATTTAACTCAATAATTGGTGATTTTGCATCTAGGGTCTTTAATAATTATTTTAGCATAGTTAAATAAAGACCCTTATGCCAGCCTATCACTATTTTCAAATGAATTAAACTTTCTTATTCGTCACACGCCACGTCATGTACTCTATGAACATTACTGCTGTTAAAATGAACCAGAGCAGTTTATCAAATAATAGCCGTTGGTAAACTCGGATGCATTTGCAGATTTCTGCATACAAACATAATTATGTTTTTAAACTTGCACAATGATATTTGTCTATGATAAATGCCCTTATCGTGTACAAGAAAATAATTTAATATATAAATACACAAAGAATGGAAAACATTCCATTACACAACAGATAAATCAGTAGATAATACCCGTGTACAAAATGTGACGTTCCGAATTCCAGTGTGATGCTATTTTTACCATCTTATACTTTACACAGCTCTATGCTTAACGTGAATTAAATCAGATAGCAAATATTGCAGATTATTTATGAATTGTGCGATATTTGTATGGCTTGTTGTACATTCTTAAATGTCAAAAGAATATGCATGGATTATAAACAATGCACATTACACGAAATAAGGAAAATGTGATTAATTGACAATTTAAATACCATATGTCAATATACAGTACATGTACATGTGAAATAAGTCGCGTTTATAATAAATCGTCAATTTTTTGGGGGGGAAATGACGCAATAAGTGTCATTTTATGACCCCAGCAATCAGCTGATTCATTATACGGATGGCAAAAAATTATGTCATATGACTAGATTTAAAGGTTGAAGGTCGTATAATTTTGAAGCTAAAGTTTTCTAAACTTTATTAATTATGAAAAATCATTCAGTGGTAAAGTAAAAAGTAGTCCGTAAACATGCCCTGTGCACATGACAGGTACATCCCACAGTGTTGAATACAGGCTAGTATATTCCATAAGGTGTTATACCGTCAATGTCGCGTTGAAAATGGGATAAATTCATGATTCAAACTTTGTATGTAGTCTATTTAATGCTTTGTGAAAAAAATGTGAAAAATAAAATAACTTGTTTACATTTCTTACAAAAGTACTGTTGTTCAATGTATACCTAATGTTTCAGATCAAATGACAACCTCCCAGGGACTGATCATCATGCACTGGCGACCCGAGGGTCAGGCTCACAGAACATGAAAAATATCATGAAGAAGGAATTTACCTCTTAAGATATTGAGAGAATTATTGACATTTTCAAGAGTAAAATGAACCGAGTTTTAAAGCTGTAAATACCAGAACATGTCTGAGTTATATGCTTGCTTCTATGTTGCTTCTAGTTTGTTTCATGCTTAATTTTGTTTCATGCTTTATTTTGTTTTTATTGTGAGAAAGCTGCTGATCAGTTCATTTGGAATCTGATTCGAGGCGATATTCGTTCTAAGTACTTTTTTATCTGTCGCACTTTTGTGTTTCTTTTTGAATTCAGTTTCTTATTCTGTCGTCTTATTGCAGTTTTTAGTCCTACTAGCAGGTCTAGATAAGCAGCTTCGTACACAGTTTTTAACTACCTCAATTTTTATTTATTCTTTAATATTGTCAAAATTATTTCAGTGTTGCATGTAATTTATTGTCTTAATTTGTGCTTTTACCCTTAAAAACATGTATTTGATCTTTCTTTTTAGCTGATTTACTCATGTTTTATTGCTTACACTTGTTGTTTAGTCCGTTAAAAAGCTTTGCAGCTTATGTTATTTGTTATATGTCTTGCCGACTCAAAATAAAATTTATTTATTTATTATTTATGCCCTTGAAATGCTCTATGTTTATAAATGTTTTTCCTGTGGTAAAGAAGTGTTGGGACCAGTTTTTTTAGTTGCATTTGGTACATGAATGTTTTGCAAATCAGATATATGTTTATGTATTGTTATTGTATAAAATACAGTATTCATAGAAAGAAAATATGCCTTTATTGCATTACTTAAGGAAATGAAATTTTGATAATATTCACGTGTTTAACATGCTTTAACTATACTAATGCATTGAACTTTGAATATCACAATTTTAAGAAGTTCGCGACTCGTTTTTCACAATTTTAAGAAGTTCGCGACTCAATTTTTCACAATTTTGACATGTTCGCGACTCATTTGTTCACAAAGCGAGGGGCCAGGGCCGCTTCACAAAGTCAGGAAAAAAAGCCCTGGTATAGACTTAAACTTTATGTCGTTATCATGGCGAGTAAAATTAAGAGGGAAAAACCTACAATACTATGATGACATACCATGTTATTTCACAGTAAGTCGATATAAGCTAATCCGGCGTGATCATATTGGGGTGCATCTTATACGCTTCTGTAAGTTTGACCCAACATATTGCTATCTTCAATCAACATATCGTCAACATGCAGAGGCGTTGGAGCTGGGGCGGCAGGGGTGGCGGCCGCCGCCCCAATATTTTCGGAAAAAATGCAATTTCGGCAAAGACCTTTTTCTTTTTTTTCATTTCAATACCCGTATATTTGACTATATCTTTACCACAAAGCAAGGTTATCACGCTTGTATTGTTGATTGTCATCAGCCGCCCGCGGTAATGTACATGACAATTATGTTGTTTATTGATCGGTCTCTTTTATAACAATAATTCCTTTATTCTTGAGTAAACCTGGGAATCTTTAATTGTCGGTGTGATCTAAGCCATTGCTTCTTTTTATTAATATAAAGGAAGGTATGACATAAAACAAATGTGCCAATATCCAATAGTCCTAACCCCCTTAATTATCAAAAAATTAAAGATACCTCAAAATACCTGAATTAATTGTAATAACTCAAAGTAAATCTATAATTCTAAAAAACTTATTTGATATTTTTCACCAATTTTTGTGTCATTTCAATGTCTACTCCAAACCAACCAACAAATTTCTAATTTCCAAAACGGAATTTCGGGAAAAAAACACCAAAGAACGTTTTTTTAACTATGATCCGTATTGTTGTGTTGCCTGCTACAAAGTACAAAATGCGACACATAGAGATCACTTCTTTATTGTCTGTCTGTCTGTCACAACTTTTGTCATTCAGAAAATGCTGCAATAGACGTGTATAAGGTCAGGTATCAGGCATAAAAACGCACCAGAATGTGCCATTTGATGCTAAAATTTGAAAAAAATTCCGGGGAACCGCGGACATGGGTCTTATCAACAGTAGATACCCCTCCCATACCAACCCCATCCCCCGCCCCAATGTCACTTTGAATCCAACGCCCCTGACATGTCATGACTCGACGTCAAGTCAACTAAATAAGCATATCACTCAGTTTTTCTCAACAAAACTTCGTCAAAAGAAAAGGCAATTTTGGCGTATCTTATCTATTCAGCAGGGCCCACTTTTGGCCGTTTTGGGGGCCGAAATTCGGCCCCATTCCCCCCTTAAATAGTATACTTTTTTCCCCCTATTTCAACTAAAAATTCCCCCCTCCTAAAAAAAAATATATTTTTATTTTATTTTATACATTGAACCTATGTTGCCAGCTGGTATCGTGCTATTAACCTTTGATTAAATGTATATTTATGTATATTACATTAAATATAGCAATTTTAAGACAAAGTGTTGAATGGTTGGTGAAAAGATTACCTTTTCGCCCAAAACGACGCGAAATTCCCCCCTCTCTAAGGACCCTGGCCCCAATCCCTCAAAGAGTAGCAAGGCCCAGACCATCGAGAAATTCCTATCAGTAGTTTTATTAAAATATTTTTTATTTAACGAAATAAGTCATAATGTCCTTTAGCTTAACATACAGTTTAGTTCGGTAAAACGAATTACTTACCTTAGTATTCACTTGTTTAATCAGAACTAACTATTGCAAAGTTGAGCAGGCGACCATTGTGCGTTAACAAAATGACGTCATATCCGTTAAGTCGACCATTGCATACATACCATGACGTCACAAGTGGGTTTGTCTCATGCACATATTGGCGCGAAATGACCATCCGCACGAAGCTAGATTAAAACTAAAAGTGAGAGCATAGACCCGGGGCATAGACCGACAATTATTCTGGGAGATTTGCAAAATAAAGTTATAGTGTATTGCCCAGCAAACATCACGAATAGGAACACAGGATAGTTGAACTGCGACGTGTGTTGACTTCTAACCGTCACTGGATAACTGGGAAGAGCACCATGACTCCTCTTATCTTGATCGATTATGAAACTTAGATGAAATAATCCAACTCCCAGCAGAACATTCAAGAAGAACTATTATGAAACTCCCATTCGGATGCAAACTTTTCATGGACACTTCTTTTACTTATTATCTCAATGACAATGGCACTTCTATTCCAGATTACTCGACACATTTTACCAGATATTACACACTCTATTTAGTGAATCAGAAATGCAGAATTCGTTGTGGAATACTGTTATAGTAAGCAGGCAATTCATAAAAATGTATGTACCGACGAACATTAAAAACCAATTACCGAAACATTTTCTTATGACTTTGAAATACGATTATGATTTTTTCGACGTGCTGTATTAAGCCAGCTTTTCACCTGACCTGACCTTTGTAAGTGTCCAATAATATTCAAATAAAATTTCCCGCGGCTAGGTACGAATGAATACACTTCATTTATTCCATTGGCTGATTTGAGTATAACACCAAAACATTGGAAACATATTCGCGTCTTTGTAACACTGTGATACTGCATGAAACATTTTTATCTCTAATGAAAAGACTCAATAGACAGAACAGTTTTACAATCAATTCTCGACATAATAACAGTTTGTGCGTGCACCTTTTATTTTCAGAGAATTACCAGCGCAAAAGCGTTTATACTAAAGGCTATGTTCTCATATTTAGTACTTACTTCCATATTCATGTCAACATGTTAACATGTTAAAGTATAAAGAGCAGTGGAAGCGAGGCCTCACTTTAATTCATTGCATTTCAACCCACGAGGTTTCGGGTCAATTCGCGGCCAGTGTGTGAAAGTCAGAGTTTATGGTTCATCACCGGAGTTCGCAGCCAGTAAAATAATCGTTATATAATAAAGACGCTATCCGTGAACTAGGAACTTGGAATTTTCTTTAGAATAGAAATATGTTAAATGAAGATATTCAGCAATATAATTAAGATATGTCAATAATAGATTATTAATGTGTTTTCAACAATACAATGATAAATATTATTTTAGATTAATTTAACAATAATTATTCCACCATATTGACTATTGTATTAAGCATGAGCACGATGATTCTCGAAACTGTTAATAATCGAATCATATAGCAATGTCCGACAAACCACTAAAACAGGTTTGTTCGAAGAACGCGCCTATAAATACGGATACTTCTCGTGTGGCCTGTTGACTCATATGTTTTAGTTTAACCTCCATTCTTCTTTTTGTTTTCTGTTTTGTATCTAAAGGTTTATGACCAGCAATATGTAATAATGTTAAATAAGCCGCGAAAACTCCGCGTAACATCCCTTACTGCGTGTGATGCAGCTAAGAACTGCACAGAAAAAGACATTCGCTATCATTGATCTCATTCATTGAACTATCAACGCCGTTTATCTTGTTTAAAGATATTTCTTGTTATAAATGTGAAAGATAAATGTGAAAATAATTCGATATGTCTGATGAGAACAGTCTATCTGACCATACATTTTCCAGTTTTCGAGTTACCCAACAGCTGGATCTTCGCATTGAAACGGCTTTGTAGCGAAACGGCTGATCTAAAGCATGTATATTTATGTCCTAATGAAGGTACTAAGACCATTTACTTTTATACTAGATAGTATGTCATGAAAAATCAATCTGCTAAAACTGCAACTTAGAGATAAATTTCAGCAGCGATGCGAGTCCGAAATTCTATTGGAACTTTTTGGCTCAATGCCAGTAAATAAAAAAAGAGCAATAACGGAATTGGCGGTCGATTGAATCACGCGATATAGTGGTGTTTAATATAGTTGTGCATACCCGTCGTTGTTATTAATACAAACACAACACATTCTGCATATGCACTTTGATATACGTGACATAATTATATAATACAGGATGAGCGAATCGGAGTTAATGAATGCCGCCGATGGTTCGTTGTTAGACATTAGTGTAGAAGAGGAGTTGTGCACTAGCGAGCGGTTCTCGTGTCGAATTTGTGGGGCCAGTTATGCCAGGAAAGCCAGCTTGAAGCGCCATTTGAAGACACACAAGGATGGATGCATCAAGTGCTCAGTGTACACTCAGTTCTTTAAGACTGATGAAGATAAAAGGAAACACATCGAGGGGAAACATAGCCCAAGCCCAATTATGTGCGAAAGTTGTGGAAATGATTTTCTCTAGTCGCATTAAAAAAAAAAGCACTAGACTTGTAAACTTGAACAAGCAATGCCCATTCGCAAATTTTGGGAAGATATTCGGACAGAATTCTTAATTTCAAGACCACCTGAACACGCACACCATATTCGTGCGAGTATTGTCGGAAGACATTCACTAGCCGGTATGCTCAAAGTGAACATGTTCTCGTTTGCTCGAAAGGAAAAGTATTCAAGTGCATACGTTTTGTTTCGATACAGTATACACAGAGGGCAAGCCTGAGGAATCAATTGGTCGCGGAGCATAGCGAGCAGAGGTTCCTCTGTACTTGTGACGCGACGTATGAGTCACTTTGAGTGTTTGAGTGGCCTTGTTCTACACAAAAAGCATCTGGTCACGTTGAGACCGTTTAATGTCATCATCATTTTGTAAAAGTATTGTTACTTTGTATTCGTTTCTTTCCACAAATGACGCATACATGATTTCATAACATATCTTTATTTTAAGCAACAGTATACAACACCTAAATTACAACATTTGATATTTTCGTTAATGACTTTTATTTTGATGTTAGACTTAGTCAGCTCAATATGATTTTACTGAGATAATGTTTAGAAGTTATTTAGCATGATTGTTTGTATGGCTTCTGCTTTTTTTAAATTTGTTTGTTATTTTCAAAACAAGATGTGACAATCATGAAGATACATGAGACCGCATTCTTAACTCTCAATCGCTTTTCTCATCAGTGTTTACCGGTATATACATGTACTTGTTAGTCTACTTTATTAATTAATGCGCAATGTTTATGCAAGTAGCGACAGTTTTGTATTTGCACCTTATTCACCAATTATAGTGTTACTTTACAAAGGATTTTATGAAGAACAAAGGTTCATTTTTCGCTTTTAAGATCCCTTTGCTCCCGTTATCTAGAGGCCTGCTATAAGTAAAATTAAACACAATCGGGTTGAACCACATGATCCGTTGTATTATTTCCGGTTGTCACTTGAAATATATTGCTTCAGAAATAAGCATTTGAATCTTATTTAAAAATTGCACTTATAATATTAATTTTATAAATTAATAGTGCTGAAATTTTTGAAAACAAACAACGCCATTGGTTATATTTCACATGTGTATGTAATTACGTGCGTTATGCATAGATTCCCAATGTGTCGCGCTTGACTATGCAAATTGATTCGTACTTCAAAATGTTTGGTAAGAATAGCCATTATATATATAAATGCATTTCAGGTAGAAGATAAAACTCGGTTATCTGAGTGCACAATTTGTAGAAAGTCTCTGTTATCCGAAGTGTCCTATATCGGGAATCAAAGTATCAGCAACTTCATGAATACCACCTATTAAAAATGCTTAATCTTTTATATTTCATTTAATACTATCAAAATTTCAGTGTTTGAAGCGCAGTGATTACTCTGCATGTTGGAATAGCATACCATTGCTTGGAATCTTTCTAAGTAGTGTTATTTTGTTGAAATGTTCACTGTTCAGCCAGTTTATGCTGTTTCCAACCGAACTTTCTATTTTGGGGGCACACATCTACCATTTTACAGTGATTTTTTTCTTCCCAATGGAAAGGGATTCACCATTGATCAACTCGACCACGTGCCTTGTCTAAAAAACTAATCTTTAGAACATAAATTTTAAAAAATTCGACGAACTTAACTGTTGCGCGTGGCTTTTGTTGTTCTCTGTTATTGAAGTGTCATCTGTTATCGAAGTATCCGCATTATCAGCGTGTGGCTAGTGTGTCCGATATATGAACGACTTGTCCTCTTTCCAAATCGATTATTTTTCGATGGGAAATATTATGGTTTAATGTGAAATCTATAACATTTGTCATGTAGACAGAATCGATAAGTTGTATAAGTTGTAATTACTTTCCAACTGAAACCGGTCTTCAATGTTGATTTTTAACTTGACATTATAACTGTCTCTGCAACATTAATACTTCACAACCAGTAAACGCCCTATATAAATGAAAATCGATCATGTTTTTTCATCCGCATAAGCACAATGCGTATGTACATACAATAGACAAACCATAAAATGGGAGCTAAAAGATTAGGGTAAGAAGGTCGGATAAACTAATGATGCGGGCATTTTTCATTATAAGGCGTTGGGATAAAACCGCGTGAACGGTCGTTTTCCTAATCATCATGAAACTTGCTCAGTACACGTGTTTTCCCAATCATCATGAAACTTGCTCAGTTCATGTGCTTTCCCAATCATCATGAAACTTCCTCAGTACATGTGTTTTCCCAATCATCATCAAACTTGCTCAGTAGACGTGTTTTCCCAATCATCATGAAACTTGCTCAGTACATGTGTTTTCCCAATCATCATGAAACTTGCTCAGTACATGTGTTTTCCCAATCATCATGAAACTTGCTCAGTACACGTGTTTTCCCAATCATCATGAAACTTGCTCAGTACACGTGTTTTCCCAATCATCATGAAACTTGCTCAGTTCATGTGCTTTCCCAATCATCACGAAACTTGCTCAGTACATGTGTTTTCCCAATCATCATGAAACTTGCTCAGTACATGTGTTTTCCTAATCATCATGAAACTTGCTCAGTACATGTGTTTTCCCAATCATCATGAAACTTGCTCAGTACATGTGTTTTCCCAATCATCATGAAACTTGCTCAGTACATGTGTTTTCCCAATCATCATGAAACTTGCTCAGTACATGTGTTTTCCCAATCATCATGAAACTTGCTCAGTACATGTGTTTTCCCAATCATCATGAAACTTGCTCAGAACATGTGTTTTCCCAATCATGTTTTCCCAATCATCATGAAACTTGCTCAGTACATGTGTTTTCCCAATCATCATGAAACTTGCTCAGAACATGTGTTTTCCCAATCATCATGAAACTTGCTCAGTACATGTGTTTTCCTAATCATCATGAAACTTGCTCAGTACATGTGTTTTCCCAATCATCATGAAACTTGCTCAGTACATGTGTTTTCCCAATCATCATGAAACTTGCTCAGTACATGTGTTTTCCCAATCATCATGAAACTTGCTCAGAACATGTGTTTTCCCAATCATGTTTTCCCAATCATCATGAAACTTGCTCAGTACATGTGTTTTCCCAATCATCATGAAACTTGCTCAGAACATGTGTTTTCCCAATCATCATGAAACTTGCTCAGTACATGTGTTTTCCTAATCATCATGAAACTTGCTCAGTACATGTGTTTTCCCAATCATCATGAAACTTGCTCAGTACATGTGTTTTCCCAATCATCATGAAACTTGCTCAGTACATGTGTTTTCCCAATCATCATGAAACTTGCTCAGTACATGTGTTTTCCCAATCATCATGAAACTTGCTCAGTACATGTGTTTTCCCAATCATCATGAAACTTGCTCAGAACATGTGTTTTTATTATTTCTCAGCCGAGTTCAGATTTTTTTCCAGTCCGTTAAAAACACATTACCGCTATGAGGCGAGGAAATTATCCTTGTATAGCTATGGAAAAGACGTGTGAACCATTTAGAAGTCATTTTATGTGTACAATATTCCTGAAAATAGTTTAGGCTATACGTTTAAACGATATCGAAATCGAATTTGAAAATGGTTCCAGTCCGTTTAAAACAAGGCTTCCAGAGAATATGGCAATTTTCCTTATATGCCTGTTATAATTGAGGCATTATCAGCACACAACAGTTCAGTTAATTTGGGTCTAAGGTGAGCGCCGAAGTCACTGTGACCCCTTTGTCGTTGTTCTGGCGGATATATTTATCACGCGCAAACACGAGAGAACGACACGTATATCCGCAAAAGGAAACCAATACGAGGATTATTACATTCGACGTCCTTTTTGTTCGTTACATTTTTTTTAACTGTCGGACTAATGCACACCATCTTAGAAAAAAACTTAATTTTATATAATTCAAGAAATACCTTTATATGAAATACATTAAGTAGCAAACTTATTTTTTTGTTTTAGTAATAGTTTTTGCTGTTTATCGTCGATCTAGAATTAATGATCAAATACGAAGCGATTAACAATTCTGTAAATACCGGCTCGTAGTCTTAAACATGAAGTTGTTTGTTTCGACTTACCGACCATAAAAACCTTGGGACGAGGAAGGGGGTACGTATTGTAGATTAAGTTTTTGATATCCGACATTCGATCATATTCCCAAACATAACTATGACAATAAAAAGGGGAAAAGCGTGTGTACATAAAACGAAGTGAACGAAAAACAGTTTTTGGTTGAGATATTAGTGGAACAAACAACTGTTTCTTGCCTTAACAAGTACAGTTTAATAAACAGCACAAACAACTTTCGAAATAGACATGACATGGTATTTAAGTCTGTAAATACATGTACAATTAAAACAATGTTTACTTTTGCTTAAATTATCTTAAAAAAGCCACTTGTCAGGGCCCGTTTGCTCAAAATATTTACAGCCAGCTAAGTTAACATCCTGTTAAGTTTATTAAAAAAAATTCTTAATATTTAAAGTAGCATGCTTAATTTTTTTATTGTTATTTATGCATAATTTCTGCCTATAACTATTACATATTTCAACGCTTTCGACGCGTGATAGCCTATGGCAGGTACTTAGAAGGTTTAACACCAGACTAGGGGTGGTGCAAGTCATCCAAGAACTTTACGGAAACACCAGGGGTGGTATTCCAGAAACATCTTAAGTCATTTCTTAAATAATTTCACTTCAGTTCAAAATTACAATGTTTTGTATTTCTTTACTAGATAAGGAATCACATGTTTCTTTTGGTATTCCTAAAATAACATTGACATAATGATGTTATTTTGATGTAATTCTGGATGCCAAATTATTGCAATATAAAATAAACAACTTAAGAAAATTTTACAATTTAAGGATAAGAATAAAATATAACTTAAGATGCTTCTGAAATACGACTCCAGGAGCTGTATAGTACTTCTTAATCGACAGATGGTTGACATTAGTGGGCGTTAGTAGTATAGATAATCCATAACATCAACAACAAACCGATTGGTACATAAGATTTCAGATACAAAAATCTTTAGAAATAAAATGCTATGGCACCGTTTCGACATTGTTCTGATGTTGCTCAGACATAACCAAATCAATAACATTAGTTAAACATCTTCGATACAATACCACGAAAGTTACTTGCAACAAATAATATCGGGAGTACGTAACTGATCATTGCGATCTTGTCCCGATAATTCCAGAGTAATACTCGAGGTATGACAAGCTTAGAAGGATGAAACATCTTACAGCTCAAGCAATGTTAAGTTCAAACTTATTTTTTCGGCGTAAGCTGTATTAAGCCAGCTTTTCACCCTGACTTGACCTTTGTAAGTGTCCGATAATATTCAAATACAATTTCCCGCGGCTAGGTACGAATGAATACACTTCATTTATTCCATTGGCTGATTTGAGTATAACACCAGAACATTGGAAACATATCCGCGTCTTTGTAACACTGTTTTACTGCATGAAACAATTTTATCTCTTATGAAAAGGCTCAATAGATAGAACAGTTTTACAATCAATTTTCGACATAAATACAGTTTGTGCGTTCACCTTTTATTTTCAGAGAATTACCAGCGCAAAAGCGTTTATACTAAAGGCTATATTCTCATATTTAGTACTTACTTGCATTGCATTTCAACCCGCGAGGTTTCGGGTCTATTCGCGGCCAGTGTGTGAAAGTCAGAGTTTATATACAGTTCATCACCGGAGTTTGTAGAAGGGGTTGCGATCTTTTCATTGAAGGAAAAAATTGGAATCTATGCTATTTTTGTCTGATGGAGTAAATAGTTCGTTTAGTCGCTTTGTCGATATATCAATATTTTAGGCACAGCTGTTGCCTTGGTCGTATACAGTTGGCGTAAACAAGCCGTCGTTTCAGCAGCAGAATTGTTACCTAACTTTAATGCATTGCATTCCAATCCGCAAGGTATCAAGGTCAGTTTGCGGTCAGTTGCAGAAATCTTTATAAACGCCGTCTCGTAAACTTTGTGCACTTGAAGTCTGTTTTGATCAGAAAGATACTAAATAAAGATATTCGGCGATATCATTGTGGTATGTCAATCATCGATTTTAATATGATTTCCACATTTGCATGATAAGGACCAATTTTGATAAAATTAATTAGAAATATTTATCCATTTAGACCAGTTTATTAAGCATGAGCACAATAATTCACTATACTATAATTATGCAATTAAATAAGATTCGAGTATTGCCGGCTGACCTATATGCACTCGTTTATTTTTATGTTTCTTGTGTTTTTCTATTCTGTAAATATAGATATCTGAGTAATAATATCACATAAAGCAAAATAAGCCACGAAATCTGGCGCAACACCCCGTAATTGATTTGCTTGTGATGAAGCTAAGAACTGCGCAGAAAAAAGACATCCACTACTTTTTATCTCATAGAGATAACTTTTGATCGTTCATAAACATCGACCACAATCAACGCCGTATATCTTTTTTAAAGATATTTCTTGTTTTAAATACTTAGCAATTCAAACAAATCCCAAAGTATATTAATTGATTGAATACAGTGTGGTGCCTTCATGCATCAAACGTTAAAAGCAGTGAATGCGCATATGTTTTACTTGTTCACTCTACATTATGTGCCTTTCCAGGTTAAACACTTCTATACACTATTTTGCGCTTATTAAAATCAAGATATCTTCATCAAAGTACCTGATGAGATAAGTGTAACATGCGAAACACTGAAATCTTACCAAGTTATATTTTAAGACAATCGCATAAACGTTTATTTGACAGAACTGTTTATGATTAAATCATCATTAATCAAAGCGCCGTAGGCACTGAAGGCCTGGGGCTAGATTTAGTGTTCTTGGGAAGAAGTTTAGTTCTTAAAAAAAGATAGTTCGACTATGTATATAGACGTCAAAATCTTTATACATAGTCAAACTATCTTTTTTAAGAAGACCTTTTGGCGGAAGTTTTTTATTGATTTAGTATGTGTATGCATTATTATAAACAGGTTTATAAAAATCAAGGCTGCAGCTGCATTTTTCAAAAAGTCACAATGGATAGTCGATCATTATGTCATAGACATCCTACATAGGCAGTGAAGATATGTGGCTGGGAACGAGATTATGACCCATCTGGGTCTGTCACTTTTTGTGTGTCATAAATGCTGAATGCCCGTTTTGGATGAAATGACGTCCTTATTCAACCAGTATCGGTACATGTTATGCTGATCAGTTTGTGTTGATAATATCTCCATTGATCGCGTATCTGGATGAACATAATTAATTTCAAAGTACGGAATTAATTGTACTAATCAAATAATGTTCTTTTTTCATATTGATTACTATTTTAAAGAATTTAGGCCAAAAAAAGCACAGAAAATCAACAAAATATGTTCTGGACAGATATGTGACATCATTAACATGTTTATTATATACATAAATATATGCACATTTTCTGGAAAAAGGTGTGTATTCAGAAATTGAACATTTTGTACAGCTATTATCTTAAAACTGAAACGAATAACTCCTCATGATACAATTTGTGTTGTGTGTCTGTACTGCCGGACATTATTTTGTTTATTTAGCAATTCAATTTTGTTCCATGATTGATAAAATTTAGTAGACAAAATACATAAAGTTAACAGTTGCTATGGAAACAGTAATATGTGGATTGCATATACATGCTGTTTGTGATCAACAATGTATTTGAAGTTAATATATTATTAATCTTCGCATAAGTGTCAAACCAAATTCACTAGTGCATTTCATACGTAGAGATTCAAAACATGAAAACTAAAACAAAATTAAAGCAATAAGCACTACATATTTAATGGCACACGTCACTAATTAACTCAATATAGATTGAACTTTAAACACCAAAATATTCATTTACATGTAAAAATAAATCAAATACAAGCATAACATGAACACATAAGTTAACATCACATATCTTGATGTTTAAATGAACTACAACAGTATAAGTGATATTATTTTAAGACCACAATATTAGCAGGCATACACTACAATGTATTTCTTATCGTGTAAAGAATATTTTATAGTTAGATCACTATGAATGAGTAGTTTATCATTAATCAAATAAATGTGTCCACACGACACGGATGCCCCAACTGTAACTTTGTCACTACATAAAAGCATAAGTGTGTACATGTTTTTGAGATATACATCGCCTTTATTTTAGTTAACTATTAGTTTGCTACATAACAGGTGTTCGATATTTAAATTTTGTTTGTTACATATGTCATCTGCTGCAGTTTGTAGATGTTTTTTCTGCCAATTCTTTGCATGCATGTTCGAACTTGGCCTAGAGACCATCTAGATAAAACCTGTGAACAAGTTTGGTGAAGATCAGATGAAAACTACTTGAATTAGAGAGCGGACACCAAGCTGAATGTTTAAAACGCACTAAGTGACCCAGTAAACTAGTTTTTTGCCTGGCATGCCCCATGTTCACACCTGGCGTAGACATTATGTAGATACAACTTCTGACAAAGTTTGGGAAAGATCGGATGAAAACTACTTGAATTAGAGAGCGGACACCATGTTGAATGTTTGAAACGCACTTAAGTGACCCTATGACATAGTTTTTGGCCCGGCATGACCCATGCTCGTCTTGACCTTGACATTATCCGGATGCAACTTCTGACCAAGTTTGGAGATCGGATAAGAACTACTTGAATTAGAGAGTGAACACGACAAGTGTTACCGAGGACAGAAAGACTGACAGACGGACAGTGCGAAAACTATATGCCGCCCGTTGGGGGCATACAATATATTTTCATGTATCTGACATGGTGTGCAGAAACAACAAAAATGTAAAAAAAATATTCCCTTCTCATACTTAATATATTACCTATGGATGACAGACTGATTGGAAAAATAACACAAGATACACATTGTTGATATTTTGTACTCAAATTCATGCACATCAATAAAAACGTATTGTATTTATTCTTTGAAGAAAATCACCTGTTAAGTCTGGATTAAAAAATCTTATCTGTTAAAAAATGTCAATCACAACACAACATGAACACAATATATTGTCCATATTATCATCCACACAGAGTCCAAACTGTCAGTAAACTTGGTAAGCTCAGGTTGCATCAGGATTTGCCAAATTCACTTGTAAAGATCTGCAATAATTAAAATAAAAATGACTGATTAGAAACCTTAAACAAACACATAAAAAATACATATCACCAGTATATACCATAGGCTTGTCAACAATTTATTGAAATTGAAAACCATGTCATGTTTTAGTTTTGCCTAAATGCTTGTTTAACTTACTCTATGTGAAAATAACACAAGAAATATTATTAAAATTATATAATCAAGATGAAAAAAAGATTGTTGCTTGGTACATTATACAATCTGAACCCTCAAGATATGCATCGTGAATAGTATATTGTCAATGTTTAATATTAAAAAATAGTATCCATACTTAACACCATAAAGGTAAACCATCTGTGTTGGGAGAATAAAGCTCACCCCAGTTAACATTTTCACGGATTTCTTTTAAATAATGCACTATTTTAAATGGGATAAAGTCGAGAGCCGACTGATTCGTGAGAGTTTTCTAAAGGTATCATGATTTTTTTTAAACAAATAAGTATTTTTTCAGTAATGTGCAATGACGCGTTTGAACGGTTAGAAAAATGTCGGATCAGTGTTAGGACTTCATATTACAATTTTATTTGAATATTATTGGACACTTAGAAAGGTCAAGTCAGGGTGAAAAGCTGGCTTAATACAGCTTACGCCGAAAAAAATCATAATATCTATAGAACACTCTAACGAATAAGCGAGCTCTCGACTTTATCCCATTACAAATGGTGAAATAATTTAAAAATTATCCTTAAAAATGTTATCTGGGTCGCGCCTTATTCTCCCAACACAGATCTTAAAGTCACATGGTATACATTAAGGTGCAGTGTAAACAATGTAAGGTGTAAATCATATCAAACCTGCTATTTAGCAGCACATCATTTAGTGTTCTCACTCCACTTTTGCCCACTCTGTTTTTCATGAGGTGGATTTGGCACATCCATTTTTTAGCCCTATATTATGATAGTTCATCATTGAAACTACCAGGTAGTAGGTTCTGTCCCTGAACAAATAAAATATAGCAAAATATTAATGTATGATTGTGTTATAGTTGAAAATAATATATGACAATGAAAACAAAGGTCTGCTGAAGTATTGAATCTCAATACAATCTTAACGATATTCCGATAGTCCAGAAACATATTTACTTAGAACATTTAATCATTTCTCTTAAGCTGCAACATCTTGGTCATGTCTTACAATTCATTGAAAATATCAAGTTTCAAAGCATAACCACATATTTGTGTAGTTGGTCGTGCTTTATGATAAAGATATTTTTTCTTTCTACTTTCTTAATTTGTTGTTATGAATCTTAGATCATCATTGCTTTCATGTTAAACTTGATCATGAACACAACCATTAATATTGACATCCAAAACTATAAATTTTGACAAAAATAGAAACATTTAAATATGTACCAATAAAAATAATCAAATAAACATTGTATTTAAACACATTCCTGACATATGCATTAATGCTATCATTTCGCATGGAATTGTCATCGCTAACCTGTTATTGTGAGATTGCACAAAGATTTGCAACATAAATTTAATATTAGTTTTTAATACAACCTTGCTCAGTTCACAGTCTGTTAAATGTAATACAATAATTTTAACTACATAAAATGAAAGTAGAATACGTCTAAGGGAATACATGCCCGTAAATTGTTCAACGAAATGTTAATATTGTCATTACAGAAAAGGTCAAAAACAAATGATAAATTGAGAAGTGTTTAAGATTTTGACAACTACCTAGGCAAACAGACACTTAAACAGCGTCTGAAATCGTCGTTATGACCGCCAAAACGGCTCATACAAACATCATGATTGGTGTAATAGATTCATTAAACATAACATGTAATTCCATCATTTAAGACCAACTTTGATTTTTTTAATGTGAAAAACAAATGAAAAACTTATTTTAATTTACCTTTGACAAAAACCAGGAAGTTTATCCGAAAATTGTCACTGTCGACTGTGCCCTACTGTATTCATTGTTATTAAAGCTGATGTTAATTTAAACCATGTAAAAATCAAGAGAAAATACGGAAAATTAAAGTTCCACTGACTTATTTTTTGAGGGGTTTAGATTATAGTTCAAAGTTAATGGCAAACAAATTGTTATTGTTTTGACAAAATCCGCGAAACGGTAGTTAGAGACCGTCAAGTGAGCAACTTGTTCTCGCATGAATATGTAAACAATAAAAACTATGTCGTAGCCAATGCTTAACAATTTTGATTCAATAATATATTTTTACATGTATTAAAGTTCAAAGTAAAACTATTATTAATGGCAAACAAGTTGCTCTTGTTTTGACAAACTCCGCGAAACGGTAGTTAGAGACCGTACAGTGAGGAACTTATTCTCGCATGAATATGTAAACAATAAAAACTATGTCGTAGCCAATGCTTAACAATTTTGATTCTATAATATTTTTTACACTTTGTATGACACTTTCATGTTATATAGTGATGTTCTGTATTTACAAGCCGGGTTATTGAGATCTGCAAAGAACTACTTTTATTGCGCACGCACTTATTAAGTGGTAAATCGGAGTTATACAAATTTGGTTTTGGCAGCCAGCCAAGTCAGCTCTTCTCAGAAATCGGTATCAGTACTATGGCCTAGGGGCTTCGCCCCAGGCCAAAGACGGTTTCAGTCAGTTTTAAATTTAGTTTACAATATTCTTTCCCCTGCTTCAACGATGTAAGATCGAAATATTTGCGGGTATTAGAAATGAACAACAAATGCTGGAATGTTTTGGCAGATAAAAGAATCACCGTATCACACAAAGAACGTAAGCGTAGTTGATAAAACTTGATATTTAGTGGGATATATGGTGAAAAGGAACGTTATTTCAGTTGTGTACACATATATTGCGGTAACTATGGTAATCTAAATATGAGAGAACTAATATTTGCGGCAAATCATTAAGTCCTTAATGTTGGTTGGTGAAACTCGGTATGTGGTAAATTGGCCATATTGTTTATCGTCGTAAAGAAAATTATCTTCTGCGGTTACAAAAAATAGAAAAATAATTGCGGCGTCTCATCAGGGTCTGCGCTGTATGCTTAAAGGAATTTCTGTAAGAAATTTTCTTAATATAGAAATAAATATACTAGACATCCCTAATTTTGGAAATAAATTGATCCAATTTATAAGGATGAGAGAGTCCACTAGGCATAAATGGGTTAACCCGGTGGTGGGCAGGGATCAAGCTCTTGTGTAAATAATTGTATACGTGGTATCAAGAAATTTGGAAATATAAATAAATAAATGTTTTACCACATTCCATAGCACGTATGGACAACACACTATGTTGTTTTTTCTACGAATAAGTCTCGCCGTTAGCAACACACATGTTGGACAGAACTGGGGAGAACTTTCGCTCAAGAATTATTTCGAAACTTCCTATTTTTAATGATATTGTTAGAAATATTGATAATTCGAGCCAATTGTCAATTAACTCCATTTTAGATAAATTCACAGCCATAATTCGCAGTGAAGCGGATGAGCTATTCTCAAAATCGTACAAGTACAGTAATAAACCTTCATTCAATACTGACAGTAGTTTAAAGCATGCAGATTGGTTTGACAACGAATGCATTACTGCACGAAATCACTACCATGACGCTTTAAAATATTTTAACCTTAACATGACCGATTTCAATAGAATAGTGTTGTGCGAAAAGAAGTGTTTATAAGAAATTAATTATGAAAAAGAAAAATATTGTATATCAGCGTAAAATGGCAGAAATTGAAAGTTTTAAAAGTAAAAAGCCGAAAGATTTTTGGAAAATTTTCAAATAAAAAAATAAAAGTAATTGCAATAAAATTCCAATAGATGTATTTAAAGAGTATTTTGAAAATTTAAGTAATACTAATTCGGACAATCATAATGCACAGGCAGAATTTTTTTGTTCGAACAATGACTTAGACATTGAAAATTGTACTTTTCCAGAATTAGACCAACCAATAACGGAAAATGAGTTATTAAATGCATGTAAACACTTTAAGCGTAATAAAGCGTCTGGTGGTGACTGTATTTTAAACGAATACTTTATTGAGTGCATTGATATCTTATCCAGTCATTTGTGTGACGTGTTTAATAGTATTTTAACCTCGGGCTATTTTCCTGAAAAGTGGACAGAGGGTATAATTATACCATTGCATAAAAAAGGCTCTGAGGACGATGTAAATAATTATAGAGGGATAACCCTTGTTAGCTGGTTTTCTAAGCTATTTACAACTATTTAAAACAAGCGCATTGAATTATTTTGCGAAAATAATGCTAAAATTTCGGATGCACAATTCGGATTTAGAAAAGGTTGTTCAACTGTTGATGCCATATATATTCTTATGTCAGTTGTACAACATTTTTTAAATGAAAATAAGCGTCTTTATGTTGTTTACGTAGATATGCTTAAATGTTTTGATAGCATATATCGCAATGCATTGTGGCTAAAAATTTACAAATCCGATATACAAGTCAAAATATTACGAATAATTAAAAATACGTATGAAAATATCAAATCATGTGTAAAAGCATGCTCGACGTACTCTGAATACTTTAGCTATGCCGTTGGTTTACGGCAAGGGTAGGTAATGTCTCCTATTCTATTTTCATTGTTTGTCGAGGACTTAGAACTTTTTTTACAAGATAGTGTCCATTCTGGTTTAAATATAGATGATATAATTTTAATTTTACTGTTGTTTGCAGACGATATGGCGATTTTGGGTAAATCACCCGAAGAAATACAATCTCATTTAGACAACCTTTACCTTTATTGCAACTCATAGGGACTTAATGTTAATACTAGCAAAACAAAAATAATGGTTTTCGGAAAAAGGGTAGAATTCGCCGAGATGAGATATGGACATATAATGGGGAAACTATAGAAGTCGTCGATAATTTTAACTATTTGGGTACTGTTATTAATTATGCTGGTAGTTTTATATTAAGCCAGGAGCAGTTAGTAGGTAAAGCTCTTAAGGCTATGAATACTTTGCTTTATAAATGCAAACAGTATGATCTAAAACCTAGAATATGGTGTCAATTGTTTTTTTTTTGTTTTTTTTTATTCAATATAAAACATACAATGTAAATATGTGCATAAGAAAGAATAAAAGTGGTATAATACAACAGTAATTATGTCAAACACATATTATACATGATATGCTAGGATATACTGTTTTTTTTTGCTTTGGTTGCATGTGGTGTATGTTGTTATTTTTAAATGTAAAAATCAATCCTATAGATGAGTTGCGTAGAGTTAAGTAGAAGACAACTGGACTGGGTTATGAAAGTTTATGCGTTTCCATTTTTGTTCAAAAATATGAAGTTTATCATTATTGAGGGCTATTTCTTTTTCAATGTGGATCTTTAGTTTTAAATAGTTTATAAAACAGTTGAAAGTAGGTATTTGTTTTTTATATTTGAAGCTAAATATAAAATATTTCATTAATATAATAATGTGGTTCACAGTGTTATTAATTTCTGGTATTTTAAAATTATTCACACCGAAACTGATATTTAAGAGAGACAGTTTTAATTTTAATTGTTGGTTCTCTAGAAATGTTGTTAACTGGTTCCATAGAATTTGAATATGTTTGCACTCCCAGAAAAGGTGTTCTATTGTTTCAATGTGCTCGCTGCATATATCACATAAATTTGTGTTGGATAGGTTGCATTTAAAAAGGTATTTATTTGTAGCTATTATTCTATAAACATATTTATATTGAAAATTTCTCAGTGTGCTATCAATAGTTGTTTTATATGGTATGATAAATATTTGTTTCCAATTAAATTCTTGTTCTCGAAGAAGGCTTCGCCATTTATTTTGAATCTTGGAGTTTTCTGCAGGGTGTTTAATTTGTAGTTTGTAAAATATTTTGTTTGTTTTGTTTTGTTTTGCAAGTATGTTTTCCGTGAATGATGTTTGAGTACATGGTGTGTTATTTGTATTAATTGTAGATTTAAAATGTATGGGTATGCTTTTAATTAATGTGTAATACATTAGGAAATTGCCCGAAGGTATTCCGTATATATAACATATATTCTCAAAAGAATAGAAGTCTTTTATTCTGTAATCGTACAATTGGTCGACATATTTAATGGGTTTTTTTCAAACCAATGTTTATAAAAAAAAGTTTTATTGTTTGAAGTTATGTCTTTATTGTTCCATAAAATAGTTTTACTGGTGATTTGGGTTTCTAGATTATGAGTAACATTAGTCCATGCCGATAAAACATTAGACAGAAATATGTTTTCGTTTGCAATTTCATGCAAAATGGTATTGCTGATGTTACATTCAAAAAGTAAGGAGTCGCCATATTTTTTTAGGATTTCCTGGTAGAATAATTTCCATTTACTTGTATTGGTATTTTCTAGATATCTTTTAACCCAGCTGCATTTGATTGCATTCAAGAATGAGTCGATGTCTGTTAATTGGATTCCTCCATTTTCTACAGATTGAATTAACTGAGTTCGCTTAATTTTATCAGGTTTACCGTCCCATATGAAATTAAATATTTCTTATTGTATATCTTTTATAATATCATTTGGTGGGTTTGGGAGAACTGTTAGTGTATAGATTAATTTAGGGAGTGCAAATGTTTTCAACACCGTGTTTTTTCCGATTAGTGTAAGTTTACGATGCTGCCATGATTTTAAACAATTTTTAAATTTTTGTAATTTAGGCAGTATATTTTTTAGAACTGTTTCATTTTCATTGTTTGTAAAGGTTATTCCTAACGTTGTTGCTTCATCTGATGTCCAGTGGAATTTCATTTCTTTTTTAAGTTGAATACTACTTTGTTTAAATTTACCTACTCGTAGCACAGTGCATTTACTTTTGTTAAGTTTAAGACCCGATGCCATTCCAAAAAGGGTAAGCGATTCTATAAGATTATTTAATGAGTCAATATTGTCATTTAAAAAATAAGTTGCGTCATCAGCAAATAGGGACTGTATAATATCTTCGTCAGGTTCTAGCGATATTCCATTTATATGTTTATTTGATTGGATATAGTGTGATAGATACTCGATGCATATAATAAATAAAGAGGATGAGAGTGGACATCCTTGTCGTACCCCTCGTTCGATGTTAAAACTGTTTGAGAAGAAGCCATTGTTAATTATTATACTGTTAATATCGGTATAAAATAGTTTTACCCATTTAATTAGACTTTCACCGAAATTCATATTTTCTAAGCAAGAGAACATAAACGAATGGTCTAGTGAATCGAAAGCCTTTTCAAAGTCTGCAAAGAAGATGAGGCCAGAATTGTTTGGTTGGTTGAAATAATTTATGCATTCTTGTATCAGACGTACATTTTCACCAATGTATCGTCCTTTAATAAAACCAGATTGAGATCTTGAAATGATTGATGGTAATACTTTTTTTTATTCTGTTTGATATACTTTTAGTTGCAATTTTATAATCATTGTTAAGTAGACTAATTGGGCGCCAGTTTGATAAGGATTCTAGGTTTTTTCCAGGTTTTGGAATGAGTGATATTATACCTTGTTTTTGTAGCGTAGTTAGGTTTTTGTTGTTAAATGAATAGTTAAGTGAATAAATTAAATGTGTTTTAATATCGTTCCAGAATATTTTATAAAATTCGACTGTGATGCCATCAGATCCTGGACTTTTGTTATTTTGCATTTCTTTAAGTGCTAATCCACATTCATATTCATTAAGTAATCCGTCGCACAGTTGTTTTTCTTCTTGATTTAAAGCATGATGTGTATTTTTAAAAAGGGTGTTATTTTCAACATGTTTTCGTTTATAGAGGGTTTCGAAGAATAAACATTGTTCTTCTAGTATTTGAGTTCTGTGTGTTATATCTTCGCCATTAACTACTAATTTGTGTACAGTTTTTTGTTCACTTCTACGTTTTTCGATGTTTGCGAAGTATTTTGTATTTTTTTCATTGTGTTCAACATGCTGTGCACGTGCTCGTAGTATAATTCCATTGAGTTGTGTATGATAAATTCCTTCTAATACTTGTTTTTTTAATGTTTTTTCATTCTCAATGTATTTGGTATCGTTTGTGTTTGTTTCATGTAATTGTTTTTCAAGTGTTTCAATGATTTTTATAGTTTCAGTTTCAAGTTTGTGTGTTTCTTTTTGTTTGAATGACGTGAATCTAATTGTTGTGTTACGTATATTTCCTTTCATTACTTCCCATAGGGTGTTTGGGTTCGCATCTTTATTATTTTGAACTGTGTTGAGTATTTCTTGTTTTATTTGTGTTTGATATTGTGTATCTAATAAGATGCTGTTATTAATTTTAAAGTATCCTGGGCCTCTTTCAGGTTGTATATTGTGTAGTTTAAGTTCAACTAGAGAGTGGTCAGTCATAAATCCTGGTTTTATGCTACATGTGTCAATAATGTTGCAAAGTGATTCAGATATTAAAAAATAGTCTAATCTACAGAATATTGTTGGCTTTGTGTTTGAGTGCCAGGTGAATTTGCTTTCGTTTGGATATGTTGTACGCCAGATGTCTATCATGTTGTAGTTTTCAATTATGTTGTTTAAAATATTTCTATTTTTGGGATGGGTATAAAGGTTTCCCTTTTGTTTATCTATTAATGGGTTAAGGACAGTATTGAAATCACCGCCGACTATAATGTTTTTATCTTGATTATTAATTATGAAGGATTGTAATGTTCGGTAAAATGTGGAATCATCAATGTTGGGGCCGTAAACGTTGATCAATGTTAAATGTGTTTCGTGTATTTTGGTATCTATACTGGCTAGTCTGCCAATTATTATTTCGTTAAAGTTATCGACTGTAATCCCTATATTATTTTTTATCAGAAAGGCAATTCCTTGTTTATTAGAATGTTGTCCACTGAGATAGATGTCTCCGTCCCATTCATCTTTTAAGGTTTGTGTTAAAGTATGTGTCAAGTGACTTTCTTGTAGTAGGCATATTTTTTTTTTTCGTCTAACCATTTGAAGATTTTAATGCGTTTGTCTTTATTGTTTAGCCCTTTTACATTCAGAGTGCATAATTTAATCATTTAAAGAGAGGGAGGGTGTGTAAATATTATTGTGTGGATTTATCCAGTAAGTTTCTATTTTAAAACATGTCCAGTAGGTTTCTCTTATAGGACATAAGATGTCCATACATACATACAAACGTTTAATTAGTACACAGCATACATCAACATCATTTTTAACTCTAATTTTCTGCATTTTAAGATGAAAGCAATTCAGCAAATTAAGTACAAAGAAACAAAGAAACAAGAACAAAAAAAAACAAAGGGATAGCAAGGTAAAACAAATGATCGTGATTACAAACAAATCAGTTTGTTTACATCAAAATACATGATTTTACAACAGATCTTTTACATATATGTGTTAAAGAAGTGACTTTTACAACATAAATGTTTTGAACGTATCATTGTACGTGATTCATCTTATCGCATCCAATGCAGAACATATAATATGATATTGAGAATGAGACAAAAGCACCCGATTCTTACGCATAATGACATTTAAATACTTAAAAGCATACTGTCTTAGATCAAAAGCATGTTTTCAAGTTATTTACATATACTTATATATATTTACATCTATATAAATAAATACTGACATACACAATCACTCACAAAAACATTCCCATATACATTTATATCTATATCCCAAATAAATGCATAATTTCTTAGATCAAAAGCAAGTAGATAACTGCATGGGATATTTTTTGAGTAACATGTGTACCTACATATATTTATATATATATTAACATCTATATAATTACTGACATACACCGTCACAACACAAAAAAAACATACCCATATACAGCTAAATATATATATTCTAAATAAATGCATCTTTAAGTATACATCAAAAATACAATCGTTATTGTGAGAAGAAAGGAACCGCACAAATAAAGCAGCATCAATAAATCAAGTATTATTCCATGCAGCTTAAACTTTGTCAAGTAAGCTTGCTATGGCAGTTTTAGCAGATTAATTGTTTCAATAAAAATAGTATAGATATTTCATTTTTTTAAATAATATTCAGTCACACAGCCATAAATTATACTCATAGTGCGTGCTTAATCATAAAACATGGCTCACACAGGTAGTTTTAGCAGATTAATTGTTAACTAGGCAAAAGCGTTCTTGAGTTATCATCCGAAAATCATTTTATTATTTTGGGTCACCGTGACCTTGACCTTGTGACCTCAAAATCAATACGGGTCATCTGCGAGTCATGATCAATCTACCTATGAAGTTTCATGATCCTAACCATATGCGTTCTTGAGTTATCATCCGAAAAAACATTTTACTATTTCGGGTCACCGTGATCTTGACCTTTGACCTAGTGACCTAAAAATCAATAGGGGTCATCTGCAAGTCATGATCAATCTACCCATTAAGTTTCATGATCCTAGGCGAATGCGTTCTTGAGTTATCATCCGGAAACCATTTGACTATTTCGGGTCACCGTGACCTTGACCTTTGACCTGGTGACCTCGAAATCAATAGGGGTCATCTGCGAGTCATGATCAATCTACCCATCAAGTTTCATGATCCTAGGCGTATGCGCTCTTGAGTTATCATCCGGAAACCATTTTACTATTTTGGGTCACCGTGACCTTGTCCTTTGACCTAGTGACCCCAAAATCAATAGGGGTCATCTGCGAGTCATGATCAATGTGCCTATGAAGTTTCATGATCCTAGCCCCAAGCGTTCTTGAGTTATCATCTGGAAACCACTTGGTGGACGGACCGACCGACCGACAGACCGACCCACCGACCGACATGTGCAAAGCAATATACCCCCTCTTCTTCGAAGGGGGGCATAAAAATAAAAATAGAATGGATATTTCATTTTTTAATAATAAAATGTCAATTGTTTGATGCCTTTGTTGGCTCTATTTTAAATTATGCATCGGAGATATGGGGTTTTAATTAATTCAAAGATATTGAATTAAAATTTTTGTAAAAAGTTGTAAAATGTTAAAAGCAATACATGTAATGCAACGGTGTATGGTGAATTAGGTAGACACCCACAGTATGTAAATAGATATGTTCGTATTGTAAATTATTGGCTTAAAGTTGTTAATAGTGAAAATATTATCATAAAACTGTGTATAACCAGGAGATAAATGATTGTGATAAAGGGTATAAAAATTGGGTTTCGAATGTGAAAAAAATTATTAAATGATTATGGATTTTCATATATATTCGAAAATGCAAATATGATTAATGCAAATACGTTTTTATGTGAATTAAAATGAAGAATTGTGGATGCTTTTAAACAAGAATGGTTTGGCAATATGAACGATAGTTCTGTTTTAGATATGAAGAGAATATTCAAAACAACTCTTGAATACGAAACTTACTTAGATTTAATGCCAAAATGTTTGCGTACATACTTTGTTTAACTAAGGGCTTCTGCCCACCCTTTAAGAATTAAAACTGGAAGATACGCACGTAATAATATTCCCCGTAATGAAAGATATTGTCAATGTTGTGATCAAAGGGACATAGAGAATGAATTCCACTTTATATGTAAATGTCCATGTTTCCAACAATTAAGACAAAAATATATATAAATTGTTTACTATGTGAATCCATCAGTTTTTAAGTTCCATACTTTATTGAACTCAACTTGTAAAATTGAAATTATAAATTTGTGTAAATATATGAAGGAAGCTCTAGCCGCAAGATATTCTATCACAAATAATATTGCCAGCGAAAACTAAAGTAGTTCCTTAGTGCTGGTAAAACGATATATATTTAACTACGGTAATGTAAAGTCGTTCTTCTTTGTTAAATATACTTTGTCTCAAATTGTTATATTACATTTTTATATTGTTATAACTCATATGTTGTAATATATAGACACGTGACAATATTTTGTATTATATTTTGTGTATTTAGACGATGTACATTTGTATAAGTCTTAATAAACTGTCTGCTGTGTTCTGTTCTGTTATGTTAACCCACACACGCGTTATATAGTATTAAGTTTTTCCTGCAACCCAATATGGATCGAATGCGGCTTAATTCTTACAATACACTGGTATTTTTCAAGAACAGCCACGGTGACATAAACGGAACATATGTAATATTTTTCCATGCAAAATATGTATGTAGAGGTCTCCGTAACGTGCGCACCCACTAAATATGACGTGCGAAATGTTAAATTGATTGAGATTTGAGATTTTTTTGATTGTAATTAAGCTAATTAACACGCTGGGTATGCGGATACTTTGATAACAGATGGCACTTCGATACCAGATAACAACAAAAACCACTCGCGAGAGGTAAGTTCATCAGGTTTTTTTAAAGTTATATCATAGATTAGTTTTTTAGACAAGGCACATGGTCGAATTTATAAATGGTGTATCCTTTTCTATTGCAAAAAAAACATCACGGAAGAATTGTAGATTTTTTCCCAAAAATTAGAAAATTCGGTCGGAAAACAGCATAAACTGGATGAACAGTAAACATTTCAATAAAACAAACTACTTAGAAATATTGCAAGAAATTGTTTGATATTCCAGCATGAAGAGTTATCACTGTGCTTCATATGCTGAAATTTTGATAGTATTCAGTGAAATATAGAGGAAGATAGAGCATGTTTTAATAGGTGGTGTTCTTGAAGTTGCGGATACTTTGATTCCCGATATAGGACACTTCGGATAACAGAGACTTTCAACAAATTGGGCACTCTGATAACCGAGTTTTTTCTTTTACCTGAAATGCATTTATGTATATTATGGCTATTCTTACCAAACATTTTGAAGAGCGAAGCAATTTGCATTGTCAAGCCCGACACATTGGGAATCTATGCATTACGTAATTACACATGTAAAATATGACCAACGGCGTTGTTCGTTTTCAAAAATCTTATAACTAATAATTTATATAATTAATATTATAAGTGCAAATTTTAAATAAGATTCCAATGCTTATTTCTGAAGTAATATATTTCAAGTGACGACCGAAAATAATTTTCTAAATAATAAATTTGTGTTTAAGTGGTAAATTGAGATTAAGAGAATTGAAAATACAACCGATCATGTGGATCAACTGTGTTCAATCGAACTTATAACAGGACTCTAAATAGGGGGAGGGGGGGGCAAGGGGTCTTAAAGCGACAAATACACCACATAAAATCCTGTGGCATTGGTGCTCATTAGAATCGCATCATGAGGACAATACTAATTCGTAGCCACAAAATTTAAACGAGATTGGAAAACTCCTTTTATATTGAGCTTTACACTTCCCTTTCCCTCTTATTACCATATTCCTAAGGGATAAGAACATGTTTCGGTAATTCGTTTTTAATTTACGCCAGTACATACATTTTTATTTATTGCCTGCTAACTGTAGCGGTATTCTACAGCGAATTCTGCATTTCTGACTCACTAAATAGAGTGTGTTACATCTGGTTAAAAGTGTCGAGTTACTGGAATCGAAGTGTCATTGTCTTTAAGATGATCGGTAAACGAAGTGTCCGTGAAAATTTGGCATCATGACGAGTATCGATGAAATTTTATCTCTTTTTTATAATCCACTGTTTTTTCACGACTTTCTTGCTCCGCAATACGAAGTACTATACCATTAATCGATCAAACAATGTTACGTAACTGAAAACCAAATGAACAGAACATAAATGCAAAAAAGCTGAAGAACTCAACTCTCGCGCGTGGCTTTTGTTGTTATCTGGTATCAAAGTGCCATCTGTTATCAAAGTATCCGCATACCCGGCGTGATTAATATAAAAGATTTAAATTTGTCTCACCGTCTGTAAAGTTTAACCTATAACGACTATCACGTTTACAGGATTTCTCTATAATAAACACCTTACTTTTTTAATGTTGAATACATTTTAATTTAGGAATATGCGATTCCAGAGGTTTATTCAGCATCTTAAGTCACATAAACATAACGATAGCATTGTCGAACAAGCATTATCGAAACACCATATGCCCTTATTAACTTTCACTATTTTTGTAGTTAAATTACAAACTGGTACTCTTCATAAACGGTTATTCCTTGATCTTTATACTTAAAGGGGCCGTCCAACAGATTTTGGCATGTATTGAAGCATGTTAGTAAATGCTTTATATTGATAAATTTAAACAATTATCCTTATGCTTGAAGCAGATGCATTTTTACCTAAATAAGCAATCCTCGTTGTTTCCTTAAATATAACTTCAACAGAACTTTCCAAATTATTCAATCGTTTCGTGTCGCACGACGCTTTATAATTTTCAGGTTTTCAAATCCTCAAAAGATGCATATAATGGAGCATGGAGCATGGTAAATGGTTAGTATTACTATTTCCTTGAAATATCATTAAAAAACGAAAATTTGCGAATCTGAAACAACTTTATTTTAACTTTGTCAATTTACCAATCTGTTGGCCCCTTTATGATATTTTTGTATTTTATGTTTTTTTACTGGAGATTTTTAGGTAAAATGTTTAAATTTATCAATATAAAGCATTTAATGACATGCTTCAATACATACCAAAATCTGTTGGACGGCCCCTTTAAGTATATGTCGCCATTTACGGAGCACTTACTACTTTTCGCCCGATAGATTTATTAAACACATTTCTGTCAGTTTTACTTGAGACCGAATTAAAACAGTTTTTCATCCTTGAACTAAAATGTTATAAAATTATCGCGGTAATTTTATAAGCTTCAACGTTTGCAGCCATTTCCCCCAGTATCGGAACATATTTGTCAAATAAAGAAACGCGTGTTAACATGTTTCAACACAGCGGTCAAGAGACGTGTAAAAGTTGTGGTCGGGCGAAAACAAAGCACAATTGTGAAATTAAAAATTTATGGGTTTTTTTTGGAAAACAATATCTCACACAAAATGATAGAATCATTATTCTAAACATTCACGAATAATGTTTTAAACTAACTTGTAAACATTCACAATGTGTGAATATTATGTGTGTATATATAAAACACAATAATTTACACAGAAAAAGAGTAAAACCTACAGAAACAAACACTTATTACAACACTTTCAGGAATAGTTCCAATTACTCTAGTAATAAACTTTATTTAACTTCATAATGTAAGAAAGATGGACCCTTTAAATGTGCAAAGATTGAAAACACCACCACAACCATGTTCTTCCGACACTGCTTCAAAACCAGATTCCTATCTCTTGTGGATGATAATTAGTTTGAAGACAAGTATCTATTGAACATATAAACATTAATCCGATAATATTCGCATTTAATTATAAGTGTTACGGTATAGTTAGATTTGACGAGATACACTGCATCTAAGTTGTTCGAAGTTGAACTCCAAAAAAAAAAAATTGTAATAACTATGAACAATATTTTTTTACTATTATATTTTTATCACATAAGCCCGCTGATGGTACTTTTTGTCAACTCGACACTAATAATTCGCAAAATCAACTTTGACAGGTTAAAACGAAGTTCTAACTACCTCTGGAAATAAACAAAGTGTTGAATTGCTATTGGAGACTGACCCTTCATCTGATTTCAAAGCGAATTCTTACATAAACATTCTTGATAAAAAATACGTTTATTGATTGTTTATTACATTGATAATATTTACAGAAACTATTCAATTAAACGTTCGTAATATTATATTACGATAGATTTGTCGTCTAAAACGCCAGTGAGGCATTTGCGAGTGGTTTACTATTGAATGATTGAATCAGTCATTAAAGCGTAAAGCAGGGAATTGTTGAAACAATTTCTTCGGCTCCTTTAAAAATCTTTGATAAAAGGTTAATACAGTGACATTTTGTTTAGATAAGAAATAGGTAAAACATATATTAATCATGAATTTTTAAATTATCTTTTTGGGAATGGCGACTTGGCTAATGAAACTTAAATGTAGCGTGAGGAAATTGTGCCCCATGTGCGCTTCGATTTTTGACCTTACAATGTGAAACAGTTAATTAAAAGGTAGTACAACTGTATTAATTTCCCGCTTTTTTGTAAGAACGGTTGACATCGGCTAATGTCGGTTAATATCGTAACTGAAGTCGTGAGATGTTCGTTTTGTTCGGTTTCATAGCGAGGCTGTTTTCGGAGAAAACCCGAGGTATTGTCATAGCCTACACGTCGTCCGCCGTTCGCCGTCCGGCGTCGTGCTAAAACCTTTACATTGGCTCTAACATCAAAGTGCTTCCACCTACAACTTTGAAACTTCATATGTAGATGCACCTTGATGAGTTCTACACTCCACACCCATTTTGGGTCACTAGGTCAAAGGTCAAGGTCACTGTGATCTCTAAAAAAAATCAAAAAAATCTGACAAGCTTTCGCAGCCGAGCGCTGCAGCCGTTATGCGGCGCTCTTGTTATATACAAAGTATAAATCTTAAATAAAAAACATGTTTTGTATAATTCGATAATAGATTGTATCGCTGATATACAATGTTAAATATATTACGACGTCAAGATAGATTTTTCTTTAAAAAATTTGTAGAAGCTTTAATTGTGACGTCACCATTAAGTATCGATGTGCAACACATGTTTTTCATGTCCAGCGAACTACATTTTCCTTTTTCATGCTGCCTTGATCATTTGTATGACAGAATTAAAAATGTTTTGAGTCTGATGAGCAATCTACTTTCACATTCCTCAAACGACTCAATTGCAACTATATATGAGTAATCGGCATGCAGTGTTGGTGCTCAATACACAATGTTCATGAACAGGTTTCCATTAAATTCTGAATTATGTGGACTTGAACTTCGGCATGAGCATTGCTCCTTTGCATGAGACAGAGCTGTGTGAAGGTGTATCTAGACATGTATGTGACACAAGCTTTAATTTAATGTAATAATAAAACATGAGATAACAAATTGTTGAAGCTTCTTCAGTATATAATGACAACCATTGTAAATGGTTACAATATTAACTTTTATTGCAATGTATTATACTAGTTAATACAATAGTTCAAGTAACAACTCAGAGCAACATGACTAAGTTTCTTAATTATAAAATGTTCTAGATTCGAAATCAAATTATACTCTTTTTGCGTTAGCATGTGTTCCGATTTCAAATGAATTTATTTCCATACTGTTCTTGAGCCTGTTATAGATCGTTTTCATTAAAAAATAATCAGAGTTATTTTTCCAGTTTGAAATGAATATTTTAGTAGAAAATAACGATACATACAATATTTCAGCTGTCATGGCAATTTCAAATTGTAATAAAAATAACTATGCTCATTTGTATAGAATTGTATATACAACACACAAAAACGCCAATGTCTATTTGGTCACGTTGCTTATAAAGGCTTATATCCCAGGACCGCTGGTATTGGCGGTTAATACCGGCTCATGCCGGTCCCCTGCCTACAGGTTCGGACACTGCGGTCGAGGCCGGGTATACGTCTGGTTCGTCACGGGGATTGTCTTTTCAGCGTAGAATATCTAAATAAAAATTAAACAGTTCGCATTCACTTTACATTTATCATTGACCACGCTTAAAACAACAGCACACGTCTTTCTGTAAGGGACCCATGTATTATATCGGCCACATAACTTCAGACCCTGCGAAACGTTACGCGAGACATAGAAGATTATTGCCAGAGGAAATGTATTTTATATCATATGAATTAACGTTGCCTTGTTAAGTTTGATTTGGAACACAATCTCTAACTAGAGATGATCTTAAAAAATCAATGCCAGAAGCAAAGTCGCACCAGTGTCCCTGCGACGTCGACTTATCATCTCTTGATCTTAAAATCGTTATAGGTCATCCGTAGTTATTTTATAGATCTGGTTTAAAACTAGTTTCATATTCACGGTCCATCTATGATCTAACCTATACCTTAATATGTTGACCTCCAAATTGGCATGTATTCTTCTTTCCTAACAAGTAACCGACCTATTAGTTTCAGTGATCATATGGCTAAACGTTACGCATACCAATTAAGATGATCGTAGGTGAAAGTGTTCTCAAGATATCATGCACAGCCTAAGTGCATGTGTCTTTGACCTCTGACATTTTGATCTCAATTCACAACATATATCGAAATGAATTTCCCGTGAACAATCTCCTGTGAACTTGTCCTTTGACCGTTTGACTTCACAAAGTCGACACACGTCACCCAGTCCTTCCCAGTTTCCACATTACCAAGCTGCAGTGTTGGAGATCCAATCATCCCTAGATGCCGCGCGGTAATGAATGGCCGCCAGACCAGCAATCAGACCGACCGATTGACAGATGCATAGAATTGTCGTTACTTGCTAGACAATAGGGGTCGCGTCTACTAAACGTTCAAAATGCGTACACAACATCAGGACATGTTTAATAACTAAACGTGTATTCCTCATTAAGGTCTCAAATCCTAAAGGTCGGTGGATATGTCAAAAGTCAAGCTTTTTATAACCAAAAGTTCAAGGTCAAACCTGTGGAGTTCGGCGCTCCCCATGACATGTGGCATTGTATGTCGAGTCAACGAGCGACGCGTGGAACTTCCGGCGGTTATCGTCGTCGTTGTAGTTGTAGTCACGTGTCAGCTCTTTGACGTACTCGCCGGAAGTATTGTTGCCGTTGTAGAGCGGAATCGAGCGACAATAGTCGACGCTCATGCGCGGCCAGTAGTATATGAACGATAGACACATCTCGTCGCCTGTCGCCGGACCTCCCTGTCGGCATGTTAGCATCGGGTTCATTTATCATCCAATTTAATGATGGATGTTATACAAATACAAGTTATTGCATCTTGAATGTTGATTGAGTGACATCGTTTATATGTTGGGCATAATAAAATTGATATCCGTTTTGAATTCCAAATGTTTCTAATTTACAAATGCGACGTGTTTACCAATATGTACATGTTGCGTTTAGTTCAAATGTATGTGCGCGATCATAACAACTAATATTCGCAATAGGCACATGTCAAACTCGAGGTCTTGCTTGTACAAACTGGTATAGAAAATGCTAGAATTATTTATGTTAATTGGTCTATAATACATGCAGTCAATTAGGTAGCTATTGACACAATAAACAGATGTCTTTTCCACAGTGCCTCTGAGAGCAGTGTGGCTACTTACAATTGTGACCTTGGACTTCGCCATAGTTTCATACACACACTCCACCACCAGCTCGTCTCCCTGAAGAAGAATGACCATAAACAATAAAAATAAACTTGTTTAATAACTACAACCCAAACGAAGTTGAGATACTGGACGATCACGTCCCGTACATAACTCGTAACGACTAAGATCACACATGAAGACGTTTATGGTCAGTAGATTATGTGCCCGTATAGAAAGGGGCACAATCCAGTATAGAAAGGGGCACAATCCAGTATAGAAAGGGGCACAATCCAGTATAGAAAGGGGCACAATCCAGTATAGAAAGGGGCACAATCCAGTATAGGAAGGGGCACAATCCAGTATAGAAAGGGGCACAATCCAGTATAGGAAGGGGCACAATCCACACGCACTCTATATAAACATTGCTCTGGGAAAACGGGCTTTCAATGCATGTGCGTATAGTGTCTTCCTATATTAGCCTGTGCAATTCGAAGAGGCTAATCAGAGAAGACACTCTCCGCCTTAATTGAATTCTCGCTAAGAACAGACTTCCTTTAAACGAAAAACATAAAATCACATGCATTAAGTCCTGTTTTAACAGAATGCGGCTCATACAAGTTCGATCACGCCAGGTATGATTTGATCACCATCACTCTGAATGAGTTTTACGACGGTTGTTTAAAAATCAGAGAACTAAACCACGAAAACGTACTCAGTTTCTCACCATTTTCAATGTCGTGTGCTTTGTCATATAGCGGTAGTCCTGGTAGTTAAAATCGAAATGTTCTTCGTGGGCAAGCGGTTCGAGCTCCACGCCCTCTCTGAAGTGACGTGTTTTCACCGACTTGGCGATCAAGTGCGCGTGCTGCCACACGGCAAACACGTTAACGCCCTCTGGATACTCGGAGAGACCCTGGGATGCAAGCGAATGTTGTAGTTAAATTTAAGAATCGATCTTGAAAAATCGGGCTAAAGGCATTTGCGTAAAGTGTTGTCACAGTTTAGCCTTTGAAGTCCGCAGGGACAACCCTTTCCACTTTAACTGGATATTTTCGCTAAAAAGATACTTCATTGTAACAAAAAAAAAATAGTATAAAGGGGGAAATGTTGTCTTTGATTAACGTTTCGGACTGCACAGGCTTATATTGGACGAAACTTTACTAAAATGCATTTAACATCGTTTTCCCAGATAGAGGCCAAAATAAATGTGTTATAAATAAACGATTATATTAGTATTCATTCAATACTATTGGTTCTATCGCTCTTGATGGAAATGTATTTTATTTAAGAAGTGACGAAATCGGACATGTTATCAATACTGATGTATATACAGGTAATCTGAATTTGAACGAAACGGTGTAATTTTTTTGTTGACATGCTATATTTCGAGGAAAAATTCAAAATCTTTAAAACACAATTAGCATATACCAATGGAGCTATTTTGAATTATGTTAAAATAACTGTTTCAAAACTTGAAAAAAAATCCTACGTAACTCTAAGGAAATATTTGTTTATAAACAATACTTGCACTATTCTTTCCGACAGATGTGAGTATTATAATCTCATTTGTTATATTTTAATGTACGTAAATTTAAACAGAAAAGAGGGCTATTTGTGTTGATTATAGACAAACAGAGGATCAAATTGTATATTGATACAAGTAAATGAGAGCAAAAGAATAATAGTGTTGTTATGTACAAAAAATAGCTCATATTTTACAAACGAGAATGAGAGAGGCAAAACTGAGCCTCTGGCAAAAAATGCGGCTTAATACATGCGCGTAAAGTGTCGTCGCAGATTTGATTGTTAAGTTCACATGGGCTGATGAGAAACAACAGTTTCCGTCTTAACTGAATATTCGCTAAGAAGAAACTACCGGTACTTCTAATCTGGGACGACATTTTACGCACAAATATTAAACCCCGTTTCCCAAAGCGATGCTCAATGTTTTATCTTAACCCCTTTCCGTTAAGGTATGGTCAACTCACAGTGTTCAGACAGTCTCTGTGGCAGAATCCGGTTGTCATGAAGTTCTGCTCGCGTGGCGGTATTATGTGGGTCGGGTCTACGGTCACCCCCGTCATCAGCAGCCCCGATTCGTGCGCGCGCAGGTTCTGGGTGAACGTTATCCGCATGCCGGAGTTGTCAACGTAATCTGGAAATGGAATGCTATGAAACGTAATGTATGTGATGCAACTCAATATGCTTTTAAATGCTACCTGTGTTTTCGCGTACAATAGCATGTAAGTAAGTATATGAAATTTGTGCAATACAAAGAGAAATATTTTTTGCACATGGCTTAAGCCTTTTCTGTTAATAACAACGTTCTGTTGTGTTTTAAGAATCTTTGTAGAAATAAAGACCCTGAATTTTCACAAGGCGAATAGAAAAAACAGGACAATTGTTGTTTTTTTTTTAACGCAGACACAAATGGTCAAATAACGCAGACCCCAACGACCACATTACGCAGATACCAACGGTCACATAATGCAGACCCCAACGGCCACATAACCCAGACAACAACGGAAAAATTATATAGACCAACAACGGTCACTTAACGCGAGCCCCAAACGGCCACATAATGCAGACGCCCAACGGGAACATAACGCAGACGTCAACATACACATAACGCAGGCAACAATGACCAAATAGCATATACCCCAGCGGCCACATAACGCAGACCCCGAATGGTCACTTATTTCAGACCCCCCCCCCCCCAAACGGCAAAAAAAAACACAACGGTAACTTAACGCGGACCCATAACGGCAATATAACGCAGAACCCAACGGTCGCAAAACAAGGACGCAAAAGGCAACAAAACGCAGAGCTTAACAGTCAAATAGTCAACGGCCACATAACGCGGACGTCAACGGTCACACTACGCTTACAACAACGGTAAACTCATATACTCCTACGGTAACAACTGCAGATCACAACGGTAAATTAACGAGAACTCCCAACGGCCACATGACGCAGACCTCCAACGGTCATTTAACGCAGACCACCAACGGTCACATAACGCAGACCCTCAGCGGTCACTTAACACAACAGATCCCGAATTGCCAAATAACGCAGACTCCAACCGGTCAATTAACGCGAAACCCAACGGCCGCATAACACAGAACCCAAAGGTCACAAAACGCAGACGCAAACGTTCACATAACGCAGAACTCAAGAGAAAAATAACATAGATCCCAATTGTCACATAACGCACACTTCAAGGGTAACGAAATGCAGACCCAAACGGTCATATAATGCAGACTCCAACGTTCATATCACGCAGACAACAACGGCGAAATAAACAGACCTCAACTGTAACACAGACCCTCGCGGTCACATAACGCAGACCCCAACGGTCACCTACTGCAGACCCTAACGGTTATATAACGCAGACCTCAACGGCCAAAGAGGTAGCCCCAAAGGTCACATAACGCAGACCCCAATGGCCACATAATCCAGACCGCAACGGCCACATAACACAATCCCTAACAGTAAGATTACGCAGACCTAAATGATCACATAATGCAGCACCAACGGTCACATGACGCAGACCAAATAACTGTCACATAGCACAGACCACAACTGTCACATATCGCGAATCCCAACTGTCACATATTGCAGACCCCAAAGGTCATATAACTAAGAACGGTTACATAACGGAAACCTCAATTGTAACATATTTCATTCCTCAAAGATCACACAACTCAGACCACAACGGTCACATAACGCAGAACATAGCGGTTCATAACGCAGACCCCCATGGTAACTTTACGCTCACATAATGCTGAATTCAACGGTCACATAACGAAGACCTCAACGGTCACATAACGCAAACGCAACAGTCACAAAAATCAGATCTCAACGGTCACATAACGCAGACCTCAATTGTCACATAATGCAGACCTCAAAGGTTACATAATGCAACCCCCTATGGTCACATAGCGCAGACACAACGGTTAAATAATACAGGCAACAACGGTCACATAACCCAGATCTCAAGGGTTCCATAACGGGGACCTCAATGGTCAAATTACGCAGACCTCTTAGGTCACATAAAGCATGCCACAACGGTCACATAACGCTCACCCCAACGGTCAAATAACGCACACCCCAACGGTCACATAACTCAGACCTCGAAGATCACATCACGCAGACGACCTAGACGGTAACATAACGCAGACCCCAACGGTCACTTAACGCCGACCTGAACGGTGACATAACGCAGAACCCAACGGTAACATAATGCAGACCACAGAGGTTACATAACGCAGACCACAGCGTTCATAATACGCAGACCCGAGCGTTCACATACGCAGACCCCAACTGTCACATTACCCAGACCTCAACGTTCACATAAAGCAGACTCAACGACTATATCTGGTCATAGAACCCTTAAAGTAAAATCAACGAACCAAGGTCAAACAAATTGTTCGTAGAACAAAGGCGTACCTGGGACCATCTCCGGGTTGTTGTAGTGCGTCTCAAGGATGTACAAGCCGTCGTCGTCGGCCTCTCCGATAGGCATGCCGACCGTTTCTGGGAAATAGAAGTCCTGAAGCACAACCAGGGAAATGAGAAATTACAGAAACAAATATGTTTATGAAACTTCAAGTATTATAATTGTGCAGCTATTATTATGTGTTAATTTTAATGATGACGTAATTATTCACAGGCAAATATCTAAATTTGAATCTGGATTAATAATCTCTACTAATTGCGGTCTTGATTAATGCCTACTGCCTAGTGGATTTTACCGACGCGGTTACTACATTATTGTAATAATAACACATTTAGACGTCATAACTTAATTATAAAGTGCATGTTCATTCTGAAAAAAACATACGTTGGTTCTGTTTCACTTGTTACGTAAAATAAACTAAATTAGATAGGTGTGCATATTTCTCCAGTTTCAAGACTGTACGCGGTTTCGATACGCTTATACGGATGCCATGTGACTCACACCGCCCCCGTACTCCCAGCCCATGAAGACATTGCCGCACGGGTAGAGCTGCGTGTTCGGCTGTAGGTAGCACTCGTAGTCCGTCCCGATGAACTTCCGGTCTATTCCCGAGCACTTGTAGACAAGCATATGGTGCACTATACCCTCGTGTCCCTTCTGGATCACAGGCTCGAACTGTAACACAACATACGATTAAAGAGACAAGCTCCGGAATAGCTATATTTAAGGGGACAAGTAAATATGTATTTGTCATCAGTTGCGAAAATGCTACCAATAAAACTTATCAGATTTATATATCCCTATAATAATGATTATTTAAAAACCTTCATTATTAATTTCTTTATTTCTATGCTTATGTTTCTTACAATTAATTTCGATAAGCAATCAATACTTTTCTTGATTTTGTTTCGCACAGATTTGTGTCAAAATTGCACAGCTGTACGAGCAACGAAGACAACTCTGTCGTTCTTGTTCGGCTTGTCTTATCTATGGCGGTTTATTTCTGACATATATTGAACGGCACGTAACGACAAATCAAGTTGCTCGTCGTTTTTGCCTGTCGGTGTGTTTTCGTCTTTTAAACACGCCGACACGCCAGAATGCCAAATTAGAGACTTCAACTAGACAAAGGACGACAACGCAACAAATATATGTATCGTTCTTTGATCAATTTCTTGGGCGTGTTATCGCCACAGAATTTTCGTGCCGTTGTGTTGTTGGGAATGAAACCACCATAGAAAGAAATATATACCCGCCGAAACATTATAAAAGGAAAAAACGCATACAAGGAATGGCTAGTTTGAGGGATGTCTTACCAAATAGTATCCACGTATTTCTTTTATGAGGTACATGGGGACCATCTGTAAGTCAGACCTATCACTTCATCTTGTTTCGTGCTGTTCCCTTTCAAACCCGAAAACACGTCTGCACGATATGGCAGTAATATGCCACCGTACTTATCGAACATTGCAATGTATTGGATATGAGCACACAGATTCTTACAGCACACCTCATAATGAAATGCGAGCGTGTTGCAACTCGCTGACAATATACATAGACGAAGAGTGTGTGAGTTTAATTAAAATGGTGTTAAAAAATAAAATAGTGTTACACAGAGTTTAATATCGAAGACATTTTTCAATATTATGGGTTAACCTTTGCGCGGCTAAAAAAAAGGTTCTAAATTCGGATATGTGAATGAAAAGATATGTTAATTCCAGAGTATTGTTTAATTCAAATAGTATTTTAAACATACTTTGTCTAAAAAAATGCTGGATATAACATAATTATAAAAGTGGGTATGCATTTGGCTTTTTTGCGTTCTAGATATTCCGGTATTTATTATACGGGGATTAGTAAATACTTAAGACTTCACAAGTCAGAGTTTTGATCTTTCTTTGATGTAAACCATAGGAATATGAATTCTTTTGAGTCACGGCAATAATGCTATCCACTGCTGTAATAAGTATGATAAGCGCATTTAAAGGGGCCTTTTCACAGATTTAGGCATGCATTTAAGTTTGTCATTAAATGCTTTATATTGATAAATGTAAACATTAGATCTAAAAAGCTCCAGTAAAAAATAAAGAATATACAAATAAGAAAATACAAAAATAATAACCCTCAACACGGCTCGAACCACTGACCCCTAGAGTCCTGGAGTAAAAGTTTACCACTAAGACCACTCGGCAATCCGTGCTCATAAAATGTTGTATGTATTTTATACTTTATATAAGCAATCTTCGTAGTTTCACAAAATATAACCACAACAACATAACTCTCTAAATTCAATCGTTTCGCGTTGCAACGCTTTATAATTTTAAGGTTTTTAAATCGTCAAAAGATGCATATAATGGCTATTTTAGAGCATGGACAATGTTAAGTATTACAGTTTCCTCACAAATATAACTAACTAAAACGAAAAATTGCGAATCTACAGCAACTTTTTTTTAATTTTGTTAATTTTCCAAAACTTAAAAATGCCCCTTTAATGTATTTTTTTTAAATCTTTTGGTCAGGTTGAATATAGAGCATATACAAAACGAAATATATCTCGATTACATACGTTGACATTCATCATATGCTTACGATCGTCTGGGTTCTTTCTCGTTACCAATTAAACAAGGACTCGAAATTCTCTGAACGAACTTGATCTTAACATTGTGGTGTATGTGCTAAGTAAAAGGACACTGCTATTTTATGAAATCACATCACGTTGTGATTCGCGCCCAGATCATGCTATAAATAGAACGTCGTGAGACATTGGCATTACCTTGACCATGTGATGTTTCTTGCCAATGTCATGCAGGTCAAAGATCTTACATCGGTAGGTTGTCTCCTTGTTGGGAACGAGGTACTAAAACCAGAATATAAATGAGCCGAAATCCGGGAAAACCGGGCTTAAAGCATGTGCGCAAAGTGTCGTCCCGAATTAGCCTGTTTAGTAAGCACAGGCTAATCAGGGACGACACTTTTCGTCTTTATGTAGTGTGTTGTTTCTATGTAGTCTTTTAAAAAGTCTTTTCTAAACAAAAATCCATTCAATGCGGAGAATGTCGTTCTTGATAAGCATGTGCACACTGCACATGCTTATCTGGGAGGACGCTTTATAACCATGAATTAAATCCATTTTTTTCATCGAGTCCAGCTCATTTGCAGAATAATGACATGGATGGCAATGTGTACGGTTTAAGTACGAATAAAATTCGTTTAAAACCTTTTTTGCAGAGCACAGTCATGTGGTAAGAACATTTAAAAAACATATTGCAAATCATAAAACCATCATGCCATTTATTCAATCTTTACCCTTTTTATGTACTGGCCAAAGGCAGAAAGCCGGATTGTCAATAAACTATGAATTAATTCTTATACAATATATTTTAAAACCAGTCTCATGTACGAATAGCACATATTTGAGCCGCGCTCTGAGAACACCGGACTTCATGCTTGTATTAAACGAATGTCCCATATTAGCCTGAGTATTAAACGAATTCTTCACAAAGACGACACTGTCCGCGTTTATTTAGGTCTCTTCTTAACCAGAAACCAGTCAAGGCATGTCTACCACATGCATTAAGCCCAGTTTTCCCAGATAAAAGCTAATTTAATGCTTGTCGTTATTGCGAATTCATGAAAAGCACGCTCTAATCAACAATGCTCATCAAACCTCGCTTTACGAGTACTCATACATTGTCATTTAGCCAGTCGCGTGTCTGCACGTCGCCCGGAAGTTGAGGCGGAACGATGCGGGACAGCAGGATAGTGCTGCGGACCCCGACGCTCTTGGTTCCGTGGAAGGGGATAGTGTTCTCGTCCTCGGGGTCGTCCGGGTGGAAGGCGTACAAGAGGCGGATAGTGTCGTCCTGAAAGAGGCACGTGCAGTTCGATACATACGTAAGTCTCAGTTATCAAAGTCTTCTCGATCTAATTATTCGATGACGCAACAATAGAAAATACTAGAGATATCGTTTTACCTTTTTAGTATTAAGTCGATTAAACTGTTTCAAGAACAACAGCAGTTAACTAACCAAAACGCCTAAAACAACAAAAATATAAGCCTCGTTCTAGCAAAACATGGCGTAATACCACAGGCTTATCAGGGACGACACGTTTCCCTTTTACGTTTTAATTTTCGTTTAAACGAAGTTTCTTCTTAGCGACAATTCGGTTTAGGTGGAAAGTGTCGTCACTGATTAACATCAACAGTATGTGCGGACTGCTCATGCTAATCTGGTACGACACTTTACGCACATTAATTCAGACCAGTTTTCCCAGAGCGCGAATCATATACCGGTAAACTAAAATAACCTAAAATAACAAATCCTGACTAACAGTGATCTGGAAGTCTTCCTCATCGCACGTGTCCAGTTTCCGGACCATCTTGAGCATTGTGCCGTAACTGTACTCCTCACCCCGCAGCAGCGTCCAGTCCTGGGAGGCGTCCACTTCAGGCAGCGAGTGGCCCGTACTGTGACGGTCCTGCGGTGGACGAGTGGGTCTTGTTCTTAGAAAACAGGGCTTCATGCGTGTGCGTTAAGTGTCATCCGTGATTAGCATGTGACTATAAGGCTTATTTGAGACGACGCTAAACGCATAGGCAATAAGCCCAGTTTTCTAAAAATGAGGCTCAAATAAATGTGATTAGGATCTCAACAACGTTTGCAAAAAAGGTGCATAAATCTCAAACACAAGTTATGTACAATTATAAACGAAAGTTACTTTTAATAAGTGATCATGAATATAGTTTTAATGGGTTTCCATGGTGAATACTCCCACAAAGAAAGTGTGTGTGTTTTCTTTTTCAAATATAGAAATTTTACGTGAACCAGAAGTTTGTGTAAACCGAGCACTTAGCAGTTTTAGCGACATTGAACTTTACATGACCTTATCACATTAGCTGCTATGTAAAAGTACACAGTTTTCAAGTACTAGTAGTTTGCTTTGAGCAAAAATAAACTTGTAGTGACGATACGAAAAAGTGTCGCACTCACATGGAAGTATGTCTTTCCGTCCTTCACCCAGCCGATGACGATATCCGCCGGAAACATCTTTCCGTTGGACGAGAGACCGAACCCCACGTACCCGAGGGTACGCGCGTGTACCTCGAACACCACGTGAGTCTTGTTCGGCAGCCAGTAAGTATGGTAGTCACCGTTGGCGTCCAGCTGTCGGTGGTACGGAAAATCCTGGGTCGGCGCCGGCCCGTCGGGAACGCCGATGTAGTCCGCGGGCATGGACTGGACCCATGATGTTGCTAAGAAGCACAGAAGTAGTGCCGCTTTCATGGCGCTTGTTTGATTGGATTACAAAATGAACCGTCGCTTGTGCTGCTTCATTTATATCCAGTTTCATACCATATGGATTCTTCATGAAGCTGTAGATATGGATATTCGCATGCTTTAAGCGAGGGGCGTTTCAGTAGTAATTGCAATCCCTGTATTACTATCTATTTTTAAACGATAACGGTACGCCGCATTGTGTGCATTGTTTCCTGTTTTGTTTTAATCTGTATGCTTAAAATCAATTGCACATGAAGAATTACACATGTGGAGATATTCTCCAGTACGTTCCTTGAAAAAAAAAAACAGTTTTCAGTGTTATTCGAAAGATGTTGGGAACACTGCTTCTTGAAGAGATCGTTTCATATATATATAATGAAAGAATTATATACATATATATATATATATATATATATATATATATATATATATATATATATATATATATATATATATATATATATATATATATATATATATATATATATATATATATATATATATGATGGGTGCATATGGAATAAGGCACACTTTCGCATGTCGAGGGTCATTAAAAATCTCATTGCGAATTGTAAATGGCACATTTTAGCACAATGCTTTTCGATAAAAAATTGATTTCAAAATAGCAACTTGTAAATAAGGGCAGCCTATCCAGGCGTTCAGGAACGATTTCCAGACGTGCTGAATGAGTACGGCACACATTGTGGTTGGATAAATAAACGATTTTCTTCTTATCGTGACACTATACTATTTCGGTAATGATTGTTCTATCATCTTGAAAGCAAAACTGAAATTGTGCGAAACAGATTTGAACGCGTAATTGTAACTGGGCCACAATTTGTGCCGTTTGAACATTCAGAGAGTAGTCCGGAATTCCTTACACTGAACAGTGCTACATCCTTTGCGCTGAGCACAGACACAGGGATGTAGCAAAAGTTCAGAGGTTTTATCTAGAATCAGCCTATGAAGTATTTGTATATATTCATGCATGTCTGCTGGCGTTATGTAGAAGTCATCAAGATGAAAAGCTGTGTAAAACAGCTTTGCCGAAAAAGAGCATGAGTGCTCTATACCTATGTTTAGGTAAGAGTTGTTGACACCGTGGGAACTGCTAAAATTGCAAGTAATGCATAAACAACAACGTACGGGTAAACAGGGCTGTCTTGATGACTACTTAATTCGTGGGTAAAAAGTATTGCTCGCAGATTTATTATTTACTTATTTTCAACCATGATCTTCTTGTATATTTTGAATTTGTATATGGTGTCAAAAATTAAAAGTCTTGTTAAGTGAATTTTCATTATGAAATTATATTCTCAGTGAGATAGGTATTCGATATTCCAACAATATTCATTTAATATGATTGTGAATGCAAATTGTCTTTATATTAAGTTCTTAATGCCATTTTCATCATACTTTCTATGCTTTCAGAACGGTCATTTTGTCTAAGTTATCTTTATGAAATAAATAGGATGATAAAAAGTGCTCACAAATCTTGACCCGTGCGCTATGACACACTCTTCATAAATATGAATGGCGTGTGTTCATTTCAAACTTGCGATTAATTTTGAAAAATGAATTGCGTCTTAAATTATGCAACAGCGAACAACTTCAGTGCCGTCAGCGCTTTGATTATCTTTATTAAGATGATTTGTTTAATAAATTCAATACTAAACTATCACTCATGCAAGATCCTATATATTGCACATGCTTTTATTATTAGTGTGCTGTTGTGGCTCGACAAACAGCTAAGCGGTATGGCATGTATTGACTATAACAGCCTCGTTTTGGCGAAAACTAGGCGTAATGCATTTTCGAATAGTGTCCTCCGAGATTGGCTTGTGCAGTCCGCATGAGCTAATCATTTACGACGGTTTCCGCTCTTATTGATTTTTCGTTTAAAAGAATTCTTTTCCAAACGGAAATCCAGTTTAAGCGATAAGTTAAGTCTGGAAACGTTACTTAACGACCATGCGTTAGTCCGACTTTCGGAATAACGTTCTTAAAATTATGATATTTAAAATTGAAAGTATGGCGTTTAATGCACATGCTAATCTCGGACGACCATTTACGCACATGCATCAAACCCCTTTTCACAGAGCACGGTCCATATATACTAGGAATAGTATTATTTATTGTATGCTACTCAGTGAAATATGAAATATATATTTGGCGAAGGAAAGTTCGTTTAAGTGAAAATTGTAAGATTTTGTATACTTGGAATCTATTTGTCAACCCTCGTTGTTTGTGGCTTCTGTACACACGGCATAAGTGCTTGTAATTCGTCATCAAATAAACTCGCCACCCGGTGTCACATTCTGGATTTCAACTTGCTTATTATCTACATTGGAAACACGAGTACTAGTCCTCTGATAACTCAGTTATCCAAATAAATTATTACATAGAAATTGGCCTTGGCTCTGTGAAAAAGGGGTTTAATGCATGAACGTACAGAAATTCTCTTCTAAGCATAAATCTAGTTTAGGCGGAAAGTGTCGTCCCAGATTAGCCTGTGCGCACAAGCTAATCTGGGACGACACTTTACGCACATGCATTAAACCCCTGTTCTCAAAGCAATTCCCATAGGTATGTTTATCGCAGCTTTCATACGTGACTTCCAGAGCGTTTTAAAATTATTTAAAACACACCGAGGATGGTTTTACGTAATTTGACTTAAGTTTGTTGAACCTTTTAAACATATTTGATTTTGAGAGTTTAAATGAAATGTTTTATTGACTAGATAACATTCGTAGGTATCCTAACAGCAATAATAGTGGTGTGTGCTTTGTGTGTGCTTTGTGTGTGCTTTGTGCTGTGACAAGAAATACAATCCATTGTCTAATTACAAATACAAATCGGCACACAAAAGAACTTACTTCTTTAAAGGCAACTACATACTCGTAATTTACTTAAAGGGACTTGTTGACAGTTTGGCAATATGACAATCAAAAAATATTGCCATAGATTCCAAAACAAAATCATGCATGATTCAAAAATGCGGAATAACCGTCATTGTGTTTTTTATTTATTTATAATATCGGTTCTATTATGGAGAATTCCCAATCGAAATATGTAAATATATAACGCGTTAGTAACGCTTTTCATCGAGAATTTTGAAAACATGTGAAATTATAAAAATGCGTTTAAATTGTGTAAACATTAATTATGAGAAGAATTTGATAGGGAGCTCATACGATCAGTTTTTTAGCCAACTTTGGGTCAAGTTCTAGATCTTCAGTTTATATCGGGTGCATTATCATTGCGGATGTGTATAGCAATCACCAGATGAGGACAGAAATCAGAATGTACCCCAATCGAGAACCAGGCGTACTAGGCGTCTATTCTTGATCGTTTAAAGATGAAACAGTGTCGTTCCATACTGCTCATAAATCTTTTTTCCACATCTTATTCATCTAGGAATAAAGTCTTCATTTTTAGGCATATGTATCTTATTCGCTGCACAATACACGTTATAACAATAATACATGATCTGTAGGCATTCATTTTCCGACTGTAAGAGCTAGCAAAATGGATTTATCAAACCAATTAGAAAATATATCACCAACGAACTCCTTCTTTTCTGCAGACAAGAATTCAGTTATTCGTCATATTTATGTAGTTATTCGTCATATTTATGCGCTGTACTCGCGGATCAGTTTTTGTTTCTAGTTTTAGCAAACGTGACCTCATCATTGACTCTGGTGACAAATCAAAGTACTGACAGTACTGTTGTGACGATGCTTTTGAAGAGCATTGATATAAAAGCATCTATTTAAGTTTATCTACATCACCAAAATTGTGTATGTGGGTACGAAAATTTTGGGTAGGAAAAAATGGGTAGGAAAATTTTGGGTACACAAATTATGCCAAAAAAAAATTGGGTACGAAAAAAGATTTGGTTACAAAAAAAATGTGGGTAGGAAAAAATGCGGTACGAAAAATGTAGGGTACGAACATTTGTTTGGGGGTACGGGGAAGTAGTACCCGTGGGGAACTTGATTCATTCAGCGAAACTGGGAGGCGGGTTACATTCTCGATCAAATATAACAAGAAATATCTTTAAAAAGATATTCGATGTGTATTTTCTGCACCACTTTAAAAAGAAAGTTTTGTTACAGTCAACGTTTGTGGGTTATTACATTACGTTTCACCATATAAATTAAAACTTGAAATGCTATTTAATTACACCATGCTCTCTATTTTCACATGTATATCATACCCAACTTTATATTTCGTTGTTTCCTTTCCTAAGTTAATAATGCTATATATGTGTATGGACGTGATTTCACATGCCCATGTGCATGGACATATAATTTTTCTCTTTTGAGTATTGTTTTTTCTCTTATTCAATAAGCTTAGGCATGTTTGTTCGTTAAGTACGGCAATGATTGCATGATGATTCCCGAAAGAAGGTATGAGCACATAGTCGAATACGACTTGAATACGTGAGTTCGTCCATGAACACATGGTAAGGTTAACTAAATCTCCGCGATATGACCTAATATGTGTTTAAAACAGCAAACAACATCCAACAAACGAATGAATTATCAAACATAGTATGTGCACGGATGTGGCTCTGTAATTTCTGTTTGAAAAGTCTACTAAATATGCAAAATGAGAAAGCACGCATAAGTGCGAGTTTCACAGATGACATGCGGCTATTATGCTGTTTATATACCATAGTCGCTACAACGTTTACAAATGGCAGGTTCGAAATAATTCGTTTTCTTAACACTCATGATCGCGTTGAAAGTTAATTATACACGTTTTAATTCGCAATTTATTTACTGAATCACGTCAAATATTAAATACAATACAGAAAAAGCATAGTTGTTTCATTAATTATTAAACATATAATGGATTGAATATAACTGATTAAAAATTAACGTTTTCAAACTATTATTAAATCTTTTCCCAGAATATGCTGTCCTATTTATAGCTGAGCTTCCTATACCTTTATCAATGATGATCAGCGAGGTATGCCGATTAGAAAAATCGAGCTATCTCAATCGGACCGGCTCGGTCTTTTACATAGGTCGCCATTGTGAATTTTTTTTTCATGGTATGATAACTTATAAGAGCTGCATCGTCAAAACGGCAAAGCATAGTCTACCTGCAGCGGTAGACTTTAACGAGCCAAAGGTGGATCCGGTCACAGGCTGATTCGGTCAGAGAGATCCAGCCGCAGGATAGTCCGAACATAGGGTTTTCCGGCAAAAGATATTGCCAAAGAAATCCTGCCTCAGGGTAGTATGATTCGGTCATATGGAGATTCGGTAAACCGGATCGGCGTCATAAATCTGAATCAGTAAATTATCGTCTGTACCAGAGAAAGTCACGTACAGATACTTTCGTTCGAATGTGCAAGCGAAAGATTACTAAAAATAAAACTACACAACAGAAAGTTTACTGGAGACGATTCCGAAGGAAAAAAACGCACTTAGGCTTTTCTAATCCATACATTGTGATGGTATACATAAGTTATATACGAGGCGGATTGCTTCCATTACGTTCGGGTGTGTTGGCGGGTTTGCAAACCACATATGAAGGTACTAGGCGTGTCCGCATTGTGCGACTTTCACCCCCTACCCCTTCCCGATATGCCAGGCCGACAAGATTAAGGCGCTAAAGCGACGAGTGTTTTCCCACTAGAACGACAATAAGGCACATAACGTTTGTATTAGTGTGGTAATTTGTTTACATGTTGGCATCTCTGGTTTACCTTTCGTTTTGTCGGAAGGTTTGAGTGACGTCTAAACGACAATGTTCTAAAACGACAAACATACGCGCCTAGAGGAAAATTAAATAGTTCTTTGTCGTCAGCGTGTAGGCGGAATTGAAGGGCGCCAAAACGACTAGACAAAAGAAGGACACATATAATAAAGGTTGTATCTGAGCGGCTATGTGTCGTTTTTGCGTGTCCACGTTATGGCACCTTTACAACCCGCCAATACCAAAGAGCGACACATGTCTTGATTACCGTACCAGCGTGTATATTTGACAGCCGTGCGTGTCCGCGTGTTGGTGACTAGTACAATCGCCACACCCAACCGCCAGAAAGCGAAATCATAGGCCTCAACGCGCCAAAATGGTCGAAAGAGTGTGAAAATTGTGTTCGTTCTTGCGGGTAAAAACGTTCGTGTACAAATGTGCTGGTATGTTTGCCTGCTCTGAAAGTCTTGCTTTGTCATCAGCCTTGCGTATTCATCAATCTTGATATGTCATCAGCCGTGTGTTTTCGTCAATCTTGATATGTCATCAGCCTTGTGTTTTCATCAATCTTGATATGTCATCAGTCTTGTGTTTTCATCAATATTGATATGTCATCAGCCGTGTGTTTTCATCAATCTTGATATGTCATCAGCCTTGTGTTTTCATCAATCTTGCTATGCCATCAGTCTTGTGTTTAATCAATATTGAAATGCAATCAGCCTTGTGTTTACATCAATCTTGCTATGTCACCAGCATTTTGTTTTCGCCAATCTTGCTTTGTCATCAGCCTTTTGTTTTCACCAATCTTGCTATGTCATCAGCCTTGTGTTTTCATCAATCTTGCTTTGTCATCATCCGTGTGTTTTCATCAATCTTGATATGTTATCAGCCTTATGTTTTCATCAATCTTGCTATGTCATCAGCCTTGTGTTTTCATCAATCTTGCTATTTCATCAGCCGTTTGTTTTCATCAATCTTGCTTTGTCATCAGCCTTGTATTTTCATCAACCTTGCTTTTTCATCAGCTGTGTGTTTTCATCAATCTTGATATGTCATCAGCCTTGTGTTTTCATCAATCTTGCTATGTCATCAGGTTCGCTTTATTAAGCAGCCTTGCATTGTCATCTAGTATTCTACATCAGATGTTTGTCTTTGCCATCGTTCTTGCTGGGTGTTGTATCTTTATTTGTTATCAATATTGCTTTGTGATCAGTCTTGCTCTGTCGTGAGACTTACTTTGTGAGACATTTTGCTTTGTGTGTAATTTTTCATTGGCATTATTCTTGCTTTGTGTTTAGTTCCACCCGATACAACTCGAGTAAGTCTGTTCAACAGGCCTTAGGTTAACAGAATTAGCCTGTACGGACAGGCAATGGTATTACCATCATACCATTTGGTATGGGGTTAGCCTCTAGATAACCTGGCTCAAAGATCTATAAATTAATAGTATATTTATAGATAACGAAGGAAAAGGGATTAGGCGACGGTATCTCAATCTTCTCGATTATTTATTAAGAATAATGAAAGAAAAACGCCTTTTTAGGTCTTAAACCAATAAAGAATGGAAATATTGGTTATACATTTATATTTTATTCAATGAATTTAGAACATTTTAAGATTGAATATAATAAATGCTAAAGTGAATCTTGTTACCGCGTGGTTTATTTGTAATAGCTGTGAAATGTACAAAAGGTTCATAATATTGAAAAACACTAGGCATTTGTTGATACATGTAGTTAAATTATATTTAAGTATGCAATAGCAAAAAAAAAAAAAAACAAACAAAAAAACAAGAAGTGTGAACGTATTTTTTTTTTAATTATTTACCCATCTATTTATCTAATTATTAATTAATTCATTCATTTATCGTTTTTATCCGTCCGTCCGTTCATCCGTTTGTTTGTTCGTTTTTGCGTTCGTTTGTTTGTTTATTGTTTGTTGATTGGTTGGTTCGTTCGTTCTTTGGTTCGTTCCTCGGTTCGTTCGTTTGGTTTGTTCTTTGGTTAATTCTTGTTTTCGTTCGTTCGTTCGTTCGTTCGTTCGATCATTCATTGGTTCGTTCGTTCTTTGATTCATTTATTCATTAAAGTATGTATTTATGTTTCATGCTTTTGTGTGTGTGTGTGTGTGTGTTTTTTGTATTTAAATATTTATTCGTTCATTCATTCATTAATCTGTCCATACCTTCGTCCGTCCGTTTGTTTTTTCGTTACTTTGTGCGTTCGTGCGTTTGTTCATTGGTTCGTTCGTTTGTTCATGAGTTCGTTCGTTCGTTCTTCCATCCATCCATTGATCCATCGATCGATCGAACCTTCCTTCCTTCCTTCCTTCAGGAATGGAAGGTAGAAGTAAGGAGTGAAAGGAAAGGAAGGACAGGAAGGCCCGGAAGGAAGGAAGGCAGGAACGGATTCCTTCACTTCATCCTTCCATTCCGTAATGTCCCGTCCTTCCTTCCTTCCTTCCTTCCTTCCTTCCTTCCTTCCTTCCTTCCTTCCTTCCTTCCTTCCTTCCTTCCTTCCTTCCTTCCTTCCTTCCTTCCTTCCTCCCTCCGTTCCATCCAGCCAGCCAGCCATTTATTCATTCATTCATTTTTTATGTATTTAATAATTTCTTTTCTTGTTTTGTGTTCAACTTTTTAGCTTTTTTTAGTTAATTAAATACATTTATTTTCTTTTTAAATATATTAGTGTAACAAACATACAAAACAAACTAAAATTATGAAAAAAACGTTCTAAATTGAAATAGTGTATATTACTAAAAATATATATTTAATAGAAAGGCGATTTAACCATCCTGGTCATTAAGTAAGATGCTTGAAAAATATTAAATTGATACGATTATTTGCCATAATGTATGTCTATGTGAATGTGTGTACATTCAAAACTTGTCCGTATGTAAAAGTCTTAAGGGAAATAACATCGGTGAAGTACCATGGGTGCTTTTCACAGTATAATACAAGTTTAAACTCTCACAGACGAGACAAAAATTCAAGGCACGTTATTAAATAACTTAATAATTTATGCGCACAGTTGGTTTCTATCACAGCACATACTACATTTGAAATAAACATGCACTTGCAAGACATCTAATCGGACAGAGATGCAATTATATTTCTTTATAAAATACGATTTTTAGCCTGAACTTGTCTGTTGACTTTTAAGTAAGACATTATCGCTGTTTTATTATTTACTTAATTGTATGTGTCATTCTCATATATATCCAGGTGTCTAGAAAATCACTTTTTCGACTTTTATGTCATCAATTCTCTTCAATTAAAAAGTCAACGGCGCTCTTTTCAGACGATTTTTTATTTCAAAATTGGATTCCATATTATTTTGCATATGATTTCTAAACAAACATGTTACAACAATAAAACAGCGGAAGTGACAGGCCATCAAAAACTGTACAGCATGAATGATTCGGAGACGGCCCTCAACACTCGCCCAGTCGTTAGAACGCCGTTATTTTCAATTAAATCTATTGTAAAATGATTTTTTTATATCCTGGCACATTTTTGTCACCAAAATTAGGACAATTGGGTGTTTTACATTTACTGCAGCTCTTAAACCACATTTTGTGGCGATAACTTTGCCAGTGTGCCCGACAATGTGATGCCGGCGTGGTGAAGTATTCATTTACAGCAAATAAAGCAACAAATACTATTGAAAGCTTACTCTAATTGTATCTAACTTACATTAGTTGGCACCGTAATGGCTTATGTGCACACAAAACCTTTTTTTTGCTCAGATTACACGGAATTGAGAACCCGGGCCAGACTGATACTTTCCGGAGCCTGTCCGAGACGGAACTCGAGCCGAGGAATCATAGGTCCAGGTGTGACAAAAGACTTAAAGCTCATATCTGACGATGACTTTTTCAGGAAGTCAAGTGTGTTGTTTTTTCATGCAAGCAAGCCCTTTTGTTGGGTCAAATGACATTAGAAATGCTGCTTCTACATGGATATTACCTAAAGTGTGCCATTTTTTTTAAAAGTTTGTTCAAATCCGGTTCTAAACCTGCTTTGATGCACAAATATTGCCATTGATGATTTTTTTCACTTATTAAGTCATACGTTACATCAGCTTTGCCTATTAGAATCGAGAGTGATGTCTTGTATGGAGCCTAAGTGCTGCATGTATGATATAACCAAGTTTGGCTTTTCTACCTTAATTCTTGACGCGAAACGCTGTTACGCACGGCGCTTTCAACGGCAACTTTTATGAATAAATATGTGTGACATTGTACCGGAACTTTGTGATCTTTCTCAAAACAGATAACACCTGTGGGAAAAGTTCCTTTAATTCAAATTAGAACGGGTCGGGTTCTCTTAAAGGTCATATAACCCGAAACCGGAACTCCTGTTTTTAGGGTTACAGTCAGTTTGACACTAAGCACACGTTGTTGAGTGCATGCTGCATAGGATTTGTAAAAAAAAATGCAAATGGAATGTTTTGGTATCAACTTGAAGGTATATTTGTAAGCAATAAGAAAATAAGCCATTTTGTGCTCTACTTTTTGTGTTGATGGTTCCCGACTTTGAAGGTAGGTCATACTATTTGAGCCCAAAATGGTTGTCTGCACAGCTGTCAAAACCGGTTTGCCTTTTCTAAGGTAAATATTTTGAGTTAGCGCGTATAGAATTTAATGACATGCATTTTTTTTTCAAAAGATTATGCATTTATCTTTCCAATGATGTATGATGAAATAGTGGGTATGCGCTTGATCATGGTAAAAAATGATATCGAACTTCAACTATTTTATGTAATATGGAAGAAAATTAATTGCGCATGCGTAACCTAATCCCTTTTCCTTCGTTATCTATAAATATACTATTTATTTATAGATCTTTGAGCAGGGTTATCTAGAGGCTAACCCCATACCAAATGGTATGATGGTAATACCATTGCCTGTCCGTACAGGCTAACTCCGTTAACCTAAGGCCTTTTGAACAGACTAACTCGAGTCGTATCGGGTGTTAGTTCTACCCTGTCATCTGTCTTGTGATCTACATTGTTTTGTCATTAAATTTTGCTTCATAATAAGTCATGCTCTGCGACTTGTACAGTGCATTTTCGTATACAGCATAAACCAAGACCAACGAAAACAGTATAATTTCCGAAACACACTTTATAACATGATTTTGGAACATTATATCGATGGTTCAAACTAACACATTGATTTAAAAAAACTGTCCATTCTAGCTTCAGTCTTTCTAGCGAGCCTTCCCACCCTCGAGGTGTAGTGAGCGTCTCCTAGCGGCCATCCCCAGCCTCGGGACAGTCGGACTGGGGCGGGATGTAAGGCACGGTGGGTTTGGGAATCTCCAGCTCCACGTACTCCCACTGAAACACGTGTAAGAGATCACGTGACAGGTATATGTGAGCCTCTGTCTAGAACATTTGGGCTTAATGCATTTGCGTAAAGTATCGTCCCAGTGCAGTCCATACAGGCTAATCATGGACAACCCTTTCCGATTTGCATTGTATTATTTGTTTGAAAGAAGTATCTTTTTAGCGACAATCAAGTTAAGGCGGAATGTGTCGTCTCGGATTAGCCTGTGCGTACTCAACAGGTTTATCTGGGGCAACATATAACACACATGCATTAAGCCCATTTTTATTAAGAACGTGACTTATATGAAAAGCGTGAAACATACTGTTAGACGTTTGCGACTAACAAGCAATTACAAATACTTGTTACATGTTTGTATATGTGCCTGAACGTCTTTTATTTAATGTAACATACGTATGACAAACAGGTGTGCATTCTAGGAATCGATGTTCGAGCACACAAAAAAGGAGATTTCGTAGCATTTTATGAGTCACTCTCTGAGAATAATGGACTTAATGCATGTGGGTAAAGTGCCGCCCCAGATCAGCCTGTGTAGTCCGCACAGGCAAGTTAGGGACGAAAATTTCCGCTTTTATGATTTTTGTTTCGTTTTTCGGAAGTCTTTCCTAACAAAAAGTCCAGTCTAGACGTTAAAATAATTGCGACCTGTGCATGCTTATCTAGGACGACACTTAAGCCCAGTTTTTTCTCTAGAACGCGGCTCACATTTGCTGATGAACTAAAAGAAAACAAGCAAATTCGTTGAATTGTTATCCCCCGCCAATATGCTTCTGGACACTCATACCAAGTTTCAATTAAATCTGCCAAAGCACTTCCAAGATATGGCTCTGGGCACACAAAAAAGCATTTTTTCAAAATACAAATGGCCATAACTCTGTTTTTATCAAATGGTGTACAGTGCCATTTGGCGTGCATTATCCTATTATCCATATACAAATGCATATACTCATACCAAGTTGCAATGAAATCCGCCAAAGCACTTCCAAGATATTGCTCCGGACGGACGGACGGAAAGACTGACGGAAGGACGGACGGACAACGCCAAAACAATATCCCTCCGCCTCTGGCGGGGGATAATAACCCACGAAACATTAATTAAAAGCAAAGACAATCAAGACCGATAAACATAATCATACACTTATAGTTGAGGGCAAAATTAAAACTCACTCGGCTCTGATGGCAGCATTTCTAACGTAACCTGACCACCACTTAATTTCTGTTAAAGCCATTTTTGACACGTTCATTTCATTTATCATATACCTGTTTAATGCTTTTAACAAAATACAGGTTGTATCAATCGTTGAAATAAAAAATCCCGTATTACGCTACTCGCTGTTACCAATGCCGTATTGCCATACTAGCCGGACTACTTTCTTCGATCCATTTAATGACGTCACATAACGCGCACCGAAAATAGGAAACCCCATATTACGCAATATATTACGTAGTACATCGTGTGACGTCATTTCTTTGACGAAATACAATAGTTTTATTTAAACTCTCTGGAATTTAAGGACAGTCGGACGTGGTGTTTTTAACAGTAAACTATTTGTTTAAAACGAACGAATGCAGAACGTTTTTCAGAGTGTGTGTTTATCATGCATCAATATAAATTTCGATAGGAATACAATAAGATAGAGTGGTAAAAAATAAGTTTCGATAGAGACATGGAAGAAAAGAAGTGGAAGTGCATATCGTTTCAACGCTTTTGTTATAAACATCGAATCAAAATTATCAACTTAGTTGTTATAAACATTGGATTAACGATGTCATTAAGGTAAGCGTGTCGGAACCCTATGTTTTCCCGGTTCCAAAGTTTACACGGTAATTTACATAAACTGTATTCATACGCGTCTTAAATAAACTATTGCGTACCGTTGGAGTCATTGTTTTGTCAGTTTTGTTAAAGCAAAAATACAATTGTTAACTGTTTTCGTTATTTGTGTATAAAATAAAAGGAGTATTACGCTAGTCAATTAATCCAAGAGTTTGTATTCAGTCTCGTGGCTTGTGTTATTTCGCAGCACACTCGATGCTCCGCCTCTCGTGTGATACGTCATCACACAAGCCACTCGACTGAATACAAACTCTTGGAACAAATGACTAGCGTAATATTCCGTATGAACAAAGAACACAACTTTATTTACATCTCAGGCATACAAGTATGCAGTAAGAGGAACAATATATATGTGAAGTTATACCATATTTCAATGCACATGTGCTTCGCGGTCAACGGCGTACCGTCAAAATACAGGTACAAGAGACAAAAACAAAAAGACAGAAAATTACAACAACAAAAAACAAACAGAAAAACAATGGTTAGTGGGATAATGCAAGGAACAAAATAGCGTTGTATGTTCATACTCGTATAAATGATGGGAAGTACTACAAACACCTATACAATTTACAATACAATTCACAATACAATTCACAATACAATTTACACTTCAATTTTATGTATATTTGGACACACACACACACACACACAACTAGGATAAAGGCCGAATTATTTGATATTTCTTAAAAGGGTGTTAGCGAATTTACTAAATCTATGTAGGTAATCAATATTTTCTGTGGTCATTATATATTTGAGTTTATTAACACTAGGAACAGGTCTTGAGAACATATTTATATCGATTCTAGCGGTAGTAAAGTGGGTGCAATTTAAAATGTAATGTTCTTCATTGCCGATATAGCCTTCATTACATCAAGTGCACAGTCTATTTAGTTCGGGTGTGCCGTTCCATCTGCCAGTTTCGATTGGGAAATGATGATTAGCGGTGCAGAGCTTTAATATAGGTACATACTTAGATTTGGGAAGAAGCTTAAGGTAATTCTCAAATTCAAAATTGTTTTAAAATGAATTATAAAATTTGCCTTTGTTTGATTGGTTCAAGTCTGCATGCCACTGCTGAATGTATTGATCAATGAGTACACGTTTAACTTGTAATGATAGTGATTTCATACTGGGCGAGTTTTGTTCATGCCACACGATCGATTTGCCTGTCGTATCCAATATTTGTTTAATTTTAGATATCCATTTAAAGTTACGCGAGTTGTTGTTGATAAGGTTAATATACATTTTTTTTTAAATATTTATTGTCATTTCCTAAAAGAGTTCTACTCAAAAAGCCTATCATTTTGTTGTAAATAGTGACAGATAGCAGATATCTACCAAGTTCTCCGTATAGTATATATGACGGAGTACTTTTACGTGACATAGTAATTTTTCTTAGGAATTCTCTATGTACTCGTTCTATAATGTCTAAATTTTCGTAACCCCATATTTCACAGCCATATGTCAGTATTGGTACAATAGTATGATCAAAAAGTTTTAATGTTAAATCTAGTGGCAAATCTGAATTATTTGCACGGATATAAAGTAAATGCATTGCTTTTTTAGCTTGTTTGATATTTTTGGCGTGCGCTTTGAAATGAACCGTTAGCCGAAAATATGACACCAAGGCATTTGTATTGCTTAACAATTTCGATGTCATTTCTGCCAATGCAAAATTTATACGGCGCGATGTTTCTAGCCCCAAATATGATTATTTTTGTTTTATAAGTGTTTACATTGAGTTTACATTTTGAGTTACATTGCGTGCAGTATTCATCAAATGCATTTAAACTTCTTTGAAAATCTTTTTCATCGTCTGACAGAATTATAGTGTCGTCGGCGTATAACAAAACAAGTAGCTTCAGCCAGAGATGAGCACTTGATGGATCCGGTATTTCAACACCTTGACCTTCGCGTATAATAATATGGCTCTCAAGGTCATTTAAAAATATAGAAAAAAGGATCGGTGAAAGATTTTCACCTTGCCGAACGCCGTTTTCGCATGGGAAGAACGGAGACGAGTTATGGTCTAGGGAAACGCATGATTTGATATTTTGATACATGTTATAAATAACATTAAATATTTTTCTTGTAACGGAGCTTGATAGCAGCTTTAACCAGAGTCCATTTCTCCAGACTTTGTCGAAAGCCTGAGAGAAATCTATAAAGGCACAGTACAACTTCTTTTTATTTTTGCGCAGGGTTTCAATTAAAGATTGAAGAACAAATATGTGGTCCAAACAAGAGTGATTTTTTCTAAAACCTGCCTGATTTTCGTTTAAAATTTCATTCGATTCCAAAAATTTGTTAAGTCTCTCATTTAAAATTGTACGTGAAGAGTTTTCCAAAACAACTTAATAATGTTATGGGCCTATATTTATTAGGGTCGCTGCGGTCACCTTTATTTTTGTAGATAGCATAAATTGTGCCTTCAAGCCAGCCATTAGGCATATGACCAGTATCAAGTATCATGTTGAACAACTTTACATAAATTGCAAGAAACATGTGTTTAGTATTTTTTATATATTCATTTAGTATGTTATCACTAGGCCCGCTGCTTTTGAATTTTTAAGGCGTTGATTATTCGCTTCAATTTCGGTCTCGGTGAGAGGCCTGTTTGATTCCAGCGTGTCGTATGGGGCCGGTTCACTTGTATCTAAGTTAAACTCATTGCTTTCGGTGATATCATTACAATTTATGTTTTTAAAATGATTAAAGAGCGCATCCAAACTCGGTTAATTTTTTAGATTTTTTAGCGCCAATTCTATGTATATATTTCCAATATTAGTTGGGGCTCTTCGAGTGCATTGTACGCAGTGTTTGTGCATTTTTAAATTTATTTTGGTTGTTAAAAAAATTCATAGTTCTCTTGTAATTTTTACTAGCATTTTGTAACAAAGTCTTATTTGATAACGATCGCTCACATTTATATATGTTTTTGGCTTCATAATAGCCAGTTTGTGCTTGTTTACATTTAATACCAAACCTTGGCCTTTTAAATGCATGATTGTATGAACATTGTTTGGTGAAAGTTTCGGCAGCGGCATTTTGGAACATTACGGTAATAGTGTTAGTTATTTCATCAATCGATGATGGTGCACAAGGGCAAACATCGCACAGATATTTAATGTGGTCAATATTCTCTTCGTTAATATTATTAATAAAACTGCTCGATAAATTTTGTTTCCATTTTGCGCTTGTGTTATCTTTATGCAATCTCCGCTTGTGTGGCGGTGCTACTTTAATATTGCTCGATACGGTAAATTTAGTTATAGCGTGACCATCGGAAAACAGCGAATCCGTCTCGATTATCCCGAACTCGGTTAAAAACACAAAACATTCAGCAGTGGCAATGGCATAGTCGATGTATGTCTCGCTTAATCTGCCGAACATAATTACTTGCGTTTTCTTGAAAATTAATTAAAAACAATGGCATAAGCGTGATCGTTAACGACAGTTAACACATCACACATGTATCTGGATTCCCTTATTTCAGTAAAAACTCAGACGCGCGTCTTCCTAACCATCGTAAGAGAAATTTAGGTAATTAAATGATTTCGACGTAAATTTTGATTCACTTTAGTTCAGTAACTTGATTGTCGTTCTTAGTGTCTATTACTTGTTCCGCATTTTAGAAACAACCTGGTCATGTACGTTTATTTTTAAGCTTGACAATAGAGTCAAGGCTTAAACTTTTCATTCGATCGTTTTCCTCAGAGTCAATGAGCCCCGTTTTTGGAAAGCTGGGCTTAATTAATGTGCGTAAAGTGTCTTCTACAGACTAATCAGGCAGGACACTTTCCACTTACACCGGACTTTTGTTTAAAAAAGAGACGAAATATTCCGTAAAAGCGGAAAGTATTAGTAAAAAGCTATTGTAATAAGCATATTATGTTATGTAGTTGATGTTATTCATCAAGCAGTCATTCGTGATCGGGTCAGTAATCAACTGGCGCCTGTCCTTGAAAATTGTCATTCATTCATACCTTAGGCGAGCGTTTCTCTCCGTGACAGTGCGCCCTGTACTTGGAGTTCACCAGGGACTTCTTGAACTTGGCTCGAGCTTCCTCCGACCCCCAGGGGTACTGCGGGTTGAGTTCATTGATGAATCCCCGGGTCGTGTTCGAGCCGTCAAACAGCGGCGTCGCCTGGCATGACTCGACGCCGATCCGGGGGTAGTAGAAGATCAGAGAAAAGCACATCTCGTCCGTGGTGGACGGTCCGCCCTGCACGAGATCAGCAGTATACAGGAAGTGACGTAGCAGAGTCACGTGACAGAATTGGTCAGTAGATACTTGTCAACTAATAGCTTGATTAAAAATCCGGTATTTAAGTCACGCTCTGGGTATACACATGTGCGTAAGGTGTCGTCCTAGATTAGCCTGTGCAGTCCATACTGGCTATTCTCGGACGAAACTTTCCATCTTCACTTTATTTTCTTTTAGAAGAGACCTCCTTTGAACGAAAAAGACTGAACATGCCAATCTGGGACGACACTTTAAGAACATGCATTAAGCTCAGCTCAAATGAAGTGACGTCCCAGAGTCATGTGACAGATTTTGCCAGTAAATATTTGTAAACCAATCAAAAGGTTCACCCAATCTTGGATTTACTTTGAAATCATAACCAATTGCATTTGTAAAGTAAATCAAATTATTTTCGTGCGGAGCCTTGACAAGTCAACCGAAAGCTATCAAAGTGTGTCCACTGGTTAAGATATATATATATATATATATATATATATATATATATATATATATATATATATATATATATATATATATATAATGTGTGTATTCGATATACTCAACATTCCACAAGCATTGTAGTTAATTTATTGAGCCGCTTTCTGTGAAAACTGGTTTTAATGAATCAGCATAAAGAGTCATCCAAGATTAATCTGTGCAGTTCGCACTGCCAAATCAGGGACGAAACTTTCCGCTTTTATGGAGTTTTTCATTTAAATTGGGGTCTCTTCTAAACGAAAATCCAGTTTAGGCGGAAAGTGTCGTCCCTGATGAGACTGCGCGGACTGTGGATTTTCAAGATCGATGATCATACAATAATGGCGCTGTGCTGACGTGAATAATTGCTGCATAACGCGACGACCATGTTATACCAAAGCGAGACGACAGGTCACGAAGTTTTAACAGCATCATACTTACAAATACTGCCGTCCGTTTCTTCATGGAATTGTAATGACACGTGTACACGAACTCGTCTCCCTGAAAGCGGGAAACTTACATTATAGTTTTACTGAATAGTCAATACATATTAATTATTGCTTAACTGAAGACATGCTAAGTATTCCCAAATATAGAATTTTACCATTATGAAAGTCTAAATACTATAGACTAAACAAAAGACTTTATACTAAACAATTTAATTATTCGACTACTTACTTACCATTAATTATCCTATGTTGAATTTTAAACGTGATAAATTGCAATAAAATATATACATAATAACTTAAAAATTATTGTCGTTATTGCCATTGCGGTAAAAACTAAAAACAGTTGAAAAGTGCTTAAGTGACGATACGGCGACAATACGATTTTTCAAATTTATGAGGAAAACTTTCTCCCCTTAAACACTTACGTACCGCCTCCATGGTCGTGTTGTTTTTCAAGTACCGGAAGCCCTGATAGTTCCAGTCGTAGTTAGCGTCGTCTGCAAGCGGCTCCAGCTCCACGCCATTCCGGAAGTGACGCGTACGCAACCGGAAGGCCATCTTGTGCGAGTGCTGCCAGACTGCGAATATCCTGATTGGAGTTGAATTCAGGCGGTTCTGGAGCTCCTTAAGGAAAGAAAGTGTCACGTGTTAGTGCGGTCGGGATATGATACTGTTGTCGTATAGCGCAATAGCTAGTCAGGATATAAAATATAAGATATGAAAGTGGTATAGTGCCACTGAATATCTAGTCAGGATATTATATTGTCGCAGCGTCCGTCATCTTGAAATACAAGAGTTTTGTAGTGTAACGTGTAAGTCAGGTCGGGATATAAGAGTACTGTAGTCACGTGATAAACCAGTCGGAATATGAGAATTATACAATTTTACGTGATAGTCAAGTCGAGATATGGGTTTTATTGTGATTCTCAGGTCGGGAAAAGAGATTGCTGCAGTGTCACATAATAGATCGGTCGGCATACAAGAGTGTTATCGCGCCAAGTCGGGATATGGGAGTGTTGTACTGCAATGTGAATGTTAGGTTGGGATTTGCGAGTGTTATAGTGTCACGTTATAGTCGCGTTATAATCCAGTCGGGATATAAGATTGTTAAAGTGTCACGTGAAAGCCCGGCCCGGACATGATAGTGTAGATATTTCACGTGAATGTCAAACGGGATATGAAAGTGTTGTAATGTCACGCGCTTTTCCGATCGGGATATGTGCGTGGTGTAATGTCACGTGATTGTCCAGTCGGGTTATGGTAGTGGTATTATGTCACGTAAAATCCCGATCGCGATATGTTAGTCGGATTATTAAATTATTGTATTTTTTTTTAATCAGAGTTTATTTACAGGTCCTACCGGCCTCTTCACGAGGTCTTTGAGGTTCGACCTGATTAAATTATTGTAGTGCCACGTGGTAGTGTGCTTAAAATATATAGGCATTTTGCGGTCGAGTTATGAGAGTGTTGTAGTTATGGTCAAACACTGGATATCAGGTAGATCAAGTATGATCGGCAGTCATACCTGGTTGAGACAGTCGCGGTGACAGAAGCCCGTGGTTGTGAAATGCGATTCCAGGGGCGGCACCACCTGCAGAGGGCTTATGGGGATCCCCGTCATAAGGACGCCGGCGTCGTACTGCCTCAGAGTTGGCGTGTAGTAGATCCGGATACCGGAGTCGTCCACGATGTCTGAGAAAATATTGGAGTAGGGCAAATGTGTGTATAGAGTGCGGGGTCGATGCGAGGTCGATGTGTTGTCTCAGAGTGGAGTGATGTAGATACACGTTCAGAACGACGATTTGTAAATAAAGATAATCGCACTAAAAGTATTCATCGTATCTATACAAAAGAGAGCATCCATACCGATGATAATGTAATCGTTAAAACCGATGCGGTTTTGCTACTCGATTTTTTACTAGATAAACATGACAAAGAACGTTAAAAAAGACTTTTTCAACAAGCAAAATAACATAAAAATGGCGATAGTATTTGATGATTCCTATACAAATTATTATCTGATGATTCGAGTCATCAACATATTTTCAGTTTGACGAGATAATTGAATCACCGACATAGCATATGATCGTTAACACCGATCAACAGAGAGTACCAAACAGCGTCGCTCACCCCCGACGAGTTCCGGGTTGTTGTAGTGCGTCTCCATGATGTAGATGGCGTCGTCGTCGGGCTCGGCGATTGGCAGACCCGCGTGTTCCGGGTAATCCATGTTCTGTACAGATAATGTTCTGGGAATACGGGGCTTAATGCATGTGCGTAAAGTTTCGTCCCGGATAAGCCTGTGCAGTCCGCACAGGCTCGTCAGGGACGACAATTTTCGCTGTTATGGTTTTTGTTTTGTTACAATGAAGTCTCTTTTAAGCAAAAATCCAATTTATGCAGACAGTGTAGTCCCCGATAAGCCTGTGTGGATTGCATAAGCTAATATGAGACGGCACTTTACACCATGTGTCCAGTAAATGAAAAATTATAACCTCGCTAATAATTTTGAGAGACTGACCGTTGTTTTGTACACATGCAGCCTGGACACAGCCGAATTATAATGGACCTTGCTCCGTGAAAACGGGGCTTAATGCACGTGCGCAAAGTGTCGTCCACGATTAGTCTGTGCGGTCCGTACATGTTTATAAGAGATGACACACTCTGGATAAGCTGGATTTTCGGATAGAAAGAACTACCTTAAAACGAAAAATACCATAAAGGTTGAAAGTTTCGCACGTCATTAGCCTGTGATGACTGCACAAGCTAATCTGAACGAACCTTTACGCACATGCATTAGGCCCTGTTTCCCACAGCGAAGCTGAAATAATTAAGAACACATTTATGTAAGAGTTTCACCCGAAGCAGATAGATACGATTACACAAGCTGGTCTACTAACCCCACTGAACTCCCATCCGAACATGATGGCGCTGCACGGGTAGAGCTGTGTGTTAGGCTGCATGTAGCACTCGTACTCGATACCGAGGAACTTCCGGTCCACGTCCGCGCACTTGTACACGATGATGTGGTGGATGAGGTTCTCGTGGCCTTTCTGGATGCGGGGCTCCACCTGGCGACACAGACACAACGCTGCGCTCAGATCATGTCTCGCATTTCTAGTTCATAGTTCTGGGAAAACTGGACTTTATGCATGTGCGTTGAGTTGTGTCCCAGATGAGCCTGTGAATTTCACAGGGACAACACTTTCCTCTGATTGGCCTGTGCGGATTACACAGGCCAATCTGGGACGACACTTCCCGCATATGCAAGATTTCCAGACTTCCAAGAAAGAGGCTCCAATACTTAGCTATGATGGGTCTTTATTATAATGCGTGGTCAATTTCATTATGATAAACAGTGCACGTTTAATTGGGGGATATGTAAAATACCTTTTATCATTATATGAAGTTGTCCGTAAAGCAATTGTCGGCTTACCCTGACCAGGTGGTGTTTCTTGTGCAGCTGATCGAAGGTGAAAGTCTTACACCGGTAGTAGGTTTCCTTGTTGGGAACGAGCACCTATGGGATACACAAACGTTAAATTTGAAGTCACTTATTATCACTTGGGTCGTACTCTGGGGAAACCGGGCATACTACATGAATGTAAAGTGTAAGCTAAGAGTAACCAATGCAGTATGTACAGGCTAATTAGGGACGACACTCTCAGATTATATTTAATTGTTCGTTTAAAGGAGATTTCTTATTTTAAAAAATATAAACGGAAATTCCGTCAATGCGGAAAGTGTCGTCTCCGATTAGCCTGTGCACTCTACACAAGATAATCTGGGACGATACTTTGAGCAAATGCATTAAGCCCCATTTTCCCAGAACGCGACTCACGTGTATATCAGTGAATGGGATCTATTCGTAAAAGCATAATTTATGGTCATAATCATGAGAATATTGTTGAAGAGAAAGTAAGTTTCTTACACAAAAACTGAAAATATCCCGATATGGCGTTTGCTCCAGTTCTTCGTGGAAGAAATATACAGAAAATTGGACAGTGACAATGATTGGATATCAGGATTTCAATCAATCAGCCAGATTCAACATTAACAAATAAATCATTCAATAACCCATGAAATCAATATTACTTGTGAGAACTACGCCCACCTTCCCGTTCATCCAATCAATGTACTGCACGTCACTCGGCAACTCAGGAGGTGTCATCTTGGTTGTCAATGAGATACTCTTGGATCCGTGTCGCCTGCTTCCGTGAAAAGGGATGTTGTTGTCATCTGCCGGGTCGTCGGGGTGGTAGGCGTACAGCAGGTGAACCGTGTCGTCCTTCAATCAAGAACGGACGACAATGGAGTCAGTAGTTAAGTTTTATACATTATTGCCTATGAACAGTTAGTGCATGTGTATGGTATCTTTTAAAACGTTATTTTAGCTATAACGGGATTTAAAATTAAAGACTTCTTGTCACACACAAAAGCACATTTATTAAGATTTGCCTTGCAAAAAGCATGCTGAAAGTACTAAGCAAACACATTTCCATTCAAATTTCTCAAACAAGGGTACGTAGGTCGACCAAACTCTTTTTGGGGTATTGTTTTTCAATAAACTGAAGTTATTTCCCACTTATATAAGATGTTCACGCACAGAAATCTTCCAAATATCTTTGTATGATTCCTGTGTTGCAATTTACAAGTAAATTTTGAGAATTATCAAAAACTAATCGAAAACTAAACCTGGAAAACCAAAGAGCAGTGCAGTTTTGGGTCGGTACCACATATTGGGGACGGTCGGGGTAGTGGAAACTTTGTTTTCTTTGGGAATCTTATGAGTAAGTGCCGAGTTCAAGATCTGAATGTCTTGTCCGAAACCGTTGATTTGTTAAAGAAAATATTTTTTGGAAATGCCTTTGAATGAACAAAACCCTGAAACTCACGCTGATGGTGTAATCATCCGGATCGCACGTGTCAAGTAGGCGCGTGACTTTCAGCACGGTACCCCACGTGTTCTCGGCGCCATAGAGCAGGTGCCAGTCCTGGGAGGAGTCAACGAGCGGCATCTCCAGCGCCACAGCGTGTCGGTCCTGGCGAGGTTGGGGGAAGAAAATGGCGCCACGGATTATATCAATAGTAAATAACAGTGCGAGGCGTATTGTTGGAAAAAAAATGTAAGCAGGGTTTCGTCAAGATCCAGACGAAGGTTATGTTCTCACAGCGAGACGTGTATACCGAATTTAGCATGTGCATTGATCAAGTCTATTTTGTTTTAAATAAAACTCCCACTTGCGATATTACTTATGTAATGAAAGTTATTGTCTATGTGTTGAGAATCGATAAGAATAACGGTTGTGTTGCAAAAAAAAATAATCGCATTTAGGGGGAAGGGTAAATAATGATACGGTAAAATATCCGCTGACAACAATAAATTGTGAACTACTAGTTTATGAGTTATAACTAAAACACGAACCTTGAAGTGTATCTGTTCGTCCTTCACCCATCCAATTACTATATCCGCCGGGAACATCTTTCCGTTATGCGAGATCCCGAAGCCCACATAACCATGCGTGCGCACGTGGAGCTCGAATGTGATGTTCTTCTGCTCGTGATCAACGTTCCAGTGCACATGGAAATCCTGGTTCTCGTCGAGAATCTCGTGGAAGTCGTAGTTTTCTGTCGTTGACGGCTGGGACGGCGCTCCCCATCCTGGCAGCGACCGGAAGTTCAGCGGTGAGATCGCGTTCACAGCCGACCAAATATTCAAGATTATGAACAAGAAAGACCAAGGCATGATGTACGATTATAGTGTAAATTGAGCAAATGCGAAATTCCTTGTGTACGTCGATGGTTATTATATACGAAAAAGCTTGGTCGACTTTGCATAAGTAAGTGTATAGATTTGTTCTAGTATATATCTGCTGAGATTGCTTTCACGGTGTCAGAAATATTTGGAGTGATCTCATGTTTGATCCCGCGTTTTATTTGCGCAGGATGGTGATGTAGATGATTAGCACGTCGCATAATCATACTTCATGACGACGGATGAAACGAGATCAAGCGACACATTGGGCATTGAAATAAACTGGTAACCTATCTAGATAAGCCGTGCTCTGTGAAAAGGGGGTTTAATGCACGTACGTAAAATGTCATCCAAGGTTAGCTTGTGCAGTCCGAACAGGTTGAGCAGGGACGACACTTTATGCCTCAACTAGGATTTTTGCTAAGAAGAGACTCTGTAAACGAAAAATATAACAAAAGCGAAAAGTGTCGTACCTGATTAGCCTGTGCGGACTGAACAGGCTAATCTGGAACGACACTACGCACGTTTTAAACCCCCTTTTCACAGAGCGCGGCCCATATATTAAAAGAAGATGAGGTTGTATAATCAAAACTTGTGCCAGTCATCTTTTAAAATCCCCACGCTCTGGTGCATTTTTTTACAGTTCTTTTGTATGTGGATCATTCAAGAAAAGAGGAGAACCTAGACTATTTTATAATACCAACACACTTTGGAATGACAAAATGCTGCGTTAACAATGGCTTCGAAAGCCAATGGGTTATCATATCGAGATGCTCTTCTCAGTTGCCTGTTGGACAGCTGTAGTGACGTAGTGTTCCTGTTGCACAATGGTAGATTGGTGATTTAAAAAAAAAACTGTCCAAAGAATGCGAGTCATTCAATATCACGGTGTCCGAAAATTGGAGTAACGAAAAATAATTAATTTGGCTCAAAAAGGAGGGTGTTGGAAAACTTAGATTAATGGCGGTATTTTACAATTAGTTATACCTACGGTTCTTAAGTGAAGTATGATGTAAATACAGTATAGATAACATGTACAATGTGCACGTGTATCTATAAATACACGAGATCTAGATCTTCATAAAATATTTTCTTAAAACTGGACCGCGATGTCACAATACATGTAGCTGCAAGGGGGAAATTGCATTTTTATCATTCAAATTAAATCCAGTATGCAACAGTGCGCAAGTGTGAAATATTTCGTCTCTCGCTTTACTGAGAAAATAGTTCACGGCATTCCTCCGAAAGCAAACCAATTGCCTCTTTCTTTTTAAACTCATTTAAAAACAAGCAAATTCGTTGAATTGATATCCCCCTCGAAAATGCTTCTTGACACAAGTGTTATATTTGACACTCAGCTAAAAAAAAGCATTTTTTAAAGATACAAAGGGCCCTAACTCCGTTATTAACAAATGGTGTACATTGCCATTTGGCGTGCATCATCCTCTTATCCATATATGTACTCATACCAAGTTTCAATGACATCCGCCAAAGCACTTCAAAGATATGGCTCCGGACAAAAAAGTGCCAGACGGACGGACGGAAAGACTGTAGGACAAAGCCAAATCAATATCCCTCCGCCTATGGCGGGGGATACTTAACTAATGACGAGTTTTCACTGCGATACAAACGTCATGGGCAAATATTTTGTTGGTCATAAGGTTCACTGATTCTTAAGCGTCATGCGCAATCGAACTGAATGAATAGAGATCGCGGACAGTGAGTGAATGCATTTACATCCAGTAAACATGTTTTTTGTTGTTGATGTTTTCAAGTGTTTCAGTCATATATCGGCGGTCTGTTGACAAACTCGCAATTGTAAGAAAGCTGGTGTGCTAGTACTAAGTGCACACATTTTTATGAAATGAAATAACAGCGGTTCTACTTGAAACAGCAGTAGGAACAGATTAGCTGAAGACAGGATGTCAAGACCAATCGCTGATTAGGGCTGGGCCAGGGATCGTACCCGAGATCCTATGATTTGTAGTCCACAGCTCTACCAACTCAGCTAGCCGGTCAAGTAAAATGGTCGGGCCAGGAATCGTACCTGAGATCCTCTAATTTGTAGTCCACAGCTCTTATCAACTGAGCTAGCTGGCCTGGTTATAATTAATTAGTTTACATTGACAGATCTTTGTGAAAACAGTATGAATGATTAAACGCAATTATGTCAAAACATAAACATTTATTGCACTTTCAACAACAAAAGAATGCAGCATTTCTCAAGGTAGGCCGACCTCATCAATGGTCAAAACTGACCACAACAATGGCCAAGACTGATCACATCATTGGTCAAGACTCGTGTTCTGGAGCAGGTAGAATGACGCCATGGGAGGTCAACTTCTCCAGTATGAGAGATAACTGAAATAAAAGGATCAACAGATTATCACCTGAATTCATGAGAATTAACATGTCAACAGATACTGGTGTTGACATAATAACTACTTCAAATTCTAACGTTGTAACTGCAGATAGGTTTGACGTTGAAGGTTATAAATGTTAAAGTACTTATTGCCTGCCTGGCTTACTCAGTATTATTCATGCAGTTTGAGTATGAAACATTTTCATCAATGGCATCAAATACCAAATTTTCGAATATTAACATATTCATTTAATCAACTATTGGCATGATTGGTGTTCACTTCGTTGTGCCTAAAAAACTCATGATCTTTATTTGTATTTACCAAATTTCACTCATCGCGTTTGACTCATATATGCATTTAGAATTTGTGTTATGAAAGTATTAAGTGTTTTCTAAGTATTACAAAGTTGCATGTCTAATTTAACAGTTAAAAAAAGACAGACATTGTTATAAAAACAATAAGACATATTAACTTATTCATCAATTCAAGGAATATGTTAGCTTTAAAGGGACCTTTTCACATTTTGGTAAATTGACAAAATTAAAAAAATAATGGTTTCAGATACGCTAATTTTCATTGTCGTCATATTTCCAAAGAAACAGTCATACTGAACAGTTACCGTACCATGCTGTGAAATATCGATTATACGCATCTTTTGACGATTTAAAAACCTGAAAATTATAACACGTTATAAACGGGCAACATTTGAATAATGTGGAGAGTTTTGTTGTTATCGTTATATTTCGTGACACAGGAGAATTGCTTATATAAAGTATAAAATACACCACTAACAGAATGAGCACAGATGGCTGAATGGTTTAAGTAGGAGACTTTTACTTCTAGGATAAGTGGTTTGAGCCCTGTTTAGCATTACTTTTTTTATTTCTTTAGTTTTATTCTTGTTTTTACTTGAATTTACTTGCACTACTCTGTAAAATGGTGATTTGACACTGTTTTCTAAACACAATGGTTATCAATTACATGTAACAACAACATTTTGCAAATGTCTGATGTTATTTTGTATTATTGGCTACGCTACGAGAGGCAGTGACACCAAGGTATTTGTAAGAAGCGCTCTGAAAAAACTGGGCTTAATGTTTATGTGTAAAATACTGTCCCAGATACTCCACACTCACTAATCAGAGACAAAACTTTCCTTTTATAGCCATTCTTCACAAAAATCCAGTCGAGATGACAAGAGTTGTCCCTCATCAGCCTGTGCAGACTGCACGGCCTATCTGGGACAAAACAATATGCACATGCATTTAGCAGTTTCCCAGAGATCTGTTCATATTCAATATTCAAGTCTGACACATGACATGAAATGTGATTGCACAGGCTAATCTGGGACCACACTTATGCACATGCATTTCGATACAGTTACATGCGAGGGTTGTCACAGAAATTGTTCACAGATTGTACAGATTTTGCATTTTAAACCATAACAATATATTTTGCTAGTTAGTTTTATTGCATCAAAAAATAAATAAATTATGAAAACATATTAGAATTGGAAATGTCTTTCATAAACTTTTTGGTGAATATTGAGTCATATCTCACACAATACCAATGTATTGTTCCAACATCATAAAAGGTTCATGAGAGAACTTCATCTCACCTTTCTGGCCTTGGATGCTGACTGACCGGTGGCTGAGCGTGTGACACTGACCAGACTGTCCTTGCAAGAGATGACCAGTCGCTCCAAACTGACCAGATCAGAATACATCAGTGTCTCCAGCAACTGAAGGCTGCACTGTAATAGACAGCAAGAATATTCTTAAACTTACTGTATTTACTCTGTGTTTTCAAATACTAAAAAATGTTTGTATATAAGAATCATAGATACTCAAGAATATAATCTGAAGCCATAAAAATATCAGGGGCAGTTTTGACAACAGGGGCATTTTTTAAACAAACTTGGTGAAATACCACCATATGATGTTACATGCAAATACCAAACCACTCTGCCTTGAAGTTTCATAAGATTTTTCAAGTTTTTATTATATAGTAAAGGAGAACAAGAAACAAGAAACAAGAAACTCCCAGGTCGGGGCTTATTTGACCAACAGAGCATGATTTGAACAAACTCTGAAAAGGACCACCATACTATGTAAAACACCACATGTTTCACCCCTGACCCTTGTTATTATAAGTCTATATAAATCATGTGCCCTTTGGGCATTGTTAGTTTTGACCTACAGAGCATGATTTGAATAAACTTAGTAGAGGAAAACTATACAAGCAATTTTACACACTAAACAATAAATCTCTAACCCTTGCAGTTTTCAAATTTTTCATTATAAAATATATTTTTAGCTGCAGTGACCTACGCATTTAATGGACCAGAACAATTTGAATAACTTTAAACGAGGGCCACCAAAGGATAAATCATCACAGGTTTCATTAAAGTTTGTCCAGTGGTTCAAGAACAAAAGTTGTGTGAAAAAAATATCACAAGGACACACACAGGCACGGTTCAGTGGACCACACAGTATCCTAAAAGCTCACAATGAGCACTATGTGCACAGGTATCCTTAAAACAAATTTTCTAAAATAAAATTCATTTTAAATATTAAATACTTACCTGCTATCCCTAGCTATACCTTTTCAAGGTGGGTTAGCTACTCCAGAAATCTTCAAGTGCCGGAATTCGGCCACCTCTCCTACTGAAAACAGATCAGGTTAAACATAGTATAACGTAACCTAACCGGAAATCAACAACCGTAACTCATTTTTCTTTTCAACTGAATTATGAAAATACACAAGAGCTGTCAGAGGACAGCGCGCTCGACTATTCGAGTGCTTGACATTATAACGTAAGCCATCATGGGGAAATTGTTCATATTCAATAATTTATTAGACGATCTTTCAAAAATAAAAAAAGGAAATAATTTTTTTATTTTTTTTCGGGGGGGGGGGGGGAGTTGAGAGGGAGTATAATGTGAGGTGTAGTCATATATTAGACGATCTTTCAAAAATAAAAAAGGAAAAAAAAAATTTTTTTTGGGGGGGGGCGGGGGGGGTAGGGGGAGGTATAATGTGGGGTGTGGTAATCTATTTGATGATGTTTTAAAAAAAATGGGGGGGGGGGGTAGGAGGGGGGGTGTAGGGGGGTTGGTGGTTGAGAGGGGGGTTTAATGTGGGGTGGGGTAATTTATTAGATGATGTTTAAAAAAAAATTGGGAGGGGGAGGTTGGGGGGGGAGGGATTCTGGGTAGGTGCGTGGGGTATTGTTTGGGTGGAATCCATTGTGGTATGCAGGTAAGTGTTGTTTTGTCAAAGTAATAATAAAATGTGATTATAAATAAAGAAGTTATGGCAATTTAAGTAAAATGTTAAATTATCTAAGTGTCAAAGGGGCCATAATTATGTAACAAGAGGGTCTGAAAGGTCCTTAGTCGCTCACCTAAGATAACAAGATATTATTGGGACAAATCTTCTGACCAAGTTTCATGAAGATCGGGAAATAAATATGGCCTCTAGAGTGTTAACAAGGTTTTACTATAGCCATATAAGGAAAAATTCCCTGCCCCCTGGCAGCCATGTTTTTCAACCAACCGGCATCAATTTTGAAGTCTTCCAAGATATTATCGGGATTAATCTTCTGACCAAGTTTCATAAAGATCTGACAGTAAATGTGGCCTCTAGAGTAATAACAAGATTTTACTATAGCCATATAAGGAAAAATGCCCTGCCCCTTGGAAGCAACTTTTTTCAAGCAAACATAATTATTTTCGAACTCATCCAAGATATCATTGAGACCAATCTTCTGACCAAATGTCCTGAAGATTGGACAATAAATGTGGCCTCTAGAGTGTTAACAAGGTTTTACTATAGCCATATATAGCCATATAAGGAAAAATGCCGCGTCCCTGGTGGCCATGTTTTTAAAGCAACCAAAACCATTTTCAAACTCATCCACGATATCATTGGGACAAATCTTCTGACCAAGTTTCATGATGATCGGAAAATAAATGTGACCTCTAGTGTGTTAATAAGGTTTTACTACAGCCATATAAGGAAAATAGCCCCGCCCCCGTGGTGGCCATGTTTTTCAACCAAACGGCATCATTTTTGAATTCGTCCAAGATATTACTGGGATTAATCTTATGACCGAGTTTCATGAAGATCGGACTATAAATGTGGCCTCTAGAGTGTTACCAAGATTTTACAATAGCATTATATATGGCCATATTAGGAAAAATGCCCCGCCCCTTGGCGGCCATGTTTTTCAAGCAAACGTAACCATTTTCGAACTCATCCGAGATATCATTAAGACAAATTTGCTGACCATATTTCATCAAGATTGGACAATAAATGTGGCCTCTAGAGTGTTAACAAGGTTTTACTATAGCTATATAAGGAAAAAATGCCCCGCCCCCTGGCGGCCATGTTTTCAAACCAACCGGCATCATTTTCGAACTCGTCCAAGATATTATTGAGATGAATCTTCTGACCAAATTTTATGAAGATCAGACAATAACTGTGACCTCTAGAGTGTTAGTGTTAACAAGATTTTACTATAGCCATATATAGCCATAATAGGAAAAATGCCCCGCTCCTTTGCAGCCACGTTATTCAAGCAAAGGTTACCGTTTTTTAACTTATCCAAGATATCAGTGGGACAAATCTTCTGATAAAGTTTCATGAAGATCGGAAAATAAATGTGGCCTCTAGTGTTAAGAAGGTTTTACTATAGCCATATAAGAAAAAATGCCCCACCCCCTGGCGGCCATGTTTTTCAACTAACCGGAATCATTTTTAAACTTGTCCAAGATATTATTGGGATAATTCTTCTGACCAAATTTTATGAAGATCAGACAATAACTGTGGCCTCTAGAGTGTTAACAAGATTTTACTATAGCCATATAAGGAAAAATGCCCCGCCCCTTGGCAGCCATGTTTTTCAAGCAAACGTAACCATTTTCGAACTAATCCAAGATATCATGGAAACCAATCTTCTGACCAAATTTCATGAAGATTTGACAATAAATGTGGACTCTGGAGAGTTAACAAGGCAAATGTTGACGCCGCACAACGGACGACGGACAAAAAGCGATCACAAAAGCTCATCATGAGCACGTTGTGTTCAGGTGAGCTAAAAATGCTTGATACAGTGGTCTGCTCTTGTTTATAGGTTGGGGTCATGTTGGTAAACAAGTATGCAACATATAAAAGCAATATGTCAAAGGATATAGGAAATATTTGGGGTAGTATGCGAACTTTAACATAGATTTATCAATAATATGCATATTCTAAGTATAAAAGGGGCAATAATTATAACAAAATGCTTGATAGAGTTGTCTGCTCTTGTTTATAGGCTGGGGTGATGTTGATAAACAAGTATGCAAAATATGAAAGCAATATGTCAAAGGACAATGAAAATAAATGGGGTAGTACGAAAACTTTAACATTTGCTGCATGTTCTAAGTGGAAAAGGGGCCATAATTATGACAAAATGCTTGATAGAGTTGTCTGCTCTTGTTTATAGGTTGGGGTAATGTTGGTAAACAAGTATGCAAAATATGAAAGCAATATGTCAAGGGACAAAGAAAATATTTGGGGTAGTACGAAAACTTTAACATTTGCATGCTAACGCAGACGCTAACGCCGACGCCGGGGTGAGTAGGATAGCTCCACTATATATATTTTATATACATGTATAATAGTCGAGCTAAAAACAATGAGCGGGGTTGGGAGGTGGGACTTACTGATAGCAGGTAAGTATTTAATAATTAAAATGAATTTTATCTTAGAAAATTTGTTTTAATATCATTAATACATACCTGCTATCCCTAGCTGATTTTGTAGCTGTGGCGGGAGGTTCTCGTTATATTTTACCATTACATCAAAAACCGAAAATCAGGTTTTCAGCCAGAGATAGTCGAAATGTGTCCTCATACAATCTTCGTTAGTACAGTATTGTACTTAGTTTCTGGATAGCACCAGTACATTACGCCATGGAAGAAACTTCTGTTTGAGCAAACACAAGAGGACCCAACATATATAAATTGTTCTGTTGACACTCAAGAGAACGAAGATAGAATGAGGAAAAGGTGGTCAGATTCCTCCAGAAAGCAGCTTGAAGCACCTCAGAAAGTGGAACATTATTAATATAGGCCCATGAAGCCGAAGGAGCTCTTAAGTCATGCGGTCTAATCTTAAACAGGGATAAATCCCTAAATGACAGAGAAGAGTGAGTCTTCCTTGTGGTCGAGGCTACCCATCTAGAAATAGAAGCCGCAGACACATCCCCCTTTTAACGGAATGAATAGTCTCTTACGAGAACCTCGAAAAGACTTAACTCTTTTAAGATAGAATTTTAACGCCCTGACTGGGCGAAGAAGTCTATCATCATCTTCATGTCCACAATTATTATTAGAAAGACTTGGAACTTTGAAGGGTTTAGAAGCCATAGAGGGGAGATGATTTTTAGCAAGGAATCCTGGCTGACATAACAAAGTTACAGATCCATCTGAGGAATCAAAACGAAGATGACCATCCTCGATAGAAAAAGCATGAATTTCACTTCTCCTTTTGGCTGAAGCCAAAGTAAGCTTGATCTAGAGGTTCGTATGGAGCCTTAGTAAGAGAATCAAGAACACAAGCCAAATCCCATTTAGGTGCAAGTGTGCGAAAAACAGGACGTTTGAGTTCAATAGCTCGAATAAGTTCCGAAATTGTGGATCAGCACATACTTGTGATGACTTAGTAAAGGCCAAAGTATGCGAAATCATCTGTATCCTTTGATGGAGCTAAGAGAAGGTTTCTTATCATCAAAAGATAGATGAGAAAATCTGCGACACGCCTAGCAGAGGGATTGAGGGGATCAATTTTACCCTCGAATACACCAATTAGAGAAGAGTTTCCAGCAAGCATCATAGACTGCTCTGGTGGACTTCCTCCTTGCCGAAGCAACGAGGGTTGAAGCCCTGACAGAAAATCGTTTCTTCTGCAGAGATTGCCTGATAATTGCCAAACGTGTAAGTGAAACATTGCTGGATCTGCATGTAGTCTGCCTCTTTGAGACAGAAGATCTGACCTGTAAGGGAGTTTCCTGGGATAATCGTACAGGAGACTGAGAAGATCATTGAACCAAGCTCTCCTGGGCCACCAAGGAGCAATCAGTATGCGACACGCACTCACCCGAATTTTCGCCAATATTTGGGGAATCAGAATGGGTGGGGGATAGGCATAGGCGTCCAGTTGGTCCCAATCGAACGAAAGTGCATCTACTGCCCACGCTGCTAGATGGTACACTGGACTCACATACAGTGGACGCCTGTGGTTGTGTCTGGTCGCAAATAGGTCGACAAGAAGGATAACCGAAAATGAGAAAGATCTGATTGGTCACTTCTTGATGAAGTGTCCACTCTGATGGTAGTAACTGGTGTTTGCGAGACAACCCATCCACCAGGGTGTTGAGGCGACCTGGAATATATTTGGCCAGAAGAGAAATATTCAGCGTCTTGCAAAGAACAAGTAATTCCTTGGTTTCCAGATACAGGGAGTGAGAATGTGTTCCCCCCTGTGCCTGGATGTAAGTCACAACTGACATGTTGTCTGTTGACACCATCACACACGAGTCTCGAAGACGTGACTGGACATGAGCTACTGCTAGAAAAACTGCTCGCATTTCTAGATTGTTGATATGTAGCTGTGACTTCTGATGAGACCAAGACCCTGAAATTATCAGACTGATACTGCTAGAAAAACTGCTCGCATTTCCAGATTGTTATTATGTAGCTGTGACTCCTGATGAGACCACAACCCTGAAATTATCAGACTGAGTGGTTCCAGATGAGCACCCCACCCTTCCTTGCTCGCATCCGTAATTAGGAATGAAGAAGGTTGCGGAGGAAGAAGGGATACTCCTGCCAAGATATTGTCCTCGTCTAGCCACCACTGAAGATGAGGTACTTGTTCCGGACAAATTGGAATCTTTGTAAACAGATTGTCCGGAGACCATTTCCAACACGCTGAGAGGTAATGCTGAAGAGGACGAAGGAACAGATTTCCCAACTGCACAAAGTCTGCTACTGAGCTCAGGATACCGTTGAGAGAGAGAGGAATTCTTGAGCTGTTATATGAGATTGGGACAAAACCCATTTGACTTTCAGCAGAAGGTATGATAAACGTTGACGTGAAACTCTGACCCGATTGACGTGAGTCAAAAAATTCATTCCCACGAAAGTGAAATCTTGAGAAGGAATGAGATCTGACTTGTCCGCATTAAGAAGGACTTCTAAGGATAGGAGTTCCTTCCAAGAGAATTCTAGGTCATGCAGAAGCAAATAATGATCGAGCTGGTTTAACAGCCAGTCGTCAAAATATTGGGGAAGGATACCCTGCACCCGGAGGTGTCCACTGACCGCAGCCATTAGCATGGTAAAGACTAGTGGAGCCGTTGCCAACCCAAATGTCATGGCTCAGAACTGGTAGATCTGGCCTTGAAAGGCGAATTGCAAGTACATCCGGTAGTTGGGATGTATAGGAACATGGAAGTATGCATCTTCCAAGTCCAAGGACACCCCCCAGTGCAGGGGTTTGATGGAGTCCAGTATGAAGGACGGAGTCTCCATGTTAAAAGTTGGTTTGAGTAGATACATGTTAAAGGCTTTTAAGTCGCTTACTGGTCTTCAGGAACCATTTTTCTTTTAAACAAGAAAAAGATGACTGTAAAATCCTGGAGAATATGGATCTTGTACCCTTTCTACTGCCTGTTTTTCCAGAAGAACACGAATGGACTCTGGAATATGATGATGCGGAGATACCAGTTCTATGGGGCCGCGTGAAAGAGGAGGTCTGTTCTCGAATTGAAAAGTCAGGCCTTTTGCAACAAGAGAATGAATCCAAGTGTCCGAAGTTATTTGAAGCCATCGATTTGAAAAATGTAGAATTCTGGCTCCTACTGGTATTTCCGGCATCGGCGGAGATGGTGGTAGAAAGGGTTGTTTCCTAGGGCTGATAAGAAGGAAGCCCACCCCTGCCGACAGGAGGTTTGGAATTTCTCTTACCTAGCTGAGGTTTGTTTTTAGCAGGGTTCCTAACAGAAGACCTCTGAGAAAAAGATGTTCGGTAACTTGGGGTAGATCTATTAGACCCTGACCGGGGATTTCAGGAAGGTTTTTTAGAGAAAAGATTAGTCCTCTTATCTTTCTTAACTACTGGACCTGCCGGTGGTCTAGAAGCCGGTCGCTTAAAGGCCCCTTGGCGTTGTCCATAGTTATTTCTTGCAAGCGAAGCATGAAGTTGATCATCTTTATTAGCTGTGAGTGCTTCTTGTATCTTTCCACCGAAAAGAAATCCTGATGAGAGAGGTGCTGTCCTGAGCGAATTCATACCTGGCTCTAATAGAAAATCTTTAGGTAAAGAGGAAAGGATAAGATCTCTACGAATCCTTAACACCTCTGACATTGAAGAAGCAGCATTATATGAAAGGTTCAATGTCGCTCGGGATAAATGTATCAATAAGTCTTGAAGTTCATCTGGAACCGAATCTGACCAATCACAAACAAGGAGCAAGATAGTTGCTAGCATTAAGTCTATTTGAATAGATAGACCTAAAATGGAATAAGGAACCGAAACCGATTTTGAAGATCTAGGTATGGTAAGCAACAGTTTATTAATGTCAGGATCCTGAATCTATAATTTAGAGAAATCTAAACCAGAATTCGGATCAAGTACTGGAGGCTTATAGCTTCGAGTACGTTCCTGAGTTTTTGGTTCGGAGAAATCTTTAGGTTCTCTCCATATCTCTCCTCGTTTAGGAATTGTTGTATTGATTGATTCCAATGACTGAAACACAGATAAAACTGAAACACCAATCGAAGACATGTATCCAGGTTGTGTGAATGACTATCCGCAAAGTCAACACACTGATAATTATAACCGAAAATAGACGGTGAATTATCAGAAGTGACAGGTATGTACATAATTTCCAAAGGAATCTTGAACCCATGTGTCACGCATAGACGGAGTAGCAGCCGGGAGTTTCCGACTAAGAATAGTAGTAGATACCCTCCGTGCAGACAAAACAGTTGTTGTGGTGAGGTGAATACCAGAATTGAAGGGCTGTGAAATCGGATCAGTCACCGCAACATATGTTGACATCACACTGGAAACTGGTGCATAGGGTATGGAGACATTACAATCAGAAATATGATAGTAATGTGACTGGTCATGAAAGTCCGAACGACAATGCTTCCGTGAAGCTTGTCTACAACCTTTATTCCCTCGATGCCGGGATCTAGAACAGCTATGACGCCGAGAGCTAGAACGGCTACGGCGGTGATAACGTCTCCTCGAGTATCGTTTCCGTGATGATCGAGATGTTCAATAATGATCATAACGATGACGGGAATGAGGACTGCTCGATGAATAAGAGCGTGTCCGATTTCTACCTCTATAATCAGAACTAGTCGATCACATTCGTGCATTCAACGACGAAGAAGTGGAATAATCCGATGAAGAAGATCGTCTGTTTCTGAGCGTTGACCGGTGACTGGCAATTGTTGACAGGTTAATGATCGGTGCATGTTGACCGGTGTCTGGTTGGTAGTATTGACCGATGACTGGTAGTACTGACCGGTGCCGGGACCGGTCATCAGTAACAGATGACCGGTGACTGGTGGGTCGGACCGGTCATCAGAAACACTTTACAGATGACGGATGATCGGTAGGTTGTACCGGTGACCGGACTGGTCTCCGTTACCCGGTGACTGATGCTGCAATTGATTATCTGACATCTGTAAAGTCACTGGGCAAAAACCATCTGTTGATGGTACATCTGGTCTTTTCCTGCTCAAAAACGTTCTGCGACGTATTGCTTTCTGCCAAATGTTGTCGTCCCATGAACTACAAATAGAAAATTTATGGTCAACTGTACACAAAGTGCATGATAAACAAGTGTTGTGGTTATCCCACGACGCTTTTACTTCATTTACTTTATTAGAAAATACAAAAGAATTTAAGCAAGAAACAATATTTAGTGACAATTATGATGAATAAAACCTTTAAATATGGTATATAAACTGTACAAAATATAGTCAATACTTTTTGACTAACCCACGAAAAGCTCGCAAGTGCACGAGCCCATAGAAAGACCCGGCAAAATCTGAAAATAACACTATTTACAACGAAATTAAAAGAGAAAAGATTTCTGAATATAGCAGAAATGACAAATTATGTAATTTATCAAATCGGAAAGCCAAAAACACCACGCAGAAATGAAAGAAAACACCAAATTCCACAGGAGCAGAAAAATGGGGGTCTGTCTCAGTGCTCTCCAGAAAAGGAAGATGAGTTACAGTTCTTGATTTCCGGTTAGGTTACGTTATACTATGTTTAACCTGATCTGTTTTCAGTAGGAGAGGTGGCCGAATTCCGGCACTTGAAGATTTCTGGAGTGGCTAACCCACCTTGAAAAGGTATACTTCTAATGCCAAACAAATCTTAAAGAACCATACAAACATAAGCAGGAGACAGCACTTACCAGCACCCTGCCCCCATCATCTGTGTCAGCGATATACGTGTTGAGAGTGTTGATGATTCTGTCACAGTTCAGGGCAGAGCAGTCTTGTAGAAACTGGCGACACTGAGTCAGTGTCAAGAGCCCATTTGTTGGCTGGGTATCCTGGGTGAGGTAGAACTGTACCAGGGCCGTCTCACTGGCGCTGTCTGAACATGTGTCAACTACAAGTCTGAAATATTTTGGACGAAATGAGTCTTGTTCTGGAAAAACCAAGCTTTAAGCATGTGCATAAACTATGGTCCCACATTAGCCATGGCAGTCCACACAGGCTAATCAAGGATGACACTTTCTGTCTGAACCATTTTCATTCAGCAGAAACTTCTTTAAAAAGAAACATGCACAAAAGCAAAAACAGTCAATCCTGATTAGCCTGTGCAGACTGCACGGGCTTATCTGGGACAAGACTAAATGCACTTGCATCAAACATTGTTTTCCCAGAACGAGGCTCAAATTATTGATTTTCTCCATTTTAAATATCAATGAAATGCCTACTAGTATAAATTGCTCTCACAAAAGTATTTCTTTCTTTTTATTCAACTTAACCAGAATCTAACTAAATTCAATTAATCATGAAAGTGTTTTAAACATATTAGAACTGAAAATTGAGAAAAATATTTTCATAGTTATATAAGAATGACCTAAAAAAACAAAATCATTTAGAAATGTGCCCTTAGAACATGAATGCCTTTACGTTGGGCTTTTGTCTGAAATTTTGTAATACAGAACTGAACCAAAATAAGTTGGTGTGCAAAATCATATGCTTGGTTATATGATTGCAAAGTTTCAGCGCTGCTTCCGTAAATATTTTTTAGCTACGCACGCCACAAGTACAAAATGATTTTTTTCCCAAAAGATAATTAATACTGTTTAATATGTTTTTATACTTTCAACTCTAGCAGCAATACTTTTTTAGTAACCGGAGAGACAAGTTACATTTTTATTTTTTTGTTTAAAAAGGGGTACAAACTCTGTTTTTGTCTACAACACCCAAACACAATATGGAGTTACACAAGTTCACATGCTGGTTCATATGTTTGCAAAATTTCAGCCCTCAAGTAGTTATACTTTTTTAGTTAGATGCAGTGTAATTTAACAAATGTAATTTATCACTAAAAGTGGGGCCATAAATATGGTTAACGTAATTACCGGTACTTAGACACTTAAAAATATTTGTGTACACTATTTTTTCAAAAATTGAGAATACAAGATTTCATCTACGTTTGGAAATTCCTTAATATAATACAACTTACCAACATGATAGCATGTGCTTGTAAATACCACGTAAAGTATTAATTTCTTTAAGATAATGAATTGAAAATCATGAAATTTGTCTTACAAACAGATACTTCAATGTTTAACTTATAACCACATAGTAAACATATTGGCATTTGATTTATTGTTTTAAGAAATTTAAATACATAAATTACACTTTTAACTACTGTAAGCGCTCTAATTATGAATGTGTTGTCTATTCTTTAACGCCTTCAAATATGGTGTAATACAACAATACGTATTTGTCATACTTCAGATTTTGAGCATGGGCATGTTGCCTTAAGACAATTAAATGTATAGTTCTAAAGAGGCACTAACCTAAAAACGGTGATATTCAAAAGCATTGACATTATAATGAATTGAACAAAATGACAGCAAAGAGTTGTTTTAAAAATGATAAAACAATAACAGTAGTTAAATTAAGCAGAACTGAGTGCTTTCCTAAGGGAGATCATTTTAACTACGTAACTACAAAAAGGTATTGGGTGAAACCGTTACCTATATCAAGTATACATGCATATTCATTAAAATAAAGAAAACAAAGTGTGCACGTTCATCTATAACAGTTCATATAACTGCAGAGTTCCATTGCTCTAGCAGCATTACTTTGTGAATTATGCCACACAAAAATAACAGGAAGGACTGCCTGCCTGAAGAACAGAAAAATAAGGAAAATCTATACCCTCTCTCATAAATAGGGGGGATTAAATATTGAAAGTGCCAACATTTTTAAGGGATTTGCACCTGCATTCCTTATCTGAACCTTTAATCAGATACGGAATGGAAAAATGCCTTATTTGCACACTACAAATTGTTGCATGTTACGAAAACGGTAACACATACCTGTCCAGGCTATCAACATTGTTTGAACTTTCAGATATTGACTTCTGTCTTATATCATCAATGACATCATCATCACCATCATCACTGTCGTCCCAGCCTCCCCCTGCCCTACCAGGGGTGTGCCTGGGTTGGGACACTGTAAAATACAAAGTACATTCAATTAATATTAACTTGCAGTGGTATGGATGATAGAGTGTCTGCCTAGCAATCATGATGTCACAGGTTTCATCCCAACACATGAAGCATTCTCATGATCTTTTCTTTACACACCAAGTACTGGTTCTACACACATAACATACTAAAGTGAGTCCAAATAGCCTTGATTGTTGAAGAAATGAATTTCAAGTAAATGGCTTCTAACATAAATACAAATACTGAGTAAATGGCTTCTAACTAAATTCCAACGACTATAAGATTACACTGCTCAGAGATCTAAACAACAATATTTGGCCCAGTGGGGCACGCTTTATGAAGCACCATCATACCTTAGAGAGTAAAACAATGAACAAGACCTTGGCTTGATATTTCTTATAATCTTAGTAAGTTTTCTTTCTATAACATGAGGACCATATGTGCTAGGTCCCTCATCTGTAACTTTGGGGAACTGAACTGTTCTGAGTATCTTTTGTGCGGTTTCTGAAACCATTTTTCAAACTTGGTCTTGATAAAATTGGAATAAATGTTCTGCACATGTTTCTTTAATTTTGGACAAAAAATGTGACAAAAAAATTCACAATGTCTCATGATAGCCATATAAGGAAACGTGCATCCTTTTGGTGGCCATGTTTTTATATGGACTGAGGCCAACTTTGAGATACGGGGCTTGATTTGAACAAGCTTGGTAGTACCCCAACAAATAATATTTTGTGCCAAATGCTTATCATTGCAGTTGCAGAGCCGATTTTTCAAGGTTCCCTAAACATATAAGAAAAACAAGTTTACCGCAATATGGGCAAATGTAAACCACATTGGCATGCTTTGAAAGAACTTTGTACTAGTGCTGCAACAATACGCCAAAAACTGTATTGCAATATATTGTCAGTTCAAAACCCGTATTGCAATATATTGCTAACTTGTACCAGAATTATAACTCGCAAGCTAATCACCAAAACCAACTTAATTACATGAACATAACCTTTGTATTGTATGTTTCGGTTCTAAATTGGATGTTACGCTACTACATTTGACACCATCCTTACATCGCTTACAATATCCTACCCATTCCTCGATCTCATTCGTTTTTCTCTTCCTTTTAAGACTACAATATGCCCAAACAACATTTTTTCCTTTGGAATTGTCTATAAAGTCAAATTTGGCGTTCATTTCATTTGCCATTTTGAGAACTACTGAAAAAGCCGACAAGAAGAATAATAACCTTAAAGAGAATTGTGGATGTTTAAAATCCGGACCTGTAACTTATCAGAATGCTGTTATGTAAATTTGTTGATCATTATTACTTCTGTTTATAATAACATCAATTTACATTTTTATTATGTCATTTTTTTTTTACATAAGCTTCATCTTAAATTTAACAGTATGACATGCAAAAGCAGATCTTGCGGACTTACAACTTACAACGCTACTCCGTATAATAGAATGCTATTTTTACATAACAATTTATTTTTACTAAACAGTAAACTCTGATATCATTTGTTTACCTTTATAGCATTATTTCTGGTGGCTTTCTGGATGAATAGTAGATGAATTCTTGTAGAATTTTTGTACCGGTATGATAAAAATCATATGGCAATAAAATATGCAGATTGTGTATTGCGATATAAACAGATATACCGGTATATTGTTGCAGCACTACTTTGTACGGGACCACAATATATATTAATACCAAACCTCTTGGCCTTGTAATTTCAAAGATCTTTAAAGTTTTCACTGCATACACATAAAGAAAACAAGTGACACCCAGGGTTAGGACAATTGATTATTGGGGCAAGGTTTTGAAAAAACTTGCCAGAGGACCACCTTAACTCCCATGTACACTTTCTTTTAGAAGATTTGATATTTCCTAATTTGTTTACCTTCATTATCAGTACAACAGACAAAGTTCAAATAGTAAATATCCACCTTTAGTTAATCTCAATCCCTCTGATGCAGTTTTGGACTCTTCTTGCTGATACTGGTTGGATGGATTAGAGCTCAATGTTGGTGGAGTGTAGCCCTTGCTGGCCTGGATGGTTTCCAGCACTTGTCTCTGTTGAGTACCAGATCCATCACCCAGACGGTCAGCCATCTTGAGAAGGGAATCTTTTACTGCCTCTCCTATCGTTTCTGAACATATAAACATAAACCAAATTTGCAAGACACTCTCATATGTTGGTAGAGATTTACAATAAACATAAATTAATAAAAATTACTTAATTGTTAAAACAAGTTAATAGTTATTTGTGCAATAAGCTATATTATTTAAATAACCAGCAACATATTATTTGCCCACTCACTGTTTTGTGGTGTGTTTGGACTGCTTCCATAGCCTTCCATTCTGGTTTCAGGCTGACCCTGGTGTGTGTCTCTATGGGTACCAATACCAACTGCAACAATAGCAACCCTCAAAATTGTGCATAAATTTCAGTGTGCTGCCATTAGTAAGTTATATTTTAAGTCAAATAATGAAAAATCTTATATACTTTACTAACATTGTATTTAAACACAACTAAAAAGAAATTCCTATATTTATTTACCAACGCACAATTTAATTTAACTGTTTAACGCTTATTAATTATTCACTGGCAATTTATCAATTGAGATCATGGAAAGCAGCAATTTATTTTCTTCTTGATCAAGTACCAATAAAAGCTAAATTCCAAATTGACGAAAAACAACAAAATTGCAAATTTCTCTCTGAAAAATTCTCAAAAGAAATGAAAATTTCGTAAATTTTGTTCCAAAAGTACATTATTTGCGTAGAACAAATTTAATGAGTGCTGAAACTAAACATTTCAAGCCAAAATGCATGCAAATAAATATTTGAATGGTTTGGATACACTTTAGGCTTCAGCCGAGATAGCATTAGAACAATTTTTTAATCAAGTTTCAAGAAGATTTTACTAAAAATGTAGCGTTTTTTATTTATATTTTATGCAGTGACCATATTTTTGACCTAACTTGAACCAGTTTCAAACCAGTTTCAAACTGCCCAGATGGGACAAAGGTTCTGACCGAGTTTCATTAAGATTGGAAAATGTGGCCTTCTGAGTGTTAACAAGGCAATGCTGATAACAGACAACTCACAATAAAAGGCAATAACAAAAGCTCACTAAAAAGAAATGTGTTAGCTTTTGAGGTAATACCTCGAATAATCTATCATTGATGTAAATTTTAACATATTACTTGTGCAAGATCATCTGAAAATAAGTGCATTCTCACTTTAATCGGAACGATATTGCCCACAATGCAAACAATTATCCTTTATATATATATATAACAATTTAAAAAAATAATTTACAAAAAATAATAGCTATATAATAACACTGTTATTTAACAACATTGTTAACAATATTATGATATATTTGAACATGTAGGCTTGGGTACAGGTGGTTTGTGAGCTGTGTAGAAGTCTAAGAGTCACTGTACTGTATACAACGCTGTTAAATGACCTCATGAGCCTTAGTCTGGACAAACTGGGCTTAGATGCATGTGTGTAAAGTGCCGTCCCAGATTAAGCTGTGCAGTCTGCACAGGCTTATAAGGAACCAATATTTCTACCCAAACTGGATTTTTGCTAAGAAAAGACTTTCTTTTAAAATATATTATAAATAAAAGCAGAGAGTGTCGTCCCTGTTGTGTCTGTGTGAGGGAAGTCTCTTCTTAACAAAAATACAGTCTAGGCAGAGGGTTGTCCCTGATAAGCCTGTGTGGACTGCATTCAGGCACATACAGTCTAGGCAGAGGGTTGTCCCTGATAAGCCTGTGCGGACTGCATTCAGGCACAGTCTAGGCAAAGGGTTGTCCCTGATAAGCCTGTGTGGACTGCATTCAGGCACATACAGTCGAGGCAGAGGGTTGTCCCTGATAAGCCTGTGTGGACTGCATTCAGGCACAGTCTAGGCAGAGGGTTGTCCCTGATAAGCCTGTGTGGACTGCATTCAGGCACATACAGTCTAGGCAGAGGGTTGTCCCTGATAAGCCTGTGCGGACTGCATTCAGGCACATACAGTCTAGGCAGAGGGTTGTCCCTGATAAGCCTGTGCGGACTGCATTCAGGCACAGTCTAGGCAGAGGGCTGTCCCTGATAAGCCTGTGTGGACTGCATTCAGGCATATACAGTCGAGGCAGAGGGTTGTCCCTGATAAGCCTGTGTGGACTGCATTCAGGCACAGTCTAGGCAAAGGGTTGTCCCTGATAAGCCTGTGTGGACTGCATTCAGGCACATACAGTCTAGGCAGAGGGTTGTCCCTGATAAGCCTGTGTGGACTGCATTCAGGCACATACAGTCTAGGCAGAGGGTTGTCCCTGATAAGCCTATGCGGACTGCATTCAGGCACAGTCTAGGCAGAGGGCTGTCCCTGATAAGCCTGTGTGGACTGCATTCAGGCATATACAGTCGAGGCAGAGGGTTGTCCCTGATAAGCCTGTGTGGACTGCATTCAGGCACAGTCTAGGCAAAGGGTTGTCCCTGATAAGCCTGTGTGGACTGCATTCAGGCACATACAGTCTAGGCAGAGGGTTGTCCCTGATAAGCCTGTGTGGACTGCATTCAGGCACATACAGTCTAGGCAGAGGGTTGTCCCTGATAAGCCTGTGTGGACTGCATTCAGGCACATACAGTCTAGGCAGAGGGTTGTCCCTGATAAGCCTGTGTGGACTGCATTCAGGCACAGTCTAGGCAGAGGGTTGTCCCTGATAAGCCTGTGTGGACTGCATTCAGGCACATACAGTATAGGCAGAGGGTTGTCCCTGATAAGCCTGTGCAGACTGCATTTAGGCACATACAGTCTAGGCAAAGGGTTGTCCCTGATAAGCCTGTGCGGACTGCATTCAGTCTAGGCAGAGGGTTGTCCCTGATAAGCCTGTGTGGACTGCATTCAGGCACATGCATTAAGCCCAGTTTTCCCAGAATGCGGCTCTTAAAATGTTCCATCTGAAACACCCACCTGGGCTTATCCTGACCTCTCCCTCATTACTTTGTTTGACATCAAACAATTTTTCAAGGAGATCCTAAGAAAGGAAAAAACATAATGACTTAGTCAGTAAATAGTGATGAAAAATGAAACAAGAGATGTGTTTGTCAGAAACACAATGCCCCCTAATGAGCCACTTTGAACCCATACATTTGACCTTTGACATTGAAGGATGACCTTTACCTTGACCTTTCACCACTCAAAATGTGCAGCTCCATGAGATACACATGCATGCCAAATATCAAGTTGCTATCTTCAATATAGCAAAATTTATCGCAAAACTTAAACCAAGGTTAAAATTTTGGGACAGATAGACAGAGTGACAGAATGACAGGCCAAAAACAATATACCCCGATCATTCGATCCGGGGCCATTAAAACTAATAAAAAATAATTATTTACAAAAAAGATGTGAAATAAAACTGACCATTCTGTATGAATGCTTCACAATCAAAGACAAGTGAGAAAAATCATTTGCCAAAGATGCATAAGTTATTTTTCAGAACAAAAATGGTTTCATTAGAAAGTAAATGTTCTGTGTTAACTGTCATAAAAGTCACACACATATAGCCAGGCTCTGGGAAATCAGGCGTGTAATAACTTTTGGCCTATACTGTATTTTTGTTTAAAAGCGTAAAGTGTCGCCCATGATAAGCCTGTTCGGACTGAATGGGCTGATCTGGGATGACACATTGCACATGCATTAAGCTCCATTATCTCAGTGCCTGGCTGATTCCAACTGATGATTGTTCTATTGTAGTTATACAACACCTAGCTGATTGTGAGTACCTGTGCATGTTTGCGGACCATTTTATACGGCACGTCCCCATGCAGCGGGTCCGGGGGTCCACTGTGTTCTTAAAGTGCAGCATAGAATCAGTGAATAACAGGGTTACACGAGACTTGCTCTGGGAGAACTGTGTTTAATGCATGCATGTAAGATATTTTGTCCAAGATTAGCCTGTGCAGTACGCACAGGCTTATCTGTGATGACACTTTCCGCCTTAACTGGATTTTACCTCAGAAGAGACTTTCTATAAACTAAGAATACCATCAAAGCGGAAAGCTTCATCTCTGAATAGCCTGTGGGGACTGCATGAGCTAATATGGGACGACCCTTTACACAGATCTGAATAGCCTGTGGGGACTGCATGAGCTAATATGGGACGACCCTTTACACAGATCTGAATAGCCTGTGGGGACTGCATGAGCTAATATGGGACGACCCTTTACACAGATCTGAATAGCCTGTGGGGACTGCATGAGCTTATATGGGACGACCCTTTACACAGATCTGAATAGCCTGTGGGGACTGCATGAGCTAATATGGGACGACCCTTTACACAGATCTGAATAGCCTGTGGGGACTGCATGAGCTAATATGGGACGACCCTTTACACAGATCTGAATAGCCTGTGGGGACTGCATGAGCTAATATGGGACGACCCTTTACACAGATCTGAATAGCCTGTGGGGACTGCATGAGCTAATATGGGACAACCCTTTACACAGATCTGAATAGCCTGTGGGGACTGCATGAGCTAATATGGGACGACCCTTTACACAGATCTGAATAGCCTGTGGGGACTGCATGAGCTAATATGGGACGACCCTTTACACAGATCTGAATAGCCTGTGGGGACTGCATGAGCTAATATGGGACGACCCTTTACACAGATGCATTAAGAACTGTTTTCCCAGAGCATGGCTCATACAATCAGAAAAATACATTGTTACATCTTCCTTGATTACATAATAAAACTTGAACAATTGGCAAAATACTGAAACAATGTGAACGGAATCTTAAGAAGTAAAACCAGCACATGGCATTATTGCCATTCAATGGGACCCCAATTATTGCACACTTGTCTATTGCAATATTTCTGTTTGTCCAAAGTGTCATAATGGCAATTGACTTTTTTATTATTATTTTAATGAAATAGTTCAACACTCATTCTGTGAGTGGGGCATGTTTGATAGCATATAAACAACAAGAGCACTGCATAACGGGTGCCACGCTCGACTGCGAAACTTGTCAGAATTTTTTTTTTAGAGGTCACAGTGACTTTGACCTTTGACCTAGTGACCCAAAATGGGTGTGCTGTGTAGAGCTCATCAAGGTGCATCTACATATGAAGTTTCAAAGTTGTAGGTGAAAGCACTTTCATTTTAGAGCCAATGTAAAGGTTTTAGCACAATGCCGGCGAATGGCGGATGTCTGACGACGAGCAGGCTATGACAATACCTCGGGTTTTCTCCGAAAACAGCCTCGCAAAAAAAAATTTTGATTAGAAATTGAAGCAAATCTACAATCTTGTCACTGTATTTTAAATATATCAATATTGAACAAATTTTACAAAACAGGAACTGGATTAGGTAATTTTAACAAGCTAATATAAAGTTTCAGTGTCAGCATGTAGATATAGTATTAAAATTGAGCCATGCTCTGTGAAAGGGGGTTTTAATGCATATGCAATCTGCATAGGCTAATCAGGGACAACACTTTCCGCCTAAACTTGATTTTTGCTATGAAAAAACTTTATGTAAACAAAAAATACAATAAAAGCGGCAAGCGTATTCCCTGATAAGCCTGTGCGGACTGTGCAGGCTAATCTAGAACGACACTAAGCACATGCATTAAACCCCCTTATCACAGAGCATGGCCCAATTGTTTTTAAAGACTGTACTTGTTGCTTCCCTAATGCCTGTGGACTTCTTTATTAAACCCAGTCTGAAGTTTGGATGGCCGTTCTCAACAATATACTTCATAAGTTTCAGAACCTGTTGTTGAATGGAAACATTGTCATCTGTAATATTCATTGTCCAACAGTCATCAAACCTTGATACATCAGGTATCATTTATAACTACAGAATTGAGTGAATCATGTAATATTTATTAAATTCTTGTAGGTATAATGACACTACTTGTAGGTACAATGACACTACTTGTAGGTACAATGACACTTCTTGTAGGTATAATGACAATACGTTTAGGTATAATTACAAGACTTGTAGATATAATGATAATACTTGTAGGTATTATGACAATACTTGTAGGCAAAATGACAATACTTGTAGGTATAATGACAATACTTGTAGGTTAAATTACAATACTTGTAGGTATAATGACTATACTCATAGGTTTAACGACATTACTTGTAGGTATAATGACAATACTTGTAGGTTTAACAACAATACTTGTAGGTTTAATTACAATACTTGTAGGTACATGTATAATGACCATACTTGTAGGTTTAACAACAATACTTGTAGGTTTAATTACAATACTTTTAGGTATAATGACCATACTTGTAGGTTTAACAACAATACTTGTAGGTATAATGACAATACTTGAAGGTATTACTACAATACATGTATGTACAATAACGAATTAGGGTTTGAACCTTCATATTTTTCATACATTTGTGATGGAAAACAAAAAGAATACATAAATATTTTTAAAGCCTATTTACTGAGCAAATAATGTTGGAAAATAGCTATACCTTCAATTTGACATGGTTGGAATCATGGCTTAGTCGGTCAACCAGGAATTCTACACAGGTCTCACAGTTTTCAATGGAAGAGGTGGTAATACCTGAAGAGGAAATGATTGTACCTGCAGATGAAGGCGTTATTATAAAGTTACATTTAATTTAAGACCTTTCCTACTGAATTCAAGTTTTATTAAAGACTTCATTTTCAACCCTTAGATAATGATGAGCAGCAAACGGCATAAAACCTGAACAGACTGGTCTGGTTTTCTGCTGTTTGCACATAGCCATTTTCACTTTGCCTCTGCCTGGGAAAGGGTTAAACAGAATTCAACATATTTGCGATAATCTGACAACACATTACGCTTGTGTTATACAGCCGGATGATGGTCATAAAACCTGGCAGATGAATGAGAGAAGTCAAAGGACAGCTTAATTTGCATTATTTGGGTAAATAGGAATGTATTCCAGTAAGACAATGCCCTCAACCAACTATTAACGAAAAGATCATAGTAAGGAAACATTTAGTTCATTCGCGTTTATGGTAGAAGACTGGATTCTATGCAGAATTCCATAATTCATAATATTTCTAAATCATTTTTCAAACATGATAAAACAAAGTGCTATGCAATACCCGAGACCTCCTTGTATAAATACCCTGGAATGGGTGTCTCATCGTCTGAGGTGGCTTTCATTATGTCAGCAATCTAAAAACAGTGCAAGCAAACATTGTTTGTTTTGTAAAAGATAATACATGTTGCCATTTTTACGATATTGTTTCAAACATACTGCATTCTATGATGTATTATAATTGTTTTTCATACATTGATTCAACAGTTGTTCAAAATATAACATCACTTTGTACGCACGTTAACAATCTTGTAAGTTTATAACAGTGTTTTAGTAGTCATAATTGTTTAAATGTTTTACTTTTCTTTTACTTGCAAATAAATTATGTGAAATGTTTTGTTTAGCCATACCATGTACCATTTCATATATGTACTGAACATGCTTACAGCATATACATGCTCCAGGAGTCCTGCTTGCAACAAAGTCTAAAATGATGATGACTGACAGAAAAATAAGCTCATATGATTATTGATATATCTATTTTTGTTGTCTTGGTTATTGGAATTTATAAATTACAAAAATGTATGTTATAAAATTATGTTTGTTTGCATCAAAGCTTTACTGTACAACTACAAACAACTGGGTATGTGCATGCAGATTAGATTGTAATTATGAATTGCTACAAAATGACATGTTTTTGGTGGCAACAAACATTGTTGTCTACGCTACAAAATGGCTAGTTTTTTCAGTGGAGACAGAATTTGAAATAAGATACAAACTAGCTAGTTATATTAGTGGAGACAGACAGATTTCTAAACTAAGAGATAAAACTTTCCAAAAGAAAATTTATGTCCCGCAAGATACTTGTGCTAAGGAAATATTTCAATTGTAAAACAAGTTTGTTGTCCTACATAATTATACATTGATAATCCTGTCATCGAAAAATCATTTGTCACATCCCATTATTTTCATTATGTTAAATCAGTATATGCTATAATCAACAGCTTCAACCAGCTTAAGTTGAACTGAGACAACTTGTTTCCTTGGTAAGACCAGTAAATCAGTGTCTTTAGGGTGATCTACAGCACGGGCCCACTTTAATAGGGATCTATACCCAGGTGGCGACCTTTTTGTTGCTAAGCCATATCCATAACGTCGCAGCAACAAAACAAGCTTTGAATCCCTGATTTTAAAAATACAACAAAAGAACGCAATTTTATTATATAAGATCTAGTAGCTTGGGAGATGTAAAACACTATTATCTTCAAGAAATAAATAAGATTACATTTTTTGCCTGCATAACTTTTTATTATGTTTTGTGAACAATAATGTCCATATCTTTATTACAATACTAATTTATCAAATAAGCTTTTGCCAGTAAATTAGGCGAAACTCATTATCACATTATTGTTAACAGACCAGCAAAAGAGATTTTCTTCTACCACAGCTAACATCCTAGCCTATGCACATTAACGATGAGTGCTTACACATCTGTGTGATCTTCTTGAATGCTCTGAGCTTTAATGAGTACATACCCGGAGAATGATGGTGTAATACGACGTTTGATTGATTAGAAACAAGATCTTTCTCATAGAGGATTCTGGAGAAAATCGTTAGCGTATGTGTGTTTTTTTAGAACACTGGGCGTTTTCCATCTTACACATTTTCATGAACCGTTGAAGTGTTTGAAACTTTGGATTAATATCATTACTATGAGAGCACACCATATCACGGAAGTTGTTTTAATTTGGGCATTAGTGATTTATATATGATCTTTAAAAGTTTATTCATGCCAGAAAATAGTATATGTTGCTTATATTACCGATTTAAGTGCTGCCCGGAATCTGGGCGGTACGTTTCTATGAAATATCTTGTTGCCAGTTGCAACTCCCAGCGACCTGGAGGGTTAATAGCTGGGAGTTGGATTATTGCAACTAACACATCTGTATAAAGATGAAAGTGATTAAACAGTATTAATGCAATAAATCTAGGTGGTGGGCAGGCATTGATTACCGCAAGAATAAAAGAAGAATACCGAATTAGAGTTCACTAAAGGATTATCGTGTCCGAATATGTATTCATCCGGACATGTACCACTGCAATTTTAAGCCAATATATATTTGCTTCAAAAAAATAAATTGTAATTTGTTTGCCGAATGTTTTTAACATGTAATTTCTTACGAATTTATATATATTTTTAATGCATACCTTACTGACAAATGAAATTTTAGATAGAAAATTAGTGGTCATTGTTTTTATTTGCGAAGATATTTTTTTATGAACCCAAAGCAATATATTAAATGATGCGAAAGATAAAAGTAAATACGATTTGACTGGTTCCCATCTTACATTTTCATATTGAAATAACTTGAGGCTTTTCAGGATCGACATATAACTTTTTTTAAAATAGAGTTTATTAAAAGAAAATAAAAAATGATTTACTTGTGCTCACCCCAGTTCACAATTTATCATGCTTTATTAAAATGTTGAGGGAACAAACACCTTTAAAGGGACCTTTTCACGTTTTGGTATAGCTAAAGAAACTTCAGCGTACAGTTTATATAGTATTGACAGACCTGTACGCTGAAGCCAACCCCGTATTGAAAGTCAACCAGTCATAACATATTTATGTTACGCTATAAATCAAATAAAGCTCATTTTCTTGGATACATTTCTACATATGTTGGTGAATGAATATAAATTACTGCATCGGGGATTGTTTTAAGGT